>NC_086243.1:23984166-24323750 GCF_036321145.2 Pelmatolapia mariae | reverse complement strand
AGAAAGAATATTTGTGGCCAATGGGTAGGATCTGAGGAAATACATAATTCGAAAGGGATAGATTATTTTATTGCCATTGGCCAAACTGACATTGTTAATTTAAGACTGAGTTTTTCTCTCTCTCTTTTCATATCCACATACTGTCTGGTTCAGCTTAGGCACCAGCATGTACACTTCAGCTTTGCATTGTAGTACGCCTACCTTGCTATATTCAGATGCCATCGACAAGCATGGAAAGTTATGGTGTAAGCTTGCAAAATCACTACCATTGTCACTACAAATTTGATTAAGATTTGTCAGCATCTGTGCCAAATTTTTCTGTATTGCAAACACAATATGTAAAAATAAAAATATCGGCATAAAAGATAACAGTATGAACAGAAATGTAAATTTTGTACATATTTTTGATTTTAAAAAAAAAAAACGAAAACAAAGAAATAATCTAAAATAAGATCAAGCCCAAATAGTATCTCCTGCTTCTGAGGAAACCAGCATCGACTTTGCAGTCTAGTCATGCACGGCAATCTCAGACTACTTAAATTAATGCCATGTGTTCCCCGTGCTCTGATCTGCATTTTCTCAGTTGCTGTGAATATGCTTCAGCCATTACCGTTATTGTAAGCATAGTGGCCTCTAGTGTTAATGAAAGTCCTATATGGCTGGGAAAATGTTTCAGTGGAAAGCAGGGAGGTGGTGATCATGAAAAAAATGAGCAGATCAAACGCTGAGTGCAGGCAGATCCTACGCAACGGAAAACCACCAGACTTAAGAAACAAGTCACTTTTAATGCCCCTGTCAATCTTAAGCAAGACTGTTTCTCATGGGGTTGTTAAGGGAGGGGGACAGGACTTCTGGACTAACAAAATATTTTTGATCACTGTTAGTCAATGGAACAAAAGGCCTTTTTGTACTGGCCATACAGACGGAGGCGTGTTGGTATATTTTTATGTTGACAATTATATGGTTAATCTCTAGTGAGAGAGTAGATGTGCTAAAAGGCAGATGAAAGGGGGGCTGCAGAGCAATCATCACATTTGGAAAAATGCAAGCTGAGCTCCAGCTTTCTGGAGGGGACAGACACTTATTATGTTGCAACCAATCAATCAAATAAATGAGTTGAATCCCACATGGCTGAGAAAAGAAATGTTTGGGGACAATTTATGCTTCTACATATTTTACAGCCAATTCCTTGCATTTCTCACCAACCCTTAAGCATACCAGGCCTACTTCTCAGAACCTTTCTTTGTTGCTATATTGACAGTTTATGGGCATCTCATTTCCCTGCACCACTCCTCACTAATCCCTCCTACTGCCGCAGTAGCAAGCTGTGTCCAATTGTATTATTCATTCCATGGCACTGAAACTATGCTCCACAGCTTTCCAGTAGAGAAGAACAGAGAAGGATAACAAACACAGGGACATTTTTTATTTTACTGAACCCAATTATCCCGCATGAAGAATTAATGGCTATCTAGAGCTTATATTACCATATTTTCACAATTTAACATAAATAAAGTAATAAATGTAAATATTTTTATAACAACGTCTCTGTAAATAACTAGTCAAAGGTGCAGATATGTTATCTTTAATTTAACAACAAGTGTATTTTAAGCTTTTATAACGAGGAGAAAACAAAAGCTTTTTAAATACATCTTTAATCAGTTGTACAATTATTGCAACCTTCACTCACCCTCTGACCAGGGTCTCCTGGTGGACCTGGGGGACCTTGCAATCCTGGGTTACCAGTAACACCCTGAAACCAGACGTACATACACTTAGCATTTTATCCAAGCTACTGCTAACCAGCATTCCCACCACAGTCAGTCTATCCAACACTTTATATGTATAAGCCAACAAAGACAGAAGCAAAGACACTGGTTTGAAAGACATAAGCCTCAAAATGAAACAGCCTCATACCCCCTTCCTCCCCCATTTCACAGACACAGACATACACACATTCATGCACAAGTACACATTCTGACAGTCTCTCCCAGCTCAAGCTTCACTGGCGATCAGGACTGACGCTCTTTCCATAAAGACATTTTTTCCTTCTTTAGCTGTTCTCCATCTGTGGAAGTCAGACAGGAGTGTGGGAGAACGTGATACTCACTGCTGGGCCAGGGGCTCCTGGGGGTCCTTCTACAAGCATCCCCTGAAAAAGGAAAAAGTGGATGCAGTAGCATTATAGGGCATCCCGTAAGTTGTTGCCCACAGGCAATGGAGAGTGAAGCAAAAAATAAGAGACATGCTTGTTTGATGTTGAGGATCTTACTCATAGCTAAATGACCAGTGCTCTAGTTATCTGATACTTCTAAATGTGTGTGTGGTCAAAATACTTGAATGGGAGCCTGTGGTGGTACAAACAGTATGGGAAGAGAGATGTTAACTACTGCTGCTATTTTGGACACTGTGCCTGTAGTGGCAAATTGTATAGGTTGAGGGACTTCTTTATGTGAAGACTGTGGTTGTATATGCAGCCTATATGTAAAATAAAAGTTGAATCTCTCCAGAAGGCAAGCTACCCATGGCTGCCACTGCCCTAAGTAAAATGAAACAGCTAAAGTTACTTTGCACTGAAATAAATTAAGACACAGACAAGAGTAAATCAAGTCTGAAAGATGTTTGTGATCTGATGAAATTCCTCTAAAACAATTAAAAAAATATGCAAAAGAATTTGATTGTGACATATAAATCACTGCGTGCAAGTAACACAGTGAATAGATATGAAAGTGGGCTGAGAATAATTATGAAAATGTGCTACTTGTCTGAAAAATATGTTGGTTAGAATAACAAAGAAAATATAGTGTACCAGACACAGACCAATGTAGAGAATTAGAGTATTAGGATCTCTACAATTAAATTATTCTTAGCAATATGTTTGCTTCTTAAATATTTTACTCAGTTAGTATGTACCTATTTATTTAACTTGAACCTTTAATGGAAATGTTTATTCTCAATAAGAGAAAGATGAGAAAGACTTTTCACTTACGGGCTCTATGACAGCAGGTTCGCCCTTCTCTCCTTTTTCTCCCAGGTACCTTTGACCTCCATGCACCTAAAGATATAGGACATACCAGGTGAATTTATTTACAAAATAGAAACAAAAGCTTGACTTTTTGTTTCTAAAGACAGACCATCAGTGGTTTAAAGAACAAAAATGCAAATTGTGATATCAATGAACAGCAGATGTCTTGCCTGAAGCCTCCTATACTTATACAAAATTGCCCACAAAAAGTAAAACTTTACCAAAATGATGACTAGTGTCCTGCATACTTTTTCAAGGCAAAAAAAGGTGTTTTTTTCTACTGGAAAAAAAAATATCAAATGTCATTTTGCAAGAAGCTGTAATTTAGGATATGGTCTGACTACTACTTATTAGTTATCCCAAAAGCCAGGAACTGCCAAAAAAGACCCTACTGAGCATGAATGTAGAGGTCGTTAACTGACACTATCCATACAATGACTTAACATGAGAAGAATTCACAAAGCAACAACCACAGTGTTTCCAAAACCCACAAGATTGTACAGTTTAACCTAAAGAGGAAACCAGTACTTAATGAGAAAGTCATAGAGAAAGGCTGAGACTGTGCAGTGGAAAGCACAAACTGAGCAGTTAAGACTGAACCTAAGGAGACAGATCTCAAGCCAAGATCCAGACAGAGCCTGTGTCACTTCCTGATACTGAGAATCCTGAGGCAAAGTAGAGGGCTGGAAACAAGTAACAATAGACACTAGGTCAGCAATTTCTGTCTGGCTTTATAGTTTGATCTAGACGGATTTAATGAAGAAAAGACGTATTTGTAGATTTTGACTGACTACATAGTATGATCCAAAATCAAAATAGGTGTGACAACTAGTGTAAAGCATCTTTGGTAAACATTCAAGGTCACTGAGTTCAAGAGGTCATAGAGGGTCAACATCTGCTTATGTGTAGAAGACAAGGTGTGTGTTTGTGCTCTACTTGTGTATTTGAGTTTTGTCCCTGAGCAGGCAGAACGATCCAAGCTAACATTAGAAACAACAAACACAAAGGGCACCGAGAACACCCCATCAAACAAATGCCATCAACATGTTCTCCATCTTTCCACATTCCTGAACACCACCTCTACCCCCTGCATGCCCGACCCCCATCCCTCTCAGCGTGACTCCTAAGCAGTCCAGCACTTACACTGCTCTCTTTGATATCTGTTTCAGCTGGAGCACCAGGGCCAACATGTTCCTCATGTGGTACAGATGTAGGCTTGGCGTTGTAGTCGAATTCATCATAGCTTTCATAATTATATTGCTTCTCTGTAAACTCTTTGTCGCCATATGCATTCAGGTCGTATTCCTTAAACTCATACACGTCAGTCCCTGGATCCACCTTCTCCTGGGTGTCCACTGGGGCAGCAGTTTCCACACCAGTAGTGGGATCCACCCCGACCTGTTCCACACCAGTGATGTAATCATCCACTATTTCCTCTACGTACGCCTGGGATCATTCAAGGCAATGCAAACAGAAGGAACAACAAGGTTTGGTTAGTGAAATGAAACCATGGGACCAGTGATAATGATTCATGTGTTTTACACAGTCAAAACAGTAGTAATAAGCACTGTTTATGCAAAAGTACTATATGGCAACTAATTTTCTAGTTAGTTCTACACACATCCACATGTCTAATTTGGTACAGCTAAATGTACAAATCCACATGTGTATTGTTAGTAAGCAATGTTACTAAGATTAACATCTGTAATCACATCAATATACCAATATTTTATATTATATATCATCAATATAGCAATTATTTATTCCTTGCAAAACAGCTGGAGTAATTTCAAACTGATATATTTTTTTAAAAAAACAATCACTTAAAATAGGCACCATATGATTCAAACTAAAAGCTGAAACATCGTGAAGAAAAAGGGGGGTAATTTAGACAACAACAACAATAATTTAATCCAATAATAATAATGCAAATGCGTATATACAAATATTTTGAAGAACTTTGGTCCGATGAAGAATAAATCAGGACTAAAACAGAAAAAAGTAATGTAAGCGCAGAAACTGAAGCACTGCACTGATGTCAGTCACAGTCAAACGCAATGGGAAAATATCCAAGCATCTCATAAGCACAGGAGTTTCCACCAATACTCTTTTGTACTTTAGCATTGTCTGTCGACTACACCACTGTCCTCAGTATTTAGACATGCATTCCTACAAAATATATATTTTTTCCCTCTGATACTCCACTATCCCGTCATTTTAAATTAACCTGAGTCCTGAGCTAATTGAAGCTGCATTATCTACCTTAAGGTACACACAAAGCAATCAGCAATCATTTGGCTGCCAGAGAACGTATCATATTGTTTTGGTTGAACCCCCAAATGTTCCTCATTATCTTGTGTTTTGTGTGATGGTTTAGCACAAATTAAAACAGGATCTGCCAAATTCAGACTATGGAAGAAATATAGGGGATGTGCCTGTGTAGTGATTTTCCATTGGTTACGGTTCATTAAATGACAAACTTTTCCTGCTTTTGTCTTTATTCAAACTCTGTTTGATGGAGGCTGTTTCTCATGGAAATCAAGTAGTGGAGTAGGCTGTTTGATGTTAATGATGCCGTGTTGGATCGTGACCTCCAAAGATGATCATAAAAATCTGTCTTGTTGCCAGTGATGCCTTACGGTTTTACTGACGTTTCATTTTAAACCCATTTACCAGGACTTGAAACAAAACTGGAATCCAGATGTTAAATTTCAAATCAATGACACACAGATAATTTTCTACATTCAGAGGAAGTTTATCCTGCAGGGCTTATTTTAACAAATACTTTCATGGTTATGAAATTGATCTAATTTAATAAAACCAAAATTTAAGGTAATACTAAATTTAATATCCTAATGAGATTATCAACCAACCACTAATTATGTACAGCCACAAACAAGTTTACCTAGAAATCTGTGATAGTTCCCAGAAGTTTCTAATAGCTCTTCACCACAATCTATGGTAATCTTTCCAAGGTTCCTCATTAAAACCTGCTGATTGCTCTTAAAAGCAAAAAGTACAGCACAATAAACATTTTGCATAACTAGTATCATATTGTGTGGAATGACCATATTTGACATGTGTGTAACCAGAAATAACTTTCACTGTGCCTGTACCTCCTGATGGTGATCAAACATGGTTATAGAATTAAAGTAATTTTATAAGATATAGACCTTAGGACTTTTCCCCATAGCTTAGTTATCAAACATTATTTTTAAAATCTCAGGATTTTAAAAATAAGCAGTTTTAAAAAGTTACCTCGCCTTGTCCTGCAGTATCAGTGGGATTTTCAGGTTGACTTCCATCCACTACGGTGTAGTCATACTCACCTGTATAAAAGTCTCCACCCACATTTGTCTGAAATTGGAGCAAGAACAACACAGGAAAGGTTTGTAACGGGTAAAATACAGTAATTATCGCGAATCCTGGTGATGTAGATGTCTTCATCTGCCTCTAGCACATCCTTTCTCAAACAAAGAAACACAAAGAGAGCTAATTTTATAATTATGATTGTAATAGACTCGTGGAAATTATTGTTACACAATTAAGTATATCCAGAATATGCATCATAATGAGCAATAAAAGCAACTAACAATTGCTCCAATAAAAGAAATGTAGCCAAGAAATAAGACCAACAGAGACAGACAGGGCAAAAATGAGACGATGAAAAACTGAAAATGAGGGAAAAAAGGAAACCATACATATATGCCGTTCTTGGTGACACCCATAATAACTGCTCGTCAAGTTTTACCTCAGTTTTGGCTGCTTCAGTTGGGGAAGGGTCAGTGGTTATCGCTCCCTCACTGTAGTCATAGACATCACCGTACTCATAGTTAGTGTACTGTTAAAAAAAAAAAAAGGAGGCATCCACAATCAATTAGTTGGTGCGATCATGTAAATAAAGCAGCACGATGTCTTCATTTACAGACAATGTACTTCATTTACATGGCAAGTAAGCGTTCATGCTTCTCAAAACTGGTTAAAATCCAAACTTAAACCACACAAAACATTAAATATATTGCTTCTTGCTATTTTAAAAATAGCAATGGCTGGTTGATGTTAGGGGAGATTTTACATCCATATGAGGAAATGAAATCCTTTAGCACATGGATGAATGGAACATTCCTTTATCCTTCCCCTTCCTCTGAGAGACCCTCCTGCACATAACCAAGCAAACAACAATTAAAATTCCTGTTTGCTGCTGACAGGAGGTTAATGGGTTAATGCAATGCCAGTGAAAACGTATCTGCTTCTGCTGCTTAATTTGAATGCCAACAATTGCTGGCGGCTTTCATTAGTGGCTCTTTAAAAGACAAAACTCAAGCTGTACAGAATCACCGCATGACGGTAAATTATGGGGAGCATACAGGATAGAGCAGCAGGGGATAAAACCATTGTTCCTCTATTGTAAAACCTGACTCCTATAAAAAGAAAAACACACACACACCCACTGGGGTATTGGAATAGTCCACGTTAAAACAATGCATTTATCTGAACAATGTGTACTCATCAACTTCAGATGGTGATAATGGTGATGTGTGCATTATGTTGCTGTTTATATACATTTTAAACATTAATTCAACCTGCCCTTACCTGAACCTGAGGAAATATCATAATATACACTCTGCAAGACTGAGTCAAATTTATCTTATTCTCCTTAAAATGAGGTGGAGGAGCAGATGAGCGCCACTCTTAAAGCTTGTCATTAAATATCAAGCTGCAGCCTGGAGAAAATTGCCCTAGCTTAGGAGAAACACTAAAGGAACAAGGAAACATTTTATCTTGGCCGACTTAAGACAAATCAATAAATCATATGGTCTAAATTATCTTTAAAATGTATTATGCTCATCATCTTTTGGCTTTAACTTCATATTTACAGTAAAAACAGCAGACTTCTATCTACTTCTAGCTTCTTCTCATCTAACCCTAGACAAAAGAAAGCAGATGTGTATTATATGTTTAAATACTTAAAATCACCATTTAATGGGCATTTATTGTGATACTGCCCATAACCAACAAAGTGCTATGCAAATTAGTCACTGCAGTCCTTTAAAAGAAAAAAAAAAGAAAACTTTTAGTTGTCCTAACACTGTCAAAACAGAGGCAAGGTAGATTAAGTTACCAGACCAGCCCCTAATGCTACACTCTATGCGCAGGAATAAATATTAGTCCCTGGACAACTGCTAAGCTCATAAAAACAATAAAAGAGCCACGGCCTGCTGCAAGGCTGGCCTGGCGTCCGTTCAGCGGCCCAGAGAGGGAGAGGTCACAGAAGAGAGAAGTTCTGGCCAGACTGACTGAAATGACTGAGAGAGAGAGAGAGAGAGAGAGAGGGGACAGGGTTAGATGGAAATAGGGAGGGAGAGAAAGAGAGAGAGAGAGAGAGAGAGAGAGAATGAAGAAATAATTTATAAAGATTTATGGTGTTGAAGTGCTTGGCTGAGCTGAAGGCCTTCACCACAGGCATGGATGAAAGACGTAAATACTAAGGGGTGCTCATAAAAAAGAGCACTCCCCCCAGCTTCCTTCTCCATCACTCCGCTTGCTCCTTTAACCAAGCTGGTAACATGTGGTTCATGACCACTTGCTTCAGGACAAAATCATTTCACCTAACAAAGGTAAATGTAACAGTTTGGGCTAAAAGATCACAAAAATATCCTTTTCAACAGTGATTTGTCATTTTCAGGAAATGTTTTTCAGTTGTGCATGAGTACATAACTTTTTTTAAATACTGATCTGGAATGAAGGAAGAACATTCTTGTTATAACTGTACAGAAACCAACAATGAATAAACCAGATTTACAAGGTTCTTAAAGCCAAACCATTCCCTGCTGTCTATTTGAATTGACAAGCTCCTTGTGTTGCTGCTGAGAACTAACCTGATGATGAAGCAACATTTTCCAAGACCCATACCCACTCTACAGCCAATATTTCTGAATAGAGAACCAGCTCCTGATTTTTTTTTCTTAAAAACCAAGAATCTAAAGTTGACTTTTCCAGGTACTGGAAGTCTAGCTGGGGAAGGGATAGCTTAAATTTCCCTGGGAGTTTGGGCAGAGCCTGCAGAACTCGTTAGTGATATAAATCACGGGGCCACTCCAAAGTGGGCTCAGACTTTGTGGCAGAGAAAAAAGAAAGGTTTCCAGTGTGAGCTCATCAGTTATTTAGTGAAATACTGAAGGAAAATGTCAGCCGGCAGAACGGCTTGAACTAGCAAAATAACAAAAAAATGAATATGGAAAAAAAAAAAAAGAAGTCCTGACACAAAGCACTGTATTTCAATTAAGAAATCTGGCTAAAGAAACAACAAGTGGTATTTGGGAGCCAGTGGTAATAAAACTTGCATTTCAAACTAAACCATGTATTTTGATATGTCAGCATGTTTCCACTAGTAAAACACAAAGTGGAGAAAATGACAGATTTAGAGTTGACACAGAAACCCGCGCACGTACGTTCTTATTCATGGAGGACTGTTTGTAAAAAGTTTCCACACAAATTGCTGAAATTATTATTTATTTTTTTGGTTTATTTCTCAGAGACTGAAACTGAGCTACATTAAACCAGGGCAAGTATACAAAACTGCACTGAGGAAGCACAGACCCCTGGTATGTAATTACACCTTACACCCAGCCTTTCAGTTCTTCCCATTTTACAAATTTAAATGTCATTTATCCCAGTCTCCTTTACTGTCCTTTTAACTCATCTTTGACTCTCTTATTAAAAACATCAAAGAATAAAACCCTGTTTCTAAATTCCTGCTACTAGTAACATATTTGCTCCCTTCCTGTTTCCTTAATTCTTTCACTTACCACAAATATTTCTCTCTGCCTGCCTCTTCTCTATAAAATCCTCCCTACTTCCCCCTCCTCTCTCCCAGCTTTCTTTTTCTTTTTTGCTTCAGTTAAGCAAGAGATATTGCTCCCACCTGACCTCTGTTTCTAAAGCTACCCCAGTACTGACCTCATACTCAGGTTCCTGAGCCTGTGGGGTGTCATGATGGTTGGGGGTTTCACAGTCGGGGCTGTAGTGTTCACAGTAGTCATAGGCTGCCCTGGGGTCTGCCACTATCAGCAGCTGCTGGATGTCACCCTGGAAATAGAGGAGAAGAAGACAAGTCAACAAAGTTTTAAGACGACAGAGTCACGAATTAGGATGCACATTTCCCTGCTGCAAATTCAGTTACCAGACTTTTGTTTTATTCTGGGTGTCCCTCAACATAAACGTTCTGTTGAATAATTCACAATACTATATGAGTTGGCCATTAGTGCTATTTAGTTCAGTGTAGTTTCTGCGAAAGTAGCTTTTTTCCAGTTTGGTTTGGCAAATAGCTCCAATACCAGGAAGCCTCAGACACTGCTGAGTAGAAGCTAGTCAGGGGCATGAAAAAGAGCTGAACAGACCACTTCCCAACTGCAGCTGGAAACAAAAAGCCCTAGCACAGTAGTCTAATCTATCTTCATTTAATCCAGAATCCAGCCCACTAAGTTTAACTGTATTGTCCAGGTCTCTAAACAGTACAGAAGAGAATTTAAATAAAGTAATGTTCCATGGGTTTGCATTTAAGATTTTGCTTTTCACATGTTTCCCATTGCAGGATTACATCTTGGACCTTTCAATCAATAATCCCTTATCTTTCAATCATTTGTTTCTGTCAATCACATAAAGCTTATTGAAAAAAAGGAAAAAAAAACAAATTTAATGTCAAATCTTTCAGAGAGTCTTCTTTGCAGACACCACTAATGTTTCTTTCTCTTGTCTTTTTTTTTCCACAATTACAAATAGAAACCAAATGTTAACGCCCATGTAGCATACACCTATTTCTTCTTGCTTGATTGTTCAGCTTTACACCAGCACAGTGATAATAAAATGTGACAATAAAACAACAAGGCAGATGTTGTGCAGTACCAGAGGCAGTAGTCTCTTGACTATTAATTAACTGCAACTTTATGGAATGAATCAAAGCTTTAGGGGAGTCTGTAAGCTTTTAAAAAGAGCTATTGTACAGTTCCCCCCCAACTCAGCCGTGAGGGACGGCAAGTCCCCTTACACAGCAGATAAATAACCAAGGTCTGTACTTATCTAAGGCTGTCTGTTTTTCATGAGCTTTTGGAAAAGGAAATTAGATCCCCGCTCCCAACTGTTTCATCAGCCAAAGGCTCTTTTTCCATGATCGTCTCCGAAGGAATTTCTAAACCAGGAACTGCTATACTACTGATATGAAGCATTCTATCTATACCCATCTACCATATGGGCACCTCAGCTGACTTTTTCAGAATCCACCTGGACTAAGAAAAACAAACAAGGAACATAACCTGAGTGCTGCATGAAGGTGAAGTGAGGCCACAAACAGGGTGGCCCCTAAAGAGGAAGCACATACATGCACATTGCATTAAATTACAAGAGACAACATCTGTATAAGTTTAGATCTCTGGAACACATTAGAGACTAACCGCCCTGTGCTCCCATCATATGTGACCAGTATATTTCAACAGTCTATTAAACAACCAAAACAACAACTAACATATGCAAATAAATTTGACATATGGCTTAATGAAAGGATGTTAATGGCATATGTGCCATTAATTCTACAATTATCATAATTATGTTTGCCTATGACTCATTTGAAAATCCATCTTTCCGTTAGTGTATGCATACATAGATTTTCCATGTAAAGACTGATAACCTGTCTAGAGAAAGAAGGTATTGGTGGTAAATGTTGGTAAAGCAATAGGAAAGAAAGAGTGTACCTGCACTAGGGCTGGGCGATATGGCCTAAAATTCATATCACGATATAATTTGAAGCATGTGCGATAACGATATATATCACGATATATTCTTTTCTTCTGTATAACATACTTTCTACACTATAAGGCACACTTAAAATCCTTTAATTTTCTCAAAAATTGAGAGTGTGCCTTATGTATGAATTCTGGTTGTGCTCACTGACCTTGAACCGATTTTGGCGTGTAGAAATCTGTTAAAAAAATGTTTTAGTACAACTTTGGTAAGCCTGCTGATGGACTGCTTGATGGAATGTCAGAGCATTACGGCTGCCGTAGTGAGGAGTAATCTGGGTCCAAAAACTCAGTCCCCTTCAGGTCCCAAAGTCAAACGAACACTGAGAGTTAAACAGTCTAAATTCTTTCATCTTTAATAAAATCATCAGCGTTGCTGCTTTATCGGGGGTAACAATTAAGTTTAACATCCATGCATCCATGAAAACAGAATTTATTAAATTTAACGGAGTTAGAAGTTAACAGGAAGTTAGCTCGCTAGTTTATACCTAAACATTTCATACCATGTTCTGAATGAGAGATTTTTGAAACTAATTCAAACGTACAGCACTGCTACCACTCCCAACATAAATGAAGACAGAAAACTAAACAGCAGTGGCGTTTGCAGGGTTACCGAAGTTGGACTACCTGGTATATAATGTTGTGCTACGTGATTGCTAGCGACACAGCTATGTTAGCATAACATTAGCACAGTGAAGCTGGAGGATGAACGGCAACTTTTTTTCCACTCGATAAAAGTTAACATGAAGGATTCTGGTTGTCAGGGACAAATGCAATCGCATAGCAGGATGCTATACACGGGCCAAACTTCAGTCAGGAGAACATAATTTACAGATGATAATGGTTGTAGCCGCTGCAATACTTTCGACTAAAACAGGCGCAGCTTGATGACATCATCAACATGCGCTATCGCGATAGCGCGATATAGTCAAAATCTCTATCGTTGGCCAAATCTATATCGTTTCTATCGTATATCGTTAATATCGCCCACCCCTAACCTGCACCTGCTGTAACACTGACTGAAAGGAACAACAAAAGCTACAATGACAAAGCCCCCCATAAACTAATACTCGAGCTCTAGCTGCTCACTTATTCTTTTTATAATTTACTACAAATGTATCCAAACTCAATGGTAGAAGATAGAACAGTTAATAACATAGACACACTGATTTTAGCAGAACTTCTTTCTGTTTCCTCTTTCTGCTATGAGTAGGCAGTAACTTTTCAATTTCATGCTTTCCCAGTTCCTTCACTTAAGCATAGTTTGTATGTGTAATCACAAGGAAAATAAATGGCACTGGACAAGGCAACAATATATTTACTATAACAAGAAAATATGCAGGAGTCCAAAAATGTCACCCAGGGATTTTCAAAAGACCACACACACTTGGCCCATTTATGAAGCCTGACAGTGATTCAGTCACCCCCCAAATTCCGCAATCAGCTTCTCATTCCTTGCCCTCCTCCTGCTCTACTCCACCCTGGATTTATTCCTTGTCTTCATTTTGGTGCATTTGTTGATGTTAGTGTCTGTATTACATTGAACAGCTCTCTGGCATTTTTTAGTTCTTCCTCAGAATTATAGGAATGATCCACAGCAACAGCGTGGATCTCCTCAGAGTTGGCATGGACATAATGGGATGAATCATCTGTCTAAGCCACACTAGAATAAATCAATTAATGGATCTGCGGACAATGTGCATGTGTGTGTAATACAACAGCCTCGACACATGTTAACTGTCATCTCCTGCTTTCACAGCAAACTTTAACCAAAGAGCAGGACATAAAAAGACACTAAGAAAACTAAAAAAGGATGAGCCACTAATGAAAGAAAAGGTCTGCCAATTTATCTTTAATGCACAGGAAAACCATTTAATTCACTAAATATTTACACAAAAGTAAGGAAAATAAATGTGGGCTGTTTTGTTTCTTAAATGTGCACATTTCACATTTGATTTTAAGCAAAGAGTGATAAAACAGCAGACAGACACTCTTAGATGTCCTTGGGTCTATGACCAGGGAAATCTAACATCTGCTTCAAGTAGTCGCCCTTGATAACAAGGAAAAAGAACTGCACATGGAAAATTACAGGCAGGCGGACGGTTTGTTTCTTATCTATAAAACCCATCCTTATTTTTTTTGTTATGAAATAATTACTTTTCCTAGAAATGTTAGCCCTTAAAACTGATTTTCTTTGCTATGCAGATGACACCCACCTATATTTCCCCATAAAGTTTGGTGCTACAGATACATCTTGAATTATGTCCTGCTAAGATTGGCCTCTTTCCAGTCCCTTTTAAACCTCAGATTTATTGTATGGGTTTGTATCAATTAGTTGTAATATTAGCTGTATTATTTAAAATGTTTTTAATCAGTGTGCCCCTTTTACGTTGCCTCAGAAATCTTGTTTTTTTTTTTTAAATTGTTTATGTTAATGTTTTACCCTGCTTTGAAGTTTTAAACTGTTACTCTTTTGTATAATATCTTCTCTTTTTTCATAAAGCAAGTTGTTTTTAACACAGGTATGGTGTTGACTGTGATGATATTTGATAATGAGCACACATTTCTTCATCCATAAGTCTCAACATTCATTATTTATTTAATTTCATTGTGCATCCTTTTCGACATTATTCATTCTCATTTCACATATATTTTTAAGACTGTGAAGACTTTTACTCTTATCATTAATATTGCCTTGATTTGTGTTCCTGCAGACTGTGTATATCCGCCATTGGTTAAATAAAATGACATTGAGTCAGGCTGTGCAGGACATTAAATTCAAGGTGGATGTCCACAGTTTCTAAGAGAAATCTGTTTGTATTTAAAGTATTTCAAAATATGAAAACTAGAATGAACTGCAATCCTAAAACATAGACTTAATTCAACTTAATTTATGAGTTATTGCCAGAGAAAAAGACCTGTCCTATAAAGATGTGAATGTAGTGTGATGTAGTCTGGTATCTGTTCTGATTAGTCAATATAACGACAGGTTATTTTTCTTTGTCTTTGGGATTGAGAATGACTGCCCAAGAAAACTGAATTTACCACCATATGCTCAATCACTTACACAAAAAGACTTGACCTTGTAAGCATGCTAAGACATGATCCATAGTTTCCTCTAACACAGCAACTAAGTAGGTAAATATGACACTAATGTTACTGCCTGTGGACATGTACCAGGTAGTTTTGACTTGTGGAGGAAAAATTAATACACAGAGAACACATAGTTATGAAAACACTATGTAAGCTAACAACTAGCCTTACTTAACATAACATTTGGGGTGCTACAAATATTTCACTGAACCAATAAAACCTTTCACTGGAATTACTTTGTAGAATAAAATAAATAAAACTTCAATAAAACAGCAGCTGCTATGACCCATCTGTGACACTAAACCGCTGAGGGCAGCATGTCCATCGTTCATAGGTGTTATTGCAGATGTTTTAGTGTTTTACATTAAAAAAAGCTTTTTAAATAGACACTGCATATAATTACTTTATTTTTTCTCACAGTAATTCACTCGAGTATTTTCTTTACTTAACTTCTCACACATACCTCTGAACAAGCTTGACATACTGATTATTTGCAACGCCTATTTTTCCAAACTCTGGGGATGGAATACATCTTGAAAGAGCAAATACACAAATGGAATTTCAAAACTGTACAAGTACAACAATTAACCAAGTAGCACAAAGGAGGAAAAGTGTATAATACTCTCCAGATTTCTTCCAGTATTTCATCAAACGCAGCCACTGTGGTCAGCGCAGGGATAACGTTTCTTTTCAAGCACTGGGGGCATACAAATGTCTTGCACCCTTCAAATATTAAAACATTTTGCCTGCCAGTAGCTCACAAAACTGTTGAACTATTTGAACCATCTGTTTGCCTGTCTGCCCACACTTTCCTCACTTCTTTCTCTGTCACTTTTTCCTTGATCTGCTCTTTTCTATCAGGCAGTTCTTTTTTATTACTTTGCTCAAAATACAAAGGTAACAAATGGTGGGACTGAACTATATCCAATTATATATATAACTAGGGCTAATTTATAGGGAAAATGCTACAGAACAAAAATGTTCTCATTTACAAATCACAGTGATCAAAAAACATAAGCAGTGACTCATGACATTCTCATCAACCCTGACATTAAATATGAACATTCCTATTACACAATCTTTACCAAAACATTTTGTGACAGATATCAGAGGGTGAAAATGACTGAGGCAGATGAGAAACAGTCACAGCGCTCAACTTCTCTCAAGCCAGTCATAAACAATGATTCACTTTAAGGCTAAGAGCACATCAGACTCTTGTTATATCCCCTTGCCAAGGACTGTCCTGCTTGAGGGACAGTGTTTTGGAATGAAACACTGTCCCTGTGCAGCAATGACAGACACATAAACAAACCATCTCCACCTCTCTCCGCCTCTCTCTCTCCGACATACACACATGGACGCTCACACTTTTTTGCACAAAACAACACAAATGTAAACACAGAGACAGACATCTGGCACAAACAAAGAATCTTTTAAAGTCTGAAAAGTCGATTCGCGTAAAAACAAGAAGAGGAGATGATTTTACTTTGAATATCTTGTGGCTTTTATTTCAAAGAAGAAAGAGGGGAAAAGGCATTTGGAGACCCGGTCAGTGAGCATATCTCTTAAACAGCTGTGCAGTCCTAGCCAAGACTAAGCACACACTGATCATATTTTCCCCTAGCGTTCACTCTTCGGTGCGCTTCCAGCTTTGACACCTGCTTATGCAATCTACTGCAGTAAGGTAACCTACTCACAGCAACTGGAATGAGAAAGCATCACCAGTGTAATTACACATAAACACAAGCTTTTTTTGCTCAACAGCCACAATTACTATTTTAGATTGAAGAAGACTGTTCAGTCTAAGAAGATTGTTTCTTAGAATTGCACATTATCAAATCTGTTAACTTATCTGAAGGTTTGCTGCAGGTAAACTAAGTGTGAGTGTATGACCCAATAGTGGACACCCTAGCTTAGCAGAATTTTAAATAAATGGAAACAAATTACATTCTGTTTCTTTATGAACAAATTATCTATTTAAAACACGTGGAGCAACTTCGAGAAAGTTAATTAATGAATGTATCTATATCTGAAGCTTTAGAGGATTTGGTAGGCATCCTTTAAAACTTCAAAGCAAGTCAGGCGTAACTCTTACTCGCAGCCTTCACGCTAAACTAAGCTGAATGACTCATAGCTCTGTATTCAGTATACAGGCATGGATGTTATCAGGCACCTCTTAGACTGAAAGCATTTTTAAAAAACACAATGTCTTCTCCACCAGCTATGTAATCAAGTCAGATAGAAATCCAACTGAAATGAATTCAACATTTTAGAGTGAAAACATCATTTTTGGTGTACCTCCACAAATTTTTAACATGAATACATTTTATATATAAAAGACTATGAAAGAACTGGTCTGCTGATTGCAAAGCTGTTTCAAATTTTCACAATACATTTATCGAAATAGTCCAGAAAGTCTTCTAAAAGTTTCCACAGCCTACAAGGTATTCTGTGATATGCCTATAACAGCTGTAAATTTACAAAGAATCCCAATGCATAACTTAATGAGCAAACTCTAAACATAGCACATGGCTTTCATATTCTTTCAAACACGCTTTTATCTATAGGAATATACTAACAAACATCTTTGTGGCCAGTAAGAATTTTTTCCAAAAACAGTGCAGCTTGCCCACAAGTAGCAATTTTAAAATCAACATGTCTTATGTTATTACACTTGAAGTGGAAATAATTACAGCTTAAGATACAATTCTAGCTGGAGCTTACTGTGTGATGCACTGATTAAAAACACCTTGCAAATCATAAAAAACGTCTTGGAACACAAGGAATCATTTTCTTTTTTCTAGGTTTTACAAAGAGAGCATCCTAAATTGCTCTGTAATTTAATATCATTTAGTTTATTGTATTTTGAAACAAAGAACACTCACACAAGCCAAATGAGAACTATTAAATCAGACTTAAAAACAGAAAAGAATGACTGTGGTAAATTTTCACTTTATCCCCTTTAATCTTATTCACCTTAATTATATTAACCAGAAATCACTTTGGAATTCATTCATTCATTATGACCTAAAACTAATTTATTTCATTATAGTTAATGACATATGCATAAAAATAAAGCTATAAATCGAAATAGTAAAAAAATATAAGTGAAGAGAAGCAACATCCCAATTTCAAGTGGTTTCACTATGGAAAGGCATCTCTGACCTTGAAGCAAACTTTTTGCTGACTGCCCAACTTAGCAAGCATTTCACATTCAGCTAGCCTTCAAGCAAGCCTAATGCATTTCATGCCATCATTTATTTCACATCTTCTGCTGAGCACAAAGTTACCAGTTCCCAGAACCATTTTATCACTGTCCTCTTAATTTTGATTCTGCTTCTCACAGTTACTGATCAGTTGTGACACAATTAATTCATAAAAAAACACAATATAGTTTAGGCAGTCGAAATCGAACAGACCCCTTTATGTCTTTGTAGTTAAATATTCAAATCAAATTAGTGCTGAGAGAAAAAAAAAACACACTGAGTAGCACACTGTGCGAGTAGCCTTCACAATAACATTGCCTATGGCTCTTGCCAAGTATACAAAGCCAATATTGTTGTTCTGGCCAATAAAATTCCCTATTATATATATGCACACACAATGAAAGGCCAATAAAATGTCTGGCCTTAAAGCTTTTGGACTCTAAGTATTACAAACTAAAATTGTCACAGCGTTAAATGGAAATCATTGAGAATAATACTCACAATGTGTGTTCAATTAAGCTTAAACAGAAAAGAGAAATTGTTGGCATCTAGGTTAGTTTTCTGTAATAGTTTCAAGGCATAATGAATGCAATTTATTGGTGAATGTCTGCATTACACATATGTAAGATATTCCTGTTGGAATTATGTGTAAGCAGGTTTTTACCTGTATAGCACTGAATCTTTGCAAACTTTGTACACCCATAACTCGATAAAAATGATCATACTCTATAAAAAAAACTGTACTCAAGTCTTCTGCCCAGATCCAGCCTATGAAAGCATTAAAGCAACAATATGACTGTAACAGGCTTGCAGCTATTCACACACCACATGGTATAAGTTTCTCTTGTCTTATCGTCTAGCTTGCTGTAAAACAAATTTCTTTAAAAAATAGTCCCAAATTTGACAACAGTCTTTTAAATCATTTCACAACATAAACACCACCAACCACACAGAGAAAATACTTTAGGTGAGAAGATATTCAATATGGCCGTCATACCTCAAAGACCTCTTCATCTAGGATTCGGGTGCCAAAGACTGTGATGCCCTCTGTGCTGATAATGGCATGGTCACTTCTGGCGAGTGGTCTTGTCACCTTTTTCTTACAGTCCACAATGATGGTAACGCTCTTCTTCTCCACACTGATAGCTACGCGATGCCATCTGTGTAACATAGAAGAACACTTTAGAAATACAACAATGACCCTCTGAGTTTTAGGAAAACTGCTTCAGTCCACAGCTAAGGGAATAGTTAACATTTAGTGTAGGAAGTGGAAACACTTACCAGTATTTGCTATCACATCTGGAGTTGGATATGAAGCTCTATATGATTATACTGGTAAATACGGTCACAGGACTTATTAGCTAGATCGAGCTAGTACTGGTTTAGACCTCCGTTTGCCTTCAAAACTGCCTTAATTCTTTTGAGGCACAAAATTGACAAGGTGCTGAAAACAGAGATTTTGGTCCATATTGATAGGACAGCATCCATCATATGTATCTCACATTTCACTACATCCCCAAGATGCTCTATCGGACTCAGATCTGGAGGTCAGTACAGTGAACTTATTCACTTGTTCAAGAAACTCATTTGAGATTATTTGAACTTTGTGACATGACACACTATCCTGCTAGAAGCAGCCATCAAAAGATGCATACACATTGATCATAAAGGGATACTCATGGTCAGCAACAACACTTGTAAATGATGCTACTGCTTCCAATCAGATCAAAGCAGGCCATTCTCTGTAAACCCTATAGATTATTGTATATAGGGAAATACCACTAGATCAACAGTTGCTAAAATATTCAAACCAGCCCATCTGGTACCTACAACCACACTCAAAGTCACTTAAATTGCCTTTCTTCTCCATTCTCATGCTTATTTTAAACTTCAACAGCTTATCAGGATTAGCTGAAGTTCAAAAGCAGTTGAGCTGGTCTACTGAACAAAGTGGCGGATGAACGTATGTAGCTTAGCTTAACTTAGTCTAATGTGTAGAAGGATAAAACAGCTAGCCTGGCATCAATGTACCAGTTTGCACTGGCACAGTGCTACTTGCCTTGTGGCATCTGGAGAGCTATGCATAAATTTCCAAATGTCACATGATTACCCAGAAGTACACATGCAAAAGTTGTTTTTGGTTAACTATGAAAGTATTCTTCAGTTTTTGCCAGAAAAGCATGTGAGTATTTTCAAACTAGTTGGACTAGTCCTATGAATGGATCCACATGTTCCACACATCAACATAATTTCCTCAGGGATTATTAAAGTATTCTGATTCTGATGACGCTGACATTTTGAGTATTCAAGGAAATATACCTATAGTTGGTGATAAGGTATGTCAAAAAGTGTGTGCAAAAGCCTTGGTCTAAATATTGTCAGTGTTTTAGTTGTGGTTTATTCAAAAATACAAAGTTAGCTTTGACAAAACGTGTAAACCATAGTGCTCTACTAGCCACACATTTTGTAAAATTGTAATTAAAAGCACTGATTGAGCTGTGTATTTTCACTATTTATCACCAACAAAGAACAACTCATGAAATCGCTGCAAGGCATTTCTGTTGGCATTTATATGAAAGATTGCTGGCAACTTTTAACAATGATTTGTTTCAGCTTCATTGGACAGCTATGAGAATCCTGTCCTTTACTGCATATCAGTATAGCAGTGCTGTAAATAATTTAGAAAGGCTGTCATTAAATTGTTGCCAGCAATTTATTTGCCATTACTGTCTGAGTTGTTCCATATGGTGTTAATGACTGAACAACATATGATGATAATAAATGTGCAGAGCTGCGTGTCAGTTTACCAGGCTGGAAGAGTTAAGTATGCTCTGAGTGCCTGAGAAAATAGTTTTAACAGACCGGTTCTGCTTAGCACAAAATATAACCTGAATCTTTTAAAATAGAAAAAATTACCCTAAATGAACTGCTTGTGAGCTAACCTCACAATTTCCATAACAAACAAACTCCAGATTTTGAGATATCGCTGAGATAATGGGATAACTGCACGTGGCATAGAAAAGGTACTATTTAGGGGACACAAAAGCCATTCATCTACATTTTGCCTTCTAGTGTGTTAAAGCGCTCCGTCACTTACTTGCCATCAGAAAGTTTGACGGAACGGAACAAAGGGTACTCGTCTGGGACAGGCTTGCCATGCTGGTCCTCATATTGGAAGATAGGGGAACGGCCCACCTCTACTCCAAGCTGCTGCACGCCTTGCTGGTTGTACACAGAAAGCAGGAAGGACTGGAGGCCAGCCTTGGGCTTGATGGTAAACACTATAGAGAAATCCTCTGGGAATACCCCCCCTAAAGGTGGAACACGCAACAGACATAGTGGGCTGTCACATTAGTAAAGATGAATATAGAGTTTATATAGTCCTAAAATTGCTGAAATGAACAAGTTTTACACCAATATTCTGATTAAGAGCAATGTAAAGATACACAGCAGACATGAAAGCTACATAGCAGAACCAAGATAGTTTTAATAGTTTAATAAAAATATCTCTTATGGGACCTTTTGCCCAGGAGGGTTTTCTTCATTTCTGAATCAAATGAAGTGTAGTGAGTAGCTGGCAAAGAAGAACAATATATGTCTTTAATATTTCATTTGTTTGGTGTTTATCAACACTTCTTTTTGCCATCTCACTGTATACAATGATATAATGAACATAAACAGAATGCCATGATAAATTAACAAACATGTCAGTGTTTTTACTTGCTCATGGGCAAAGAGTGTGTATTTTGCTAGTAATAATTAAAAACTTTCAAACAGTCCTCCCTTAAGAAGCATTTGTGCTACTGGAGACTTCCTTTTACCTTGTGCCCTGTCTTACAAACCTTCTTCTGATGTTATAACTAGGGCAATTGTATTGTAATGAGTAGAGAGAACTGCTTTTGCTCCAACTTTCTCTCCTCAGATTAACCCACAGAGTCTAGACCACTGGACGCGAGTCCGTTTTACTGGGGAAGCTAAACGAAACCTTGGCATGTCCTGAAAGGCCTTGGTAGTGGTGATGCAGCCATATTAACTTTACAAGGGCTATAAATACAGCAACTCAAACAAATGTCATATTTTTTGTGAACATAATAGTTTGGTTCAATGAAAAAATAACTAATACTAGCCAAATAAAAGTCCAATTATTCTGACTGAGGACATTTTGACACTTCACTTCATGACACCTCCAACACCTCACCTCTCAGGCTCACTTATATTACTCAAGTTTCCATTAGTGAACATGAGCATGCTGTCCAGTTAAGCCAAAAATTACACAGGCTTATTTTCTAATTCCTTCAATTACTGCATTTTAGTCTTTCTTTTTGCTCTTTGAAATGTAGCCAGATTCAAAAAGAGTAACACACACTGCACTGACTGGGACATTTCATTTCACAGCAATGAATCCCTAATAAATTTCTCTCACTTTGCTGGAAGTCCATTTTGAGTAAGTAAGCAACTGGGGACCATTTCTAAACTTTGCCCTAGTAGTAAATGAATAACAGGCCGCAAAGGGAGGCATGGTTTGTTTGAGCAGCCATGCAAGCAGCAGTGGTATATTATAATTGGGGGGACTAGAAAGAGATCTCATATTTTTTTCCAGATTAGCTTCTCCTCACTGTCTCCCTGTTAAATCCAGAGGTCTCAGTGTGCAGCTCTACTTGTGGTTCCTCAAGCTTGCAAAGGTAGATTGGGAGATAGATGCTTCAACATATGGTTCTCCTGCACCAAGCTTCCAGTTTGGGTTTGAAAAACAGACTTCCTTTCTACTTCTGAAAGTCGGTTTAAATTTTGCTTTTTGATACAGGATATAGTTAGGTCTAAATCAGGTGAACGATCCCTTCATTGGAGATACTCTATTGTGGAAACAGACACTATGGCCCTAGCCCAGATTCATTCCTATTTGACTCCTTTCGCTTTCCTGTGACAGGGTGTAGGTTGGTGCATTGTAAAGTCTCTTTGAACAAGTCCACATGGTTACAAAAAAGTGACAGGCACATGGATGTCTGCTTAGAGCTTCCTGTTCACCAACTGATGACAAAATTTATGCCACTCAGACCCAAGAGAGGCCTAGTAAACCTGCAGATGGGGAAACTAGAACACACCTATTAGTTTTGCCGCTATAAGCTCAGGCTGCTGGGGAACTTCCTTTGATACACTGAGCATTTCCGCTTCCCCTTATCACTCTCCATACTTTTATAAGTCACTCCTGCATGTGAATACATTTTGTCTTCTCTCTCCCATAGGTTGTCCTATGTTTTAAAGGAACACCATGATTTTCTAATATTTCAGACTTAAAAAATCAACTAAAAATTTGACATTTGGCAAATTTGCTTCTGTCAGTAGACAAAAGGTTTTGTTCTCTGCAATTGATTACTGAAATTGGGATTTGCCGAGTTTTGTTTAAAATCTACTTCCTAATAAAATAAATATGGATTAAGTTCTCAAAAACAGCCTAATAAAATAAATGTGGCCTCTCAAAAACAGAAGGGCAACACACTCCAAATGCACATACAATATGAAAAACCCTTCTAAATTTCACTACCTTAACCACAGACTGAGCATCCGCATCTGCCAGCAATCAAACTTGAGGAAAGACACTTTGTTGGACAAGATCAGTGTACAAAACAATAGACATGCTTTCGTTGTTTTTTCTGTAACAGATTTGTCGGTTTTACCAAAATATCAAATAACAAAAATCTGGTGCTGCTCCGCTTTCTTTAGCCATGTGTTTACATGCACCATTGTAGATTACCATCCCCTATGGGTTCTTGGAGCAAACTGAAATTCATTGGCATCCTCTAGAAAATGATTCTGGAAAGTCTGCACTGGATTTTAAAAGACAGACTTTAACACTGAAGGATTTTATGAGTCATTTATCAAATCATTCTTTGTTATTTCTTTGTGAAATACAATCATCTTTAACTCTTTTTTTAAACTTTGTTATTCAGTGGTTCAAGAAAACAAAACTTAATCATCATACTTTAATCCAAACAACAATTGGCTTGAGCAGCCATGCAAGCACCATAGCTTCACAGATATCTGCCACTCTAACACTTTTTTCTCGGCTAAAATCTCTATGCCAGCATTGGGTGAAGTTCCATGATACATTCATTTATTTTCCACGTTGGATGAATTCTAAAAACTTACTCAACCTTACTTACTTAACATTACACTTTACATCACCTGACGCCTTCAATTGCAATAATTTAACAATGCAAATATTAGCAGTTGTCTAGAAAGCCTCACAAAGTTTCTAGTATTGTTTTGCAATGTTAGTTGTAGCTTATCTTACAGGAAGGCTATTTTAAGTGCCTCTCTGTACAAGTTTCTGTTAAAAGGTTTTATGCAATATGATGGCAATTTCCATTACTAATATCTGAAATAAACTGGTCAAATTATGTAAAAACAGTCCAATTAAAGTGCATATTCCACACTACCACAAACATATATGATCAATAAAATAAAGCTCTCAACAACTTGTGTAATCCTCAAGATTCATTTTATAATCATTCTATAGTCTCTAGCATTTAAAATTGGGAGTGTTTGTTTGTTTATCTGCTTTATGAAAGACCTACTATTGTACTACTGTTTCAGTTTCAGTGTAAATGCTGAGAAGTGAAGAGTTTACCTGGGAAAAGCTGCTTAGTCGGAGCACTGAGCTGAGCCCTTTTTCCCACTCGATAAGCTACGTCGGGTTTGGATCCTCTCCGCGCTGTGCAGAAGCCTGCTGTTTTCCTTATTCCTTCAGGAGAGCTCTGAAAGTCCAGCACCTTCAGTACATCCACTGGTTCAGCTGTAGAGAGAGAGAACAATGAATTGATAAAAATCATCAACAATTTTTCTTATACAGCAATTATTAATGCACTAAAACACAATTTTTGTCACCACAAAAAATAAAATGATTACTTTATTAAGACTCTAAAATGTCAATGTGAAAATAAAACTCAAAATCTATGTCAGATTTTCATGTGTAGTTGTAAATTTTAGTAGTTGTAAATAAAACTACTTCCATGATGAGAAGCTACCCTGTAAATGAGATACTGTTACAAAGTTGCAACTCTTAAAAGTTGAGTGAATAAGTGAGTCCTCAGTCTGAATGACCATATCGCCAATTGCTAAACCTATACTAAGTGCTGCTGCTATGTAAATATAGGTAGTTAAATATAATACCAGTTGAACAAAATGAAAGTTGAGCTGATTGACTGATTAATTGAATTTTTATTTTATTACGTTTTAGTGTCTATGTTGCATGTAACTTTACAGTACACTATAAGCATAGTTAACAGAAAGTCTAATCCAACTTGGCATTTTGATGATAAATCAGCATTTACACCCATTACACCCTTGCTTTTTCAAGTACTCTTGGCCAAACCTGTCAGTTCAACCAGTTGTTGCTTTATGAGCTGCCTTGGCAGAGGAGCAATAAAAATGTTAGGAACCAGCAGACATAATTGCCCCCCTCCTTACCTCCCCGGTTACCCCCACAGCTAAAAGCCACAGCATCTATGGGATGATAAAAATCATTGCTGCTGATCACAGGGTCTTTGGAATAAGGAGAACACAGCAAGGGGTAGCTTTACAAGCTTCTTAACACTACTAAGCTCTTTTCTATCAATGGATCTGAAAGTCAGAGGTGAAACTGCACAGAACAGCTATAAAAACTATTTCCCATTTGCTCTCTCTCCTCCAATTATCAAACGCTTACTCCAGCCTAGTCTTTTTTTCACATGTCTCCTTCTCAAACTGTTTTTCTTCTTAAAACCCTATCTTGAGGCACATCATTAGTTACACTGTAATTACAGGGGATTTTGGTAGCCTAATAGTCTATCTTTAAGGTTTGTGTATAAACTGAAGGGTTGATGTCCAGAAGAACGTAATTTGTGGATTAATGCATATCTGCCTGAGGCTGCATTTGCTGAAAAATATACAGTAAGAATAAGTCATCATTCAAAGATAATTATGAGTTCTGTCTTGCATGGGAAAGTAAATGGAAGAAATGTGTAGGCCTATCAGCAATCACCAATGCAGTCTATTCATTTTACAGACATTCAATACTGCAACATTACTTTCTGACCGTATTAAAACAACGATATGTGTTTTTAAGGCTGGCTGACATAGTGTATTTTAGACTGACACACAAAACTTAAGATGTATCTACAAAAAGCTAATATTACCCTTACCATCACACCCTGACTTCATCAATCTTGTGCTAGTAATGGGCAGCTCAAATTTCAAATGCAGGCGCCAACCAGTTACACAGAAGCTATTTGAAGGTAATATTAGCTAACATAAATATGAGCTACCATACCAGCAACAACAAAACTCCTGAAAGTAGTGGAACAGCTTTAATGTTTCAGTCCTAAATATGTTGTTTTCTTTCAAAAGTTACATAGCCTGGCTTTATATAAGAAGTCAGTAATAAAGCTATGATTGATTTTTTTAACATATGTTTGTTAGCGCTACGTTTGAAGTTTTAGTTACTAATAGTATGCAAGCATTTCACAAAAATTTAAATATCAAACACTTCCCATAATTTAGCTTTTTTAATGACACACACCAAATGTTATATAATCTCTGCATAGTAAATGTTAGTATACTGAGTAAAATTAAAACTTGAGCGCTACAAATGTTCTGCAGTATTGGCGAGAAACATGTTTTTCCCCAAATCTTAATGAAACATTAAAAGTGGATATTTAATTTTCAAAGGGGACTATTGTGCTTTTGCTTATTTTCTGTCTTGTATGTGCTGTTATAGTGGGTGTTACAATGAGGTATTTGCAAGTAATCCCTATGAGCCAAAAGCACAACCTTCCAGGGGCTCCATTTCATACAGTTTTCTTTCTACTCTGGGCAGATTTGCCTTATATGGTCATTTCAGGTGCACAGTTTTTTGCTGTAAGCACAGACGCCCCAAACCTCTGCTGAACACACCTTGGAAGGGCCAACCAATCAGAAGAAGAAGAGCTGGTCTAAGGAAGTATAAGGGAGCTCAAACAGATTATTTCAGATACTGAATAAACTAAGCAAATTGTGAATCATGCAATGATAGTTGGTAGACTCTATGAATAAAAGCGCATAGGTTGAAATAAGCAAAATAGGTCTCCTTTAAACTTAGGTTCAGCGCAGTTGAATCGCCATTACAAACCAAGTATATACTTTTATTTAAGAGCTACAGAAACCACAGAAATAAAAACCAGGATAACTGTGTCCAGATATCGCACAACACATTTGTCTTTTGAATGAGTCAAGGAGCCGGATGTGTCCTCTTCAAAGGCCCAGCAATGATAAACAATATCTGAATGGTCAGCTTAAAATCTCACAGGGACCAGAAGGACTTTAAAGAAAGGGAGATAATAGGCTTAAAGGGAACTCTCCCTTGCCAGGAAAAAAGCCTAGATTAATGTGTTTGATACTGGCAAGAAAACTTTGTGGGAAAATTATTAAAGGGGATCAGACAAAAGCCTTTCCTGAAGTTTACATTGCAGAAAGTCTCCTCATTGAACTTACAATACTCAGCTAAACTCTATGACATGGGAGGGAAATTTGGTTAAAACATATGAAGTAAAGATCAAAATAGCACATACATCATATTTCAATAACTTTAATGTAAAGTTTCATAAAAACAACCATTTGTTGTTGTTGTTTTTTTTTATTTGTTAGGCAAACGACAGAACCTAATTTGAATTGGCCTTTCACCATACCTTTAGGTTGTGGCTTTTCTCAAAACATAAAAACGTAATGCTGAAGGAATTATTATATAAATATTCAGCTGTACATTTTCCATTTTTTTTAGTCATATGGCACAAAAAGACAGGAAGTGCTGATGTAGCAGCTCCTGTTCACTTTTAGGAACCAAGAAAAGGTCTAATGGGTGGTGCTATAAGTCGACATGTTGAAACCATTATGGCTTTTTATACTGGCACCACTCCCTGTAGCCCCCCCCTAACTAAAACATACACGAGACTAAAGTGAGAAGGCCCCATCCCTGTAGCTACTTCTCCCGTGACCAGAAAAATAACAACTTGAGTGGAGAATCAACCCGCTCATGCTCAGGGGTCGGGTCTGAAATTTTAGATCACGCGAAGCTTTCCAGATCTGCTCCTCGAGGCATTTATGCTGATATTGCTCCAGATAATCTGGTGCCATAGTGCACAATTCTTGAATTTCATTTGTTGAGCATGTGTTAGGCAAGCTGCTCTACTGAAAATCTATTTTTTTAAGGCTTTTTCTTTTTTGCTGACACTGCACAAAAAGCAGTTTAACAGACAGAGCGACTTCTGACTCAAACACAGACATACTTTAAAAAAAAAAAAAAAAGAGGAACTGACTGCCAGGTTTTAAACCTCACAAAAAATGCCTCATAAAAAGCAATACAGTCTGTGGCTCTTCTGAGTATTGTCCCAAGTACAGAGCTACTGGTTCTTGAAAAAAGTAAAGCTTGGACTAAAGGTCTCTTTGTGAGTTTCAGAATGCCTTTCTGCATTACTGCATACCTCAAGGCCTCATATATTCCAGATGTGCTGAATTGGCCAGGAACCCCCCACAGACCCACCCACCAGCATCCCATCACCCCCCTGTCCTCCCCCAAACTTTTCAGCTCCTTTCCTTCCACAACCATTCTTTCACAGAAGCCCTGAAAAACGGGCAATATCCCAAAACCATTAAAGATCCCAAATGAGTGGGCACAGCTTCATCCTACCAAGGAGGTCGAGCCAACGTAGCGTATACTGAAAAAAGATTCCCATCTTTCCACCCTAAAAAGAAATAAACCATATTCTAATGATAAGGATGTAAAACCACAAGAGAGAGAAGACAGTTCTCTCGTGCTAAAGGTACCAACGCAGTTTCAGACTCTCCACAGTCTAGTCTGAGGGGTAATTTGTTGGTCTCTATGATTTTTAATGACAGATCTTCTTATTTGCTGTCTGGGACCTGTGATATACTATCTGCCATGTTAACGATCTACTAACATGACAAACTTTGGTGATTTTTCCTCAGGCAATGAAGCGTGCAGTAACATGAAAAACCTCTGTTACATTCATTAAAGCATTTTAACCAGCAGACTAACACTATGAAATACATTTTTTTGGCAAAATGTCCAACTCTCCTCATCCCAAAACTTCTCAGAGCAATACATTTTGATGTTTAAGTTTAGACTTGTGATTAACTTAATCTGTGACATTCTGACTTAATGTCTTTTGTGGCTCTGTGGTCATGCAGCGGCATCTTGGGATGACTTGTCGGTCTTTTTCGTGTCACTGCCATCTACTGAGAGTTGGCAGCATAGGCAGCAATTAGTGTACACTGGAAACCCTGTAAATGTTTGCTAGCACATCATGCAATTATGGTGAGTTTAAATATCTGTCAGAATGAAGGAAGATGGGCAGTGCGAAAGCTGTGCCACTTAGATATTTGCTTTCATAATCTTTTCATTTTGCTTCTCTGCAATTTTCCCTCTGCTGAATCACTTTGTTGTGTATCACAGTACACAAAAAACAATGATGAATGATGATGGATTTAGACAGTGGTGGGCTTGTCCAGTTAGCATAAATTAGCCAAAATTACGTGTTACAATATATCATCTTCTGATTAGCATTTTTATATAGCCACCTAAGACACATTTTTATTTTCTGTCGCCATCTGAAAGGATCAATAATCACATATCTGGTATCAAAATAATACAAGTGTTTAAATAAGTCTACCCAAACAGATGCATAGTTCTGAAACACACACAAAATTATCTTGGCAAAAGCCACAGTTCGCTATGAATACCTACGTGATTTCATTTGATCTTCAATTTCATCGTTTTTATGACCCACATATGTATTTTCAAAACAAAGAAAAATACTCCTTTCTTTTTTCCACCTCCCTCCCCTCCCTCTTCTTTTCCCCCCTCCTTGGACTAGGAGCCCAGATAATGTGGAAAGATGGTGATCCTTCAGGCCAGAATATGAGTCTCCCTCCCAGATTTCCACAATCTTGTGCCCAGTTATTATATAAACTTACAAAACCCATCACAAAACCTATATGTTTAAAATTATACTGTGCTACTGTAAACTCCGTTGACAGCTGTCAGACTGTGAAATAAACATGGTAGGCTACAGCTTATCAATCAAAAGAACCAAAGTTTTCCGCCACATTTAAACCATTTTGTGGATTTGATTAAAGCGTTGGACTCTTGCTACATATTCATGCTGTAAAAATTTAAGGCATTATCCGTGGGCTCCTGGTCATTACTACTAAGTCGAGCGTAAAATTTCTGCGTAAAACCTGCAGTTTATTTTGTCTGAAGAAGGATTTAAGAGCCCTCTCTGACCACACCTGAATGGCATCCATCACCCACTCACATACTCAGAGGAAAGGGACATCTTCGCCTATTTGTGCCAAGAATCCACTCTATAGCACTTGCGCTCTTGAATGATATATAGCTTTGTTGATGACTTTAAAGTCGTTTCACTAAAACTATATAACTGTCTATATGTAGCTTTAGATAATTATACAAAGTTCAGACACATGTGACCGGGAAGACCACCTTAAAGATTCTGAAATCTTGAATATGTTGGAAAGTCACATGATACAGCTTCATTTTGGTGTCAGCATGCTTATGAAAAGAAGAATCTTTGGAATTCTTATGATACTTCTGATAAATGTATTTACGTTTTTTAAATAATATCTTTGACAAAAACAAACAAATAACAAAACAGGCAACGAGATGGAAAATGTTTACTTGGCAACTGAAAATGTATATAAACTGAGTTAAGGTGAGTTTAAGTGATGGCGACCGGGACACCGGCAATAATTGAAATGAAAGCTGAGACCGCTTATAGCGACCGACTAAGCCTACTGGCATCTGGGCTGCCTGCCAGCATGAGGCGCTTTCAAACTGTCAGGGATGCCCTAGACCCGGCACAGTGACTGAGGTGTATAGGAACAGCATCTTACCTGCTCTAACATTGGCAGCTTGGAGAATTAAAATAACTGTGACCGTAACGATTAGCGTTGAATCCCATAGCCACCTTTTCGTTTTCCACCTGGTGGTCCATCTTTGCATCTCCATGGTGAGCGCCCCCAGCTATACGGAAAACGGGCGACTTTCTTTACAATTTGATCCCGTCGACAGTCCACAAAAATGTGCTTATACTACAGCGCCATGTGGGAAAGTACAAGGATGCTTCTTACAGCCAGACTGGGCCCTTCAGATCCGATTCCCCTTTAGCCCAGCTCTCGCACTGGTGGCAAAGGGCTTTCATGAAAAAAGCGCAAGCCACTCCGTTCCCTGAGAGTTGTGCACCGTGAGGAGGCTGGACTAACGCCGCAACACTGAACCTGAACCGGCTCTGAGATACTGACACTGGAAAATCCTTCCTTCATCAAATCACCAGTTGGGAAAGTTGTCTCGGGGCCCGCCCCTTGTGCTTTGGATGAGGTCTAAACAGCAGCACGTAGAGCATCACTACATCCCAGTGCAAACTAATTATAGGAGACAGTACATGCCCTAGAGATACTACAGCCCGACAGTCTTAGTAGCATCCATCCTTAAACACTGTACTTTATGGAGTTATGGAAAAAAAGAAAAAAAATGCGGCAAATAAGGAGAATTCCTTCATTTCCTAAATTTTAACCTGAAAGAAAAGAGTTTATATTAATGATAGAGGAGTAGGAGATACAGAAGTGGAGGCACTAAATGCAAATGAAGCTGTGGGGTGGAGCTGTTATTTTAGACGTTTCCTGAAAGCAAAAGAATGTGAAAAGAGTATGAATAGCTCCAGCATGGGCCAGTGGTTAATATAAAAGCTTCAGTGGCCAAAATGGAATATTTTCCAGACTCCAGGAGTTTCCTCGCGGAGCACTTAGATTTTTTTTCTGTTTTTCTTTTTTTTTTCTTTTTTTTCCTGCTGCCTGATAATTAATGGCAAACGATGACTGGAACAAGGAATGGGAGCACAGGTGGAAACTATAGTTCTCCTCCTGATTTGTTTTTTCTTGTGTGCGAGACAGATTTAACAGTACAATGGAAACCATTCTTGAAGAAACCACATTTTATAACATTTGTCAGCACAAATATTTATTTATCACAATGCAGGAAGTAGAGCTATCAACTGATAATGTTCAGTGTTCTGGGAAGAGATGACTTTGCACAGGATTTGCAGTTGTGACCAAACTTAGTTAATGTATTTCTGAAATTAGGATTAAAACTGCAGAAAGCAATTGCAGCACAACTAAAATTCCTTTCAAAATGAGGTCACATACCATTTTTGCATGTTCGTGTTTTTGCTTGTTTTTTAACCTCTAGGTTACAGGAATAGTGGTCTGATTTAACACAAACATGGAATTTAAAAAAAATTATCTACACAAGGTAATTAGCTGACTATTTGTTGTCTTTCACGACTGGTTGCTTTTTTTAAACCTTGTTCAACCTTGTTTTAACCTCGATCAAGGCAAAGAGCCCTCTCTGCTCATATACTTGATCTTTCCTTTCCTCTCAGGTGGGAGTGGGCAGGCTCCACCCTGGATTATGCCTGCTGTTGGATCCACCTGTTTTTCTGCTCTTTAGCTGATGCACCTGTTTTTCATCTAATCATAACTCAACAGCACTTAAAGACCATCTCAAACAACTATTCTCTGCTAGTTTGTTGTCTGTGGTTGCACTAATCAGGCTCTCTAATGCGCTTGTCTGTGTTATTTTGCAAGCTGCCTGTGCCAACATCATCTGTTTCTGTTCCAAGTAGTTTCATCCTATCAGCCAAAGAGCTCTCCCTCTGGATCAGACTCATCTGCCTTTTTTGTTCCTGCAAAAAAGGAATTGTGGGTTACTCACATACCTGTCCACTCTCCACTGACCCCTGTCTTCTGGATCCTAAAAAAGTATTCATCTATCCATACATGGAATGGCCTTCTGGATCCTGTGTTTGAATGTGCATTGCATATAAGATGTTCCATAAGCCAACACTACCACCATTGTAGTTTTTTTTAAAAGGCACAATTAAAAACTGGGAAGGTTAGTAACATCATTCTAGTTCTTCCTCAAGTTCCCAGGAATTACTGTGCCAAATTCCATGGCAATCCTTCAATTACCAAAACAATAAACTGGGATAAAAAACATCAAATCCATGGAGGTACCTAAAGGTTCAGTTAAATTTGCATGCCTGCCTAGTTGATGCTGAAATATTTTATGAAAAAAGAAAAAAGCCTTGCTGACTTCTCTGAAAGTCGAAAAATCAACAGTGTCATTAAGCTCTGGGAAATATGAGACAGAAGTTAATATTAAAAGTATGTATCAAACATGCACCTGATGTAGTTCTGAACAGTAATAACAAACTTCATGATAAATCACTCTGCCATATCTTAGTCAAGCCTAAAGTCAGAAGCACATTGCAACAAAGTGCCAATGCACAATGTACAAGAAAGTATACATTTAGAAAATAAACCATTAATTAAAGAATGATAAAATAAGAAAACTCTTAGAAATAGCCTTCACAAAATGTAAATCTTATCCTACAAGAATGAAATATAAGCAGTAAAGAAATATAAACAGCCACAGACCTAATTCAGTCACACTTGACCGAATTAGGTTTGTGGCTAATTTTGTGATGAGATGCTGTCTGAATTGTTTGTGGTAGGTACAGATAAGTAAATAAACATTTGGACAGAGACAACTTTTTTATATTTTGGTTTTGTACCACAATGAATTTTAAATGATACTACTCAAATGCAGTTGAAGTGCAGACTTTCTGTCACGGTTCTGGGTCATTTTGACCCAGCTTTCTGTTTCTCATGTTTTGGTGTTTTTCTAGATTATGATTTATGTTCTGATTAATCAGTGATATTGTTTTGATTATGATTATTATTTAGTAGGTTTTAGTTAGTCTCTCTTTGTCTAGTCCGTGCCTTAGTAAAGTGTGTTTTGTTTCCTGTTTTACTTTGAAGGATCATGGTCTTGTGTGATGTCAGTGTGTTCAGTTTTACTGCTCCCCTGTCTCGTTAGTCCAATTTCTTCCAGCTGTGTCTCCCTCCTGTTGCCCATTCCCTGATTACCACTCTGTGTGTATATAAGCCCTGTGTCTCTCTGTGTCAGTGTCACGTCATACCTTCAACTTGCTGTGTGTTTGTGATTTCCAGTCCTCCAGCACCTCGGTTTAGAGTTTTGTTTTGCTTTTGTGAGTTTTATTTTATGTAGAAGTTTGTCCAGCAATAAAGCTGCGTTTTCAGTTTAAAATCTCATCTCCAAAGAGTCCTGCATTTTGGGTCCACCACTCCTGCCTGCCTGCCACACAGCCTACCATGACACTTTCATTTTAATTTAGTGGGTTGACCAAAAAGATTGCATAAAATGGATTGGACAAATTAAATAACTGAAAATAAAATGTTCATTTCTAATACTTGAAAATCCTTTGAGGGCAATGACATCTTGCCTGAAGTCTTGAACTCATGGACATCGCCAGATAATGTGTTTTTACTTTTTTAGGCCTTTACTGCAGCAGCTTTCAGCTGCTGTATGTTTGTGGGCCTTTCACTCCAAAGTTTAGTCTTCAACAAGTGAAATGCATCATCAGTTGGATTAATACTTGACCATTCAAGAATATTCAACTTCTTTGCTTTAATAAACTTATGGATTGCTTTGTATGTTTTGGGTCAGTGTCCATCTAGATTATGAAATCCCACCCAATCAATTTGGCAGCATTTAGCTGGATTTGAGCAGACAGTATGTCTCAGAACACCTCAGAATTAATTCGACCTCTTCTGTGCTGTGCCATATCATCAACAAACACTAGTGCTTGTAAAACACAGCAGAGGCCATATATGAAGTGATATGCTTTGGATCATGAGCTGTTCCACATCTTCACTTTTTTTTTCTTGCCATCATTTTGGTAGAAGTTGATCTTGGTTTCATCTGTCCAAAGCATGTTTTTCCAGACCTGTGCTGGCTTTATTACTTTTTTATTTTATTGATTTATTTACTTTTTACCAAAGTCAAATGTAGCCTTTCTATTCTCAAAGCTTATGAGTAGACTGCACCTTGCAGTGAACGCTCTGTATTTACGTTCATGCAGTCTTCTCTTTATGGTAGACGTGGATATTGATATGGAGAGTGTTGTTCACTGGGCTGGCAGTGTTGAAGGGGGGTCACCATTGAAATTATTCTGCGATCATCCACCATTGTTGTCTTCCATTGACATCTAGTTTTTTTGTGTTGCTGAGTTCACCAGTGCTTTCTTTCTTTCTCAGGATGTACCAATCTGTAAATTTTGCCATTCTTACTATTGTAGAAATTTCTCGGTTGGGCTTTTTCTGTTTTTACAGCTTAAGGATGGCTTGTTTCACCTGCAAGGGGAGCCTTTTTGACTGCATGTTGTCTGTTAATGGCAAATTAATCCAAATGCAAGTACCAAACCCCAAATTAACTACAGGCCTTTTATCTGCTTAATTGATAATGACGTAATGGAGGAATTGCCCACACCTGCCCAGGAAATAGCCTCTGAGTCATTTACTTTTGGTCCCTTTAAAAAGAGGGTGGCACATGTTGAGGAGGTGAAACTGCTAAACCCTTCATCCAGTTTGAATGTGGATACTGTAGAAAATGAAAGCTGGGAGACTACACATAATCTCCATGTCCTTTATATAACTATAATTGAAATATGTTTAAGTAAGCAGATAAAAAAACAAAAACACTTGCTTCAGTGTCCAGATATATGTGGACCTAACGGTATTTTAATATAACCCAGCTTGATAGCCTTGTGACCTTGTGCTTGCTCAGCAGTGGAAAACTTATTTGAAAGCAGCCTGGCTATGCATATTTGTTTCAGGCAGATGGCTGGCCCTTTTTTTCCTCTTGCTTTTTTCTTTCAACTTGTTTGGCGGAGAATGTTATAACCTCTTGTTCATGTTGCTTCCTGGGACTCTAGCCCAAAATGTTTGGTTTAATTTGTGTAGCCCTCCACTGGAACTGAAAACATGTACAACCAAAACTAATGTCTTCAGCTTTGCTTTTCAAACAGACTGGCTCGGCCAGCCGACAAAATGTACTGAGAGACGTCCAGTTGCTCCTTATATGTTCTAGTTTCTGGGGCAGTCTACAATTTTCAGAAAGGCCTAGCCTTAGAGCTGCCTCTTTGTAGCTGGAACCATATTATTACAACTGATGCATTTGCTACCAGTGTGTACCAAGATGACATTGTATAATTATTCTATAATAAGTCTCTACTCTATGCATGGTTCAGCCCAACGCAGCTATAAAAACAAAAATGTCTTGAAAATGTTCCCCTGTGGCTTTGTTTTTCTATCAAAAGCAGCTTTTAATCAGAGTACTTTCAAGTTTCAAACTCAAATTATTCTTTCTGCTTTCCAGAAACAGATTGGATTGGAAAGACGCCACTCTCAGCAGATATTCAGCCAGTGAGTTCTAGTCTAATAATCAAAGCTATTTCAAATACACAGTGTGTTCATTTTAGATGTTTTTGAAGAAATGGACATTTCAGTGACTGCAAAATACACTGCAAAAAAAATCAACATCACTTTTATTAGAGATGTTTGGAATATTAGAGACACAGATCAAACCATCTCTGTAATGTTGGAAAAATCGGTGAACCAACACTGGCAGTGAGCACTGGAGGGAAATCTCTAACATACACTAAAGATGGAAAATGTTATTTCCACAAAACTGGTTTGCAGATAAAGAAGACAACAAAAACAGTCATATGAGATGTGCTTTTTAAATGTTGCAAAATGGGGTGGTACCAGTTATGGTAACACAAAGTTTGTCAACACCTTCACTAATAAAGTATAAAACTTTAGACCCACAGACTGAAGGATCAGGACACATGATTTGCAAAGGCTCCTGCACTGCTGAAAAATAGCTCCTTTTTCATGGGCTCTCAGCCTGAAGAAAATACCCAGAGTGAGAAAACCAAGGCGTGGGCCAAAGTTCTCTCCATGACACACTGCAATAAAATGACCATTAGCAGTTTGATATGGCATACATTTTCTCCAAATTCAACTCAAACATTTCTACATTCCACATGCTGCTCTATGTGCATCACAGTGTGTTCTGACATGCCATTGTGATTTTATGTATAATTTTTAGCCTAAATCAGAGCACTTTATTTTTATTGTTACCTCTACAGAATCACATTAAGTTGCATGTCAAATACAGTAGATTATTAGATGTAATTTCACAATTTTGTTAACTAATCACAAAAAATATTTGCAGCCACTAGGTTGATGGAACTTACAAGGTAATTTGGGTCAATAAAAAATTAGACAAGATGTAAGACATCATATAGAGCCTATAAGTTACTGGAATTATTGTAAAGCTACATGTAGATTTAATAGAAGATATATAACTGAAATTTTACCAAACCATGGCTGTGAAAGGAATTTAGTTTGTAGCACAGCACACAAATTCACACATTGCAGTGTTTATAGTTTTCTCGGGAACTATTTTCTTATGAAAGCTCTCTGTGGTCTAGTCTGTGACTTCTAGCCGAAATGGCCAAGGAATCCTTCTCACAAATACTACTACTTTTTTCTTACTGTTCATTACTGTTCATTTCATTATAAACATACAGATATCTAATGACAAAGCAATTTAAATAGGGCCTAACATACAGTCTTACACTCAAATTTTGCTTTGGAGGCCCATGAAACATCTTGTGCTGTCCTGGAAACGTCTGAATGAAAAATACATCTACATTTTCTAATGAAATCTCTTCTTATTTTCTTCTGCAGTCAGCAACCCTGGTTCATGGAGAACTTCAGTGAGTACCCAGAGTTACTTCACCTGGAGTGACAAGGAGGCTTTGAACCACAGTTCCCTTCATAAGTATGCCAAAACCTGCAATAAGAACAAAGCTATCTTAGATTTTCTCTACCAGACTAAGTCGATGTAACGTCAAGCCTCTCATTGCTACAAATTATCCAGCTAGAAAGCCCTCTGTGGCTGGATGGGGGTGGAGAGGGACGCATGGTAGACGCTGAAAACCACATAACCACTCAGTGGAATGTATGTTTGTCTGAGCATGTTTGTTATAATTTCATGTGGCATTCAGATGGCTTCACCTAGTGGGAGATTGTCAAGCTGTGGGAAGGTGTACTTTCAGTTTCCAATGTTGTAAAGTTACCTATTTTAAACTGCAAAGTCATTACAGGCTAATAATGTCTCTTACTGCAAACCTTTTAAAAAGGAGAGCAGCAAATACTGATCAGAACATCTGTAAAAATCGAAAATAATATTTTAAAAGTCTACTGCAGAAACGCTGAGGTTGCAATTTTATGCTGTAGTTGCATGGTGATAATGTACAGCAGCACTGTGAGAAGAAAGATGATGTTTAAAAATAAATCTGCAGATTTCTGGATGATTACCAGACAGAAGAACGGCTAAAATAACAGTTTCTCTGATAGCAAAGGGGAATTCTCTGGGGGACACCAGTGTCATTTACATATTTGCTTTTGTGTGTGTGAGTGCATTTTTGTACCAATCTAGTGAATGTAGGAAATTTTACTACATAAGACAATGCTGGTTGTGTTATGCAAAAAATCAAACCACCCACCGGGCACCACAAACAGACTGTGCAAAATATCAGTCATAGTTGCTGAGACGGTAAAACTGACCCTTTTGCTGCTCATATTAAATGTGCATCATAATCTACTGTATAAAGGGAAAAACCATGATAAAAGGGTTGAACTCTAGACTTATCCAGTTATTGCAGGAGTCAACCTACAAGTTTACTCGATATTTACAGAGGCCATCCTATTTTCATGTTTCTTGTCAACTAAATGTGATGAATGCTTTTGCTGCTTTCAGCAGTCAACAGAGTGTTATGGCTAGTTAAGTGGAGAGGTCTGCAATAATCTAAACATGCCTGAAGTGGCTCACATTTCATGAGTAAAAGTCTCCTGCAGCCCTTTCTCTGGCTGACAGCAGTAAAAAGTGATAGAGGAGAGGAACTGGCTGACACTGAATGTAGAGGCTGACAATCGTAGCTTGGCAATGGAAAAAAAAAAAACCTACTGTACTGCTAAGTCATGTCTTTTTATTATACTTCAAGGGAAAAAAAAAAAATGAACGCTTAGTTTATTTAGCTACAACTGACTTTTGGCTTTTTAAACTTCTAAGTCATTACAAGAAATAACACACTCAAAAATTACTGAAACGATGCTGCAAAAGATGAGAAAAGACAAGAGAAATAAAGTAAAAGAAATAAGAAGAGCCAAAATAATGACAATGCTGGGAACTTGGCACATGTGCATACATGGCTTGTGCAACGAAGACGCTTGAAATCATAAATCTCTTTGGATTTAGAGCACTTAGAGTCGCTGTTTTCATAGGCCATGAATGTTTCTCATTACTTTTGTTTGTTGTGGTCAAACATAAATCTCCGTGTCATCTTTGATCCTTTGCTTAAAACTTTTATTTACAGAATTCAGTTTCACTCTGACATTTCTACAATAGCAGCTGTTTTGATTGAGACTATTCTCATAAACAGTCTGCAATTGTAGATCAGTCTTTAGAGAGGGATGGGGTCTGGGAATACACTATAAATCTTTCAAAGCATCGCATATAACAGCAGATCAGCAACATTCAGCATTCTTTAAAGTTATACTAGTAAGTATTTGGTACATTTATAAAAAACAGCGTCAATGCACTGTAACGTTTTTGTTTACAGTTTTCAGTTTATTTGTGCTCTCTTTATAATTCATTACAAATCTGTTGTACATATCACATGTGTATATATATTTATTTTTGCATTAAGGTGATTACTGTAGCATAATTGCTAATATTAAACATCACAGTTATTCCTACACCTAGAAAGATAAAGATTGGTCCAACCCTGAAAATATAAGTGGCCAATTCCAAACAGCACCAAAAGAAAATGCAAAAGTGTCCAGAAATATCAATTCTTTTCTGTTATGCACTTGACCCTACCCTTCAAAAAACAACAACAAAAAAAACAGCATGATAGCCCAAAGCAAGTGTTAGAGGTCTACTCTATCTATTGTTTGGCTGAAGGCTGCCCTTATACTACTTAATGCTGGAGTTAGAGTTTGTTTCTCACAGATTAGTGACTAAGCTTGCCTGCTGGCTTTTTATTGCAGCAGGTATATCCCCTTTGACATCTTAATGAGTGAGTACATACGTAGGTTTCCAGTCATAAAATCAGACGCTAGGGAAACTCCTTTTCCAACCAGCCATCAACTTTTTAAGATAAAACTTGCACTCAAATACATATAGGCATTTACTGAACCCAGCTGTGTGCTGAACTGCATCTTGATGATTAATTCTAACTTGGTTTTTAGCAGTCGCAGGTTTTTGGATGCATGCTCATAAGTTATTAGAAAAGAATTTGACATTACAGGACTCAACGCTGGGAATGAAACCAGTAACAACTGGGGTTCCAGCTGTGTTCTCAAATAAAGCTGAACACTTTCCTTAGCTTCGTATGTTTTTTCTTATGACTGAATAATTTTTATTGTCTAAATAAATAAGAAGAAAACACAGAAATAAGTTATAGAGCTTTGTCTGCTAAATTAACATCATTTAAACTGTCTCAAAATATGGTCCATTTATCAAACAACTTCAGGATTTGATCAAGGTTCCAGGTGCTTAGATTATTCACTAAATGGAGAGTAACATAAAAGGAAATACAATAAACTTGTAATTGAATGACTCTTAAGGAGCTTTGTGTTGTAATTACGTATTTGCAGCTCCGGCTGGCATTCTCACTAGTCTCTTTAATTATCTTTTATGAAACTTTAAACACTGCCTAATTATTATTGTCATGACTAATAAATGTAATTGTTACATGCTGTTTTATTTATTTTTACATGTAACTCATGTTGATATCTTTGCCAGTACACACTTGAGCGACCCAAAATACAAGTACATGTGAAAAAGAAGTTGAATATGAATAAAACAGTACAAAAAATGTGGATTACAGCAGAAGTCAAGACTTGAATCTGACCTCTAAACGAGCAATTTAAGTGTCAAGAATTTAAATTGGGATTTTGGCTTCCAAGTTGCACACATTGGACCGCATTTCTTTCTGCTTAGTCACATTTTGAAGGGTTGTCCAGCTATAATTGTGTTAGGAAAATGTTGCAAATTAAGGATTAAATTGCTGAAATAATGCTCCCATTTTTTTTGCGGGGTTCTTTTACTAATCTTACTGTTTCTGGAATCAGTTGACTGGTGTTCTTTTATTCTTGGCCTTTTTGATGAAAAAAGCTTGTCATACACATAGATAGCTAATAAAAAATATCAAATGCCAAAATGCTGCACCATGAAGCCAAAAAAATTCAAATTTGAAACACTGAATGAATTTGTGGCCAAGATACAATGTCACTGTACCTCAAAGCAAGAAGTGGCTAAAGTGTAAACCACACTGGCCTAAGCCCTTGCCTTCACCAGTGTATACTTCCACTGAGGGCCGAAGAGACAACTGTGGTTACAATTATGGAAAAACAAATGAAGTAGATTACAGAGTAGAGCACTCATATCATCCACAATGCTGAAAATATGAATGGGCCATTTTTTTCCACTGACTACATCTTCCACTGATGGCACTATAACAATACATGGCTGGAGGAAAATACCATAAAATTTGGTCGATGAGTAATTTTGGAAGATAGCCTTCATCAAAGTCATCCATCTTTACAGCAATATTTTTTTTATTTATATATTTCCTCCATCCTGATTGTTAATTATATTTAGAGAGACAGTTATAGTGGAAAAGGTAAAAGCAGTAGCGGCAGTAGCTTTCTACTTTCCACGGTCACCTCCCACAGTGTATTCATTGGGTGATTTCCAGCATAGTGGTTTTGGGTTAAAGAACTTGCCAGCTGGATGTAGCTCTGTTTCCACAGTGCCTGTAATCTGCTGAATATTTTGTGTCCATCCACAAGCTTCTTTAACAAGCCAATCAAAATTCTGTATTCTCAAAGACTGGAGTGGAAGAGTGGGGAGCAGAGGAACCATACGAGTTTTCCATCAGTTTATTAAAAGTTTATTTTTTATTTCACTTGAGCATAACTCTATATTGCTGATACAGTATTTATTTTATACATATTATTTAAACATCATTGCAGTCACAAAAAGATATCTGAACTTAAGTAATTAACATTTACTCCTTTTTATACCCATTTATTGCTAAATGTTTCCAATAAGGGGATGTTGCCAATATGTGAGTAAATGCTGGCATCACTTTTACAAGTAAAGCAGTGAACTAGTTAACAAAAAGCAGTCTCCTTACACACGTAGACCCAGCATTCATTTGGATTATGTTTTGGACATAAGGTCTAAGCCTTAACCTCTGTTAGTATTTAAATGTAGTTTTTCTTTGTTGTAATGTAGGCTATTTATGTTCTAAGTTTCTTTAAACCACACAAAGTAGAGGCTGACTGGCTCAAAGAATGCGGGCAAGAAGATGATTGGAGTAGAGTAATGATGTCGGCATGAAGACTGACAGCATGGGAAGATGGTTTCACACACCCTAACACCCAGGAAAGCAGGGAGGTCAGTATTTATACATCTTGCTTCTTGAACTTGTCCATTAGCTTCATTTCTCATAATTCAGAAATTGAACAACTGTTATTTCAAATTTTTTACAAAGCAGCTCAAATAAAACTACATTGTACTATAGTTTGGTATTGTCATGTAAGCAGGTTTTTGGCAAAAAGGGTGTGGACTGCAGGGTTCAGCAAAATGGAACTAAATTCACAACTGAAGGAAGGCATAAAAAACTAGAAGGTAAATACAAAACTAAACAATAACAGGACATAATACAAACTGAATAACTAAATAATAACACACGTACTTTTTTATTGCACTGTGTCTGCACTGCCTTGCGTCTGCATTGTTCTGTTCTGTTGCTTTTGTTGTTCTTGCACTTTATGTAGTCCTGTGTTGATTGTCTGTTATATGTAGCATCATGGTCTTGGAGGAACGCTGTCTTGCTTCACTGTGTAGTGTACCACTGCACATGGTTGAAATGACAATAAAATGGTAAATGGCCTGTATTTGTATAGCGCTTTACTAGTCCCTAAGGACCCCAAAGCGCTTTACACATCCAGTCATCCACCCATTCACACACTGGTGATGGCAAGCTACATTGTAGCCACAGCCACCCTGGGGCGCACTGACAGAGGCGAGGCTGCCGGACACTGGCGCCACCGGGCCCTCTGACCACTACTAGTAGGCAACGGGTGAAGTGTCTTGCCCAAGGACACAACGACCCAGACTGTCCAAGCCGGGGCTCGAACCGGCAACCTTCTGATTACAAGGCAAACTCCCAACTCTTGAGCCACGATCACCCGAAGCCACTTGACTTGGCTTGAGACAGGAGACTATCAAAATAAAACAGGAAGTAACATGCACACACACTGAGCAACTTAGACACAAGAACTTGAAAAACACAGGGATGATCTCTGATGACAAGACATAGAGACGAGACTAGGAACATACTGGAAATGAAAGGGAACCAACATAAGAACCAGTAATAACAAACTCAGATGCACTAGAGAATACAAAACCTGAAACTAATTAATGCAAAACTTGAATATAAGTATTTTATAAGTTTATGAAAATGAGTAAATAGTACAGAGCAAACTCAAACCATGATAGTGGATGTACAGTACAGATAGCTACTCTAATACAGAAACTCTTAAAACCATATGGTTCTGTATACGTACACTCTAAACCAGTTCTAATTTAACTACTAAATGCTTTAGTAACTTTGTCTACCTCCTATTTGGTGCTTGGAAATTAGCTAGTGGAAATACCAGAATGAGCACAAAAATGCTAAAATGTCCCAGAGCTAAGGCAAACTGCAGGTTTTAGACATAATTCTCAGTGGATTTGTTGCTACCACTGACCCCTGTCATGTACTCAGTTATATACAAAAACTCTGTTTGACTTTAAGCCACTTCAAATAAGATTTTTCATGTTTTTATTCAACACATCAACAACATCTGGCTGTCTAAGAATGCCAACTCATTGGTTTAAGAGCAGAAGGCTGCTGGGTGGACATACAATGACATAAAAGACCATTATGAAGATATTTGAGTGATGCTGATCCAGCGCTTTTCCAGAGGAGGTACTTATACTTTGAGCAGAAGGGACAGAACAGCTGGGTGTTTGTTTGATTATTCTTATGCTATATCTGATGTATTTCTCTGTGTAGAGGGTGGGTGAGATGGGAGCATTCATGCTTCTGTATATTTTTTGATATACTCCTGCACGTGCTTGCTTGCTCCCTCTGCATCCAAGTCAATCTGATAAGAAAAGCAACATGTCTGGAATCATTTAACCAGAGCGAGAACTCACTCCCACATGTGGAATCACTCCTCCCAACAGGACTGTCATTGTTTCCAAAGCCTTCTTCCACTATGATTCAGGTAGCATTTTTCCACTGTTTTCATACTTCCTATCAGTTATGCAGGCCACAAAAATGCAAGGATGGGATCCAAGTTGAAGAAATAACTATTGTGATGACCCAGTTTGGTGAAACTGAGAAAGAAAAACATAATGCAAAGTTTTGTAGGTTAATAGAAATTTTGATGACATGACACAGTTTAATAAGCAGATAAAACTTAAGCAACAGCTCTGCAACTGATCAACACAACAATGAATGTTGGCATTTTCTGAATTATTAGATCACTTTTTATTTTGTTACTCATAAAAAACATCCCATGACAGAACCTCTGAACATCTTATCAACCAATGCTAGATTTCCTTTGACGATCTTTTTTTTTTAGTCCTAAAAAGTTCTGCAATAATGTGTGAATTTGTCTAACAGTACTTTTAGTCATGGATTTGATGTTCTAGTGAGCATTTACAACTTCAGGATATATATGAGTATCTGACTTGAAGTAAACCGCATGTGTTTATTGTAACAAATCTGTCATTCAGTACAGCATTGTACTCTCTCTGTACCTACCTGAACTCTGCACATCACCCTTCCTAAAAATTGGGACCAGTACACTTCTTCATTCCTCAGGCCTCCTCTCACTCTGGTTCACTGGGAACTGCCAATAACTGTCAGCAGAAATGATCCATGTTGGTATTTCATGTCATAGTTAGTATATTTCTCTTATTTATAAAAAGACTAATACCATGTTCAATATTCTAATATCAGGACTACTTTCAATCTATCTTCAGACAGTCAAAGCTCAGTAACATGCATGTACATACAAATGAATCCTCTGCTTTTATATATAGGACATATCGAAGAAATAATGTTCTGTTTTTCAGCAAGGAAAAAATCGTTTCATAGAAAGCTCAGTAACATACTTGGTTCATCTTATTCTTTTGGCTGGTCCCTTTAATGGGTTGCCACAACAAATCATCAGCCTCTATCTCACCCTACACCCAGCATCTTCCCCTGTCACACCAGCCCTCTGCACGTTCCCTTTCACTCCAGGAATCATCTCTGTGATCGTATACATTTCCTCCTGCCTGGCAGCTGCATATTCAACATCTTTTGTCCAGTGTATCCACTATCTCTACTCTGCACATGTTCAAACTATCTTAGCCTTGGCTCTTCAACATTGTCTCCAAAACGCCAACCTGAGCTGTCCCTCTGATGTACTCATTTCTAATCCTGTCCATTCTGGCTACTCCAAGTAAAAAAAACCTTAACATCTTCAGCTCTGCCACCTCCACTTCTGCCTCCGATATTTTTTCAGCATCACCATCTCCAAACCACACATCATATTCGATATTACTACTATCTTATAAACCTTCTATTTTGACTCTTGTTCCTATCCTTCAGTCACAAATCACCCCTGACACTCATCTCCACCCACTCTACCCTGACTACACTCTCTTTTTCATCTCTTTTGTGCATCTGTAGTGCTCTTTCTCTCCATGAAATCATACTGCTGCTCATTGATTATCACCTCTTTTCCTAATATAGTTTCAACAGCTATTTTCCATATCTTTGTGGTATGGCTCATCAACTTTATCTCCCAGTAGTTACTTCAACTCTGCACATCACCCTTGTTCTTAAAAATCGGTACCACTACACTTCTTCATTTTTCAGGCCTCCTCTCACTCTCCAAGACTGTATTAAACAATACCTTTAAAACATCCACTGCCCTCTTATAGACATTTCCATACCTCCACAGGTCATCTGAACCAATTGCGTCCTCTTGACAGTTCCCCATCTTCCTCTTATTAGTTCTCTGCACTTCCTGACTCACTAACTGTCATCTCTCTCATTTTCTTTATTTATTAGCTCCTCAAAGTACTCTTTCCACCTTCTCAACGCACTTTCTTCACTCATTAGCACATTTCCATCTCAATTCTTAATCACTCTAACTTGCTGCACAAATGTTCAAGCTCAATCTCTCTCCCTAGCCAATAGATACAAGTTTTTAACATGTCCAGCCTCACATACGACTCACTATAACCCTTTGTCTCTGACACCTCTCTCTTTGCCATATGCATAGCCTCCCAATACTCCTATCTACATTACTTATCTTTCTGGCTATGTTTTTTCTTTTCTTAGGAGTTTCCTCACCACTTCAGCACACTTAAATATATTACTTACTCTAAAGAAGCTTTGAAAAACAAAATCTAAATTCCTAACTTATTCAGTATCTGATCTAATCCAGGACGATATTACACTAGACTTGCCCTCTATGAACCCCATGGATCTCTGTTCAGCAACATCATATTATATTATTAAGGTTTGTGAAAGATATGGCTTTAACTTAAAACCACCTCCACTTACAACCCAAATTTGCTTTGAAGCTTGACAACCTGATGCACCCCTTTGTGGCCCTGTGTCTGAGAGTTGTAGTTGACTCATACCAGTCAAATCCATGGCTCCCCTTGTGGTGCCATGGGCGGCTAGCCACATAGTTGCCTGTGGTGAACACCACTGCACAGGCAGCACGGGAATAGAAGCTTATTACTGGCCACCAAGTCAAGCCCTGCTCACCAAATTGATACTTTGGAACAAATATAACATAGAAAATCACATATACGCGTAAACTATGAAGCAAATGCACACCCATGTGCAACTACGTTTGCGGAGGGAGATGCACACGTGACACACATACATATACACACAAAGTTACAGGCTATACTTTCAAAGTTCCTGTTTAGGTGTAAGTGGGTGAGAAATGTGGGCACTTTGTTCAGTCTCTAAGAAAAGTTTGTGAGGAGAAAAAGCTAAAATAAGATTCGAAGATTGAGGGCTTTCTAAAAGATTGAAATGAATAAGGAAAAGGGCACTTGCACACACAAAAAAAGTGATGTACATACAAAGAATCCTCTGCTTTTATATATAGGACATATCAAAGAAATAATGTTCTGTTTGTCAGCAAGGAAAAAATTGTTTCATAGAAAGCTCTTACTGCTTTGAAAAATGTGACAAGTGGACTCTTCAGCCCCTCATATTCTCAGTAAAATTGAAAACTTGATGTCACATCAGTGTCTTATAGCTGCAGCTGTTTAACAGAAGTTGCTGTCACTCACATTTCCTTATATTGGGTGGTTTTGTTTGACAAGCTCTAGATGTGTGCTACACATACACTTAATAATCGTCCGGACTTAAGTTTGGCTCCAGACATTTGGCTGAAGCTTGATCACACTCAATAAAGCAGCAAATACAACTAACTGACAGACCGCTTTTATTGCAATGTTTTATTGCGCTTCTAACAACACGGAAGTTATGATGAGTTGAAAATTGATAAGTGACTGTGAAGTTTTGCACAACAACCTCAGCCCGAAATGAGCTCTCTCATAAAAAGGTTCTGTAAAGTTTTGTGTTTTGGCTTGACCTATTGAAGTATTCATGAGGCTTTGATTGTGCCAGCATTAATTCTGGTGCTTTTAATCTTTGACACGAGAATTGCTGTGGTGGAAGAAGTATCCTATGTAGGTTTAAAGCAAAGCAGTGTGAAATTCAGCATTTTGGGCCAGCAGTGTTCGCAATTTACCACCACACAAAACTTAGTTATAACTCCATTTATCTTCTCTACAGTATCAAAAGGTTGGATTTAAATTTTTTGGGTGAAGTGTTTCGTTAAATATTGGTTCGTAGTCATGAAATTAGGTACAGCTATAAATGTGCAGTCTTCAAATTCAGTTTCCATAATAGTGTCAGCAGGTCAAAATGTCACTTATACTCTCTATATCCTGGATGCTCTAATAAGACTAAAAGTCTACAGCTGTTAGCTTTGAGCAGCTACATATTTGCCAATGTCAAGTCAGGCTGCTGGTGTTAAGGCCTAGTTTAGCCTGATATCATTTGCTTTTAGCACCAAGCAACAATGTACAGCTGATGATGATGGAATTGATTTATCTGGTTGGGTCATAAACCAAATCATTGAAAATAATGAAAATTTGACCTGCAGAATTCCAAAGCCTTTACTCACATAATTTATAGTACATATTTAATCTTTTGGATGGGAAATATTAAAGTGAATTGTAAATTACAAAGTAAATATAGTTCAGTATTTCATTTTGAAACAAAGTGAAGTGTAGCTGAAAAGTGTATATAGATCAGGTGTGAGTCCTGATCAAATACATTCCCACTAATCTTTAGAATTTTTCTTGTTATTTATTTTCTTTTTTTAGTAGCCTTTATATTTCCTTAATACATGTTTGCACCATTTTTCAAAATATAAGCTGGCCAAAAAAAACCCAAACAACAGAAACAGAGCAAGGAGAAAGAAGAGAGAAAAGGAATAATCTCAATGTAAGTCTCCATTGTAAGTTTAAAGAGTCATTAAATCTGCTTCCCACTTCCAAGCTGCACTGATGGAGTCATGGGTGCTAGATTAGCTACTTGCCCTGCCAGTGCTTGATGAGGTGAGCTTAATTTGGAACCAAGGGGTTTTCTAATTGTGGGTTTGTTTACTGAGCAATTTCGCTCTCATTCAGCAAATCCTAAGAGAGACCCCTAGTGTTAGAAACTTCTAAGTACACTCACAGGACTAAGTGATGATCTCCTTTTACTGAAACTGTTCTAAGTTGAGAAAAGACTGTAAATGCACACCAAGAGACAAGTCATACAGGGTGAATCTCATTCAGCTGCAAACACTCACAAATCTGGAGCTTCTAATTTGATTTGACTGGTGGTGAATCTTTCCAGAACGCCTCATGGAAGTTCTCCAAAATTAACTTCCTGAATGATCTACACAACCTCTGTGTCTATAGCTATTCTCATACCAGAATAGTATCTGAGCCAACTTTATGATGGCTCTGTGTGGAAAGATATTTGTCCCAGTTTTTAGAAAAAAGAGAAAGAGAAATCCATGTTGAAAACAGAAAAGGGGGATTAGAAAGCATGTATTAAAAATAAGGTAGCAACCAGGTAACATGTTAGAAGTAACAAAAACTGTGGGAGTTGCAAGATAGTGAAATATGCACAAAAGTATGTAAAAAGCACATTTCTGAGACTCAAAGTTAAACTTGTGGTTTTTTGGGATTTCTCTGAACTGTAGTTTATCTTGTAAAGTACTTCTCCATGACTCCAAACGTGTATGAAGATAAAAGCAAGAAAAGCAAATCAGTATAAGCAAACCATGACAAGTGGTCCTAAGTACAAACTTATACTTTTTAGAAATTCATAAGCCCAAACTCTTGTGAACCAGTACATGCACACACTGTTAGTGCCTAAACTGTTAACTTTCTGCAAACTTGTTTGAGAAAAATAGCCTTGTTTTCAGCCTTGTAATTATGTTTTTGTTTTTTTTACAAAGTCCAACGGGTTTTATAATACTCTGTGTGGCAGAAGAAAAAACTATAGTATTTCCTTAGTTTATAATGAATTTACCAGACGCATCAAATGATCCTCAAATTTGAAAAGCTGTATATGTGGCTAACACTGAATGATAGGAAATTTAGGATAGAGCGTATTTAAATGCATACCTTAATACATTTAAATGATTGAAAACTGGTCCACAAGCAGTTTTAAACAAGTAGTTGCTTTAGAATTACCTTTCTTTAACTTAACGAACTCCACTTAAACACCCAAGAGAAAATCATTGGGTTTTTACTTTAAAATACACGCAGGATGATAAATTAAAGATATAATGTACGAAAATGAAAAAGCTAAATTTAGTATCTTAAAAAACAGAACAGCTTCAATTTTTCTTGTCATAAATTCTCATTGCTCTGCAGTTCTTCACCATTCTTCTAAGATACATTCCCATATTTTTAAGGTTTTGATTATGGTGGTGGAGAGAGCTGACATCCTTCCAAAACTTCCCGCTGGTGTTCAGTTGAGTTGAGAGTTAGTGATTGCCAAGGCCATGAAAAGATGTTCATTGAATTTTCATACTGATTAAACTTTGTTCTTTGTGGAAGCGTATACATTTATTCACTTGCAGTTTTAAGTGTACCATACTCATTCAAACAGTGTTTGACGACATTACAATATGAAGCAACGATGTGCTTTATCACTTTAATACTCCACCCTCTTTCTATCAACCTCCTCTCTCTGAAAAGAAGGGCATTATTTGATTAATACACCATGTGTTCAGAGCACAGACGACTAAAGGAGGTGCAGTGTAGGGAAGATTAATATCTGAAGATATCCCCCACATAGGCCATTAATTATGAGTTACAAGTATTTACACTTTGAAAATATCCGGGGGTGTTCTGTGTGAAGTAGATGGTTATATAGTCACTTTTGAAGCTGAATACTCAGTTAACACATGGGTTAATATGGATTTAAGAGGGGGAATAATGAAAATGCTATCTACCTATCTCTCTGTTCCTGTGTGATGTTTGAAAGCGATACCTTTGTGAAATATCAGACCCACACCATCTATCTGCAATCTCCCACTCCACAGTCAGTCTATCTATGCCAGACCCTTGCACAGAGGTAATACTTTGCTACTGTTATGGCAGTGCGTACAAAAGCAGCCAGGTGAAGACAGGAACTTGGACAGATCTTGTAAACCCGGATCCAAAGTTTACAACTGAAAACAATTAAAGACTGTACATAACAAATAACCGGTGCTTGGTGTCTTTATACAAAAGCTCATTAGCATTAGATCGGGTTGAGATTTACAGCCAGCTTCATGCCAGCAACACAGCCTGTGATTATTCCTCTGTAAATATGTGCCTGAGACCTACAGCACAGCATCTATTCCTTTTAAGACTTGTTGCTATTTTTTCTTGAGGGAAAGGATTGAAGTGTTTAAAAAAGATCGTTGCGGTGCTCTAATCCGCGTCCCGTGCCACAGACAGACATCTGTCCCACACATTGTTGCAAGAGCGTTCATCATGTGGTGAGCATTTAGAGGTGCTTCCTAGTTGCCAGCACCTTTTATTTCCATTCACCTAAATGTTTGCAAATATCACAGCAGTGGCACTTTACTCTGACCTAATTTAAATCAATTCTGCTGCCTGATAAAATTAAACTGGCAAAAAAACAAATAACCAGATAACCAACAGTGAAAGAATGAAGAGATATTTGAGGATTTATTCAGTTTGATATGGCCAGTGAATTACGACAGAGTTCCAGCACATGCCTTTTAAAAAAAAAAGAAAAAAAAATGAAAGTGTGATACTATGTTCTTTGATAGATGCTTGCCTTTTCTACTCCCCCACTAAGCCTCCTCACATATTTTTCTCTTCTTGCTTTAGGAGAGCAGATCTTTAGAAAACAAAGGATCCTCTCTATATCTTAAAGCCTGCAGTGACATCATGGAAAAGCTTGAACGTTAGCCAAGAGTGGAAAACACTCAAAGGGATTCCTGCAGCTCTTAGAATTCCTGGAGTTTTACCAATACTGATATATCTTAAGGGTGAATTCATATAAGATTCTCTCTGTATCTTTCCCTGATAAATTGTTCATAAAATCAATAACCTTGTTTCATCACAGTGTTGTATTGCCCAGGTATTGCATTTCTTAAGATGTCATTAAATACCAGACGAAAAAAATAAAAATCACAGAAATGAAAGCAAAAGAGCATTCAAGTGTTTCCCAAAAACCATGGAGCTGAAAGTTTGCACACCTAAATTCCCTGTTATTGTAGTATAAAAGGTAACAAATGTCTATTGAGGGTAAACTACAAACATTTCAACAAAGTGACTACAGGGAAGCTCAGGAATTTTCTTCTCAGTAAAACTGTTGCTCAGCTTATGAGCATGAAAGCAAAGCTCTGATTTCCCGCTGACTACTGCAAAAGAGGATCCTAAAATTGACTCCATCTGTAATTTTTATGGTGAACTTTCCAGTCACCGGCAGCTCGAGAGGATTAAGTTCTATTAAAATTCACTTAAAGCCATGCATTGCATAGCATACCACTGCAAAGCTTTTCATGAATAGCTGTCTCATATATGCGAATTTTTTGAAATTTTAAAGGAGTCAGTTTGGCCACATTGGACAAAGGTGGAGGGATATATGCAAAACCATGGCATACGTGAGATCTGAACTCACTTCACCATGATTGCTGAGTTTAACCAATCTTCCTAATCTATGCATAAAAACAAATAAGTGTTAATTAATTGTATATGAAGAAGAGCACTACTCACTGTGTGAAAACAGCTTGTCCTTTATGCATCTAGACTAAAATAACATTTCCTCTCTAATATAAAATGTACATTATATACTAACTGAAACCCTAATACAGTTACGTAAGAGTTAACTGGCAGCATGGAGACACATTGGATACACATTGGAGGTGTTGTGTTTAAAGGACATGAACATACAGGCCCCCCTGCCTGTATGTTCATGTCCTTTAAGATCCTCCCAGATCCTCCCTGACCCCCTGCAGGGAGGATCTGAAGACAGGATGCTGGTGGTTGTGTTATGGGAAATGTAAGACCCAACATGTGGCTCACATTGCTAAAAAGTCAGTCACTGCTCACTGTTTCAATTTGATGAACTCTTTGCTAAATTTGTAAAACTTGGTCTGAAGCATTGTCCCTATTGTTTTTTTCCACAACAACAGCTAAAGAATGCTTTAAAAGAATCATTAGTTCAACCTTGAAATCTTGTTATGTTGGCACAATGTTCTGAAACATAAAGAAATAAGTTTTGTGCTTGTATGCACACTCACATTAAGGTGCTGGTGTGTTTGGGCGTCTGTGTATTTTAGCAAGTTTTAGAGCGTGAATCTCTCCTGGGGGACTTCCGTCGCTGCTGTTATTCTTTGATGGAAAGAGGTTTTCTCAACATCTGCACAACATATCATCATGGGGAAAAAGGATACTAGACTGAAAGTTTCCATTGGAAGAACATGTGGATTTTTAATTTATAGGACTTTTTCCTCTATGGAGTGTGCACTTCTAGTTGAGGACACCGACATTTCATTTACTGAAAAAATTTAAGCGATAAAGGGACAATGTGGTGACATATATCTTGTCAGAGCAGAAACGCTTGTTGTAACACATGATGGCATTGGTGGATAATTAAGAAACCATGTACAGTAAGGCATGGCCCGTAGATGCTTTCCATCAGAATACTTTTCTATTTTAGTGATGTGTCCGGATCTTTGACGTGAACGACGCGAGCCGGCTCCTTATCGCGAGCAGTGGGTTTTTTTTTTCTTTCTCTCACCCTCTCTCTCTCGCACTTTTTTTCCGCTTCACTCCGCATGTGAGCCTTGTGCTTTGCGCTGGGAAGAAGGGGGGAGGGGCGGTAGTTACACTCGCAGTAGCACAGGAACAGAGCGGGAGGGAGAGAGAGAGAAAGAGAGCCAGGGACAACAACGTCACATTAGAAAGGTATAGTAATCATCCACAACTATTTTCAGTTGCGGATGATAAAGGATTCAGAAAGTTTATTCATGCAGGCCCATATGACAGAGAATATGCATGTTCTTTTTGTTTTCATATTTTAATTTATATTTAATTGTGTTGTGGTTTGCAGTGTTTTGTGTTGTTTCATTTTAAATTTGTTTAAAAGAAAAAAATCGGAAAATTTAAATAGTTAAAAGTTGAACTGTGACTAGTTGGTTTTTGTATTATATGATTTATTTATTACATATTATGTGGAGTGAATAAATAAAAGTATTGTATTTAGTGCTTTGCCCCTAGAGACAAAGCACGTACAAACTCACAAAACACGTACGAACTCTGAAGCACGTACAAACCCTGAAGAACGTAAAAACTCCAAAACACGTACAAAACACAACAGAAGTGCTCCAGGATGCTAGGCGCAGTGTTGAGCTTTTGTTACCTAGTGGCTACACAAGCCAGCAAGTAACAACGACCGGATTTGGTGTGTGGTAGTAACAGGTAAATGAACATTTTTTTAAATTATTTGAATATATATGAGTGCTTGTGTATAAATACACAAACCATACACATATGCTTTCAATTGTGTAATTTAAGTGATCTAGGTAGCTCTGTTTTGTAAGTTCAGTTAACTCTAGGAATGTGCTTTGGAGTTTGTATGTGCTTTGGAATTTGTACGTGCTTTTTGGAGTTTGTACGTGCTTTGTCTCAGGGGGCCACCACATATATTTATATATAAACATATATAAATAAAACCACTTTTTTTTTTACATTAGTAATTCCTTTTGTGCATAATTTTATATTATTGTTAATAATAAATTAATTAAAGCAACAAAACAACCTGAAGAGCCGGTTCGGAGCCGAAAGAGCTCGGCTCACTAAAAAGAGCCGGAAATCCCATCACTAATCTATTCGTACATATGTTACGGCCCTAGCAGGGCCTCTTCTTGAAATTGCCCTTGTGGGGGTGTGGTCTCTCTCCGCCTCCTCCTCTCTTGCTCCACCCCTCTGTCTCTCTCACGCTTCTCTCTCCCCAGGACACAGGGGACACAATGCTGTTCATTCGCCTCATTTACCACCTGGGCCCAGTCAGCAATGACCTCTCTGAGGTCATATAAGCTAGGGATGAACTGGATGAGAGAGGGTGGTTTTCTCTGGTGTTTCCAGATTGTGTCCTAGATGTCGGAAGAGGTCCTATGGTGTGGAGTTGTGGAAGCAGTGGGGAGCTGCTTCATGTGAATAGTGTGGGCACTAGGGGCACAGGGTGGGCCTGTGTGCCCCTGGAAGTGCCTCCTCGTGGTGTGGAGTTTTTTGTTTGGTTGTTGTGTTCTTTGTTGTTGCGACCTTTTTCTTTTTCTAGTGTTATTGGAAAAACGCCGTTGCCGGCTCTTTATGTTAAGATTATCTATAACTAAATACCTCTGTCTGTTTTCCTTTCATTCCGTTCTGGACCCATTTGTTACCAGTCCCCACACCCTGGACCTTCATCGTGGGGACGTAACAACATATTAACCGGCATTTGCGAGTGGACATCAGAGAAAGAATTTCATTGTAAAGAGAAATATTTTTCTTTGTACACATGGCAATAAACGCTTTGAATCTTGAATCTTGAATCAGAATACTGTGCTATAAATGTGGTTAAAATTTCATCTGACACCTCTTCATCCGGCATGGTGGAGTTTTTTATGGTTCTAACATCAGCAAATGCTGCCCACAAGTTTTGTTTTAAATGTAATCTCGCAGAATTATTTGAATCAGTGGACTGGACTATTTCAACCAATAAGCTCTGTGGTATGCATTTACCCACGCCATGGCTGTTAAACTGAGCTGTCTAGCTAAAAGAGAAACTTGAAGTGTAAGAAGATGAGGCAAATACATCTTACCCTTTCCTCAACTTTTTTATTTTTGTAGTTATTTTTAATGTTTCTCTGTAGATGCAATGTAACATTCATTCCAACATCATTTCTGTAAATATGCCCTTTTCTACAGAAAAGAAATGAAGAGTTCTGGACATTTGAATGACACTTTTGTGATGCTGACATGTCCAGATGATACACTGGTATTTATGTTAATTCATCTTTTTTGATATAACTCTTTTTTTTTTATTTTTTTATTTTTTTAACCTGTCCCGTTTGGTTCTTTTGCCATCAGAATTATTGTCTAAAGGCGAAGAAAGATGCCCAACGGATTTACTTTACCAAATGGACCATCCCAGCCTTGCCGTAATGGTCCATTTGATTCAACTTTTTATTGTTTATTTTATTTTCACTTGCTGAATACGGGACAGACTTGACTGGAGGAGAGAATGTGGAGAAAGAAAGAGGGAAAGAAAAAAACCTGAGAAGAGGGACGGGGAAAAAGGGCAAAAAACAAAAACCAACAGAATAAGCAGACAAAAAATACATATATCGATCACCTGGATCACCTGTTGAGAAAGAAAAAAGAAAACAAGCAGAAGAAAACGAGAGTAATAAACAAGATCACAATGATATATGAGAATATGACAGTAAATACTAAATATTAAACATTATTGTGCAGCACGTGAGATCGACAGCGCACAGTGTGCTTTGAGGTAGGAGCCAAAAAGGGTGTAATTTGTGTGTGTGATCACCCGTGTGTACACCTGTGAGCATGAACGCGCTTGTTTTTAAAAGGTTCCTTCATGTAATGATCTGCTAGAGGGTGTGGGGGGCCACTGCCCCGACCTCCAGGGCATGAAGCAGGTATGGAGGAGATCAAGACTCCAGACATCCAGAGGCCCCCAGAACACAAGAGACCAAGGAAGACCAACAGAGGGGCAGCCGCACCACTATCCCAGAAAGAGCTGAGGAGAGTCCCAGATGAGGGGTCACTCAGCAGCCGCGGAGCAGAAGCCAGGGGGGGTTGCAGTGACGTGCCCGTGAGCTCCGCCGGCAGCCGGAGCTCATCAACTTTTTTGTGCTTTATGCTTCCCTTCTCTTTTTCCACTCACCCCCTCTGCATTTTTCCTCATTTGCCCCGAACTGCAGCGGCAGCCCCTTCACTGTCTCATACACTCTCACTCCTCTTTCTTTGTTCATTTATCGTTGATTTCAAGACCACGCAGCCACCTTTCACTTATCGCTCTCTTTTTCCCTTTCTCACGTAACCTGTTGACACCATTCCCTCCCTCTTTCTTTGTCTAAGTCTTGGCAACACCGCTCATTTCTTCCACTTTCCCATGACAAAACCAAGGGTGGGAATCAAATGACCAACTTCTCTCCCTTCACCTGGTTTCTCAGCTTGAGCACTGAAAGAAAGCTTTGTCCACCAAACCCTTCATCCTCTCCAGAGGTATGTCCTGTGTTGTCTATACAGGAAAAGTATTTTGGTCTTGCTGGAATTTTGGGGGCTCATGGGAAAATGTGAGTGATTTTGGGCCTTAACCGGCCCTCTGAAATCTCCTCCCTCTGAGTATAAGGTATTACAACCACATGGTAGTAATTCAAAGAAAATGTGGCTTTAATCGTTATTTTTATGATAACATATCCAACAACAAAAGGATGAAGATTACTGGTACAGTAAACCCATGTTTTTATAGAACCTGAAGCCTAAAGCTGAAGCTAAAGAGCTACAATACTAAACAAGAGACATAGAAGGGGACTGTCAAGCCTGTGAAAATATTTTAAAAATTAGAAACTAAACAGTCAAACCCAGGAGCTGGTTAAGACTGGTGTTTCATCTGGTCATACATCTGTTTTCAAACTGTTTCATGACAAGTTCTGACGATGTTGTGTGACATTTTTCTTTTTACTGCCCTCAAGTGGCTGGTTTTAATTTTGACCCCAACAGCTGAAAATAAATAAATCAATAAACAAACTAATTTGAAAGGTATTAAATTAATTAATTAAGAGAAACAAAGAGCTCTTATTTTGGCTATAAACAAACAGCTTTACCTCACCACACATATAAAGACATTCCTATATTTTATATTTAATGATTCACAGAGGTGCAGCTCAATAAGATTAATAGTATAACAAATCCATTCAATTTCTCTGAGTGTTTGGCAATTACTGCAGTTTTGGCTAATACCAGAAAAACACAAACAGAGGTCATCACAGTATGAGAACTAAAATATGCACTGAAAAATTTGATCTTCATACTCAAGTCCTTATGTGTCAACAAAATGAGTTATTAGGGTGCGTTTTCACCACACACATGCCAGGGCCCTTTCATTTTTGCATGCCTGTGACCCACAGTCTCGTCGGGAGGAGTGACCCAGAACGAAACTCAGATGTCTGTTTGACACACTCTCTGCAGGTGGGGGCAGAAAGGCCAGGAGCTGGGTCAGACAGTAAGCAGGTGCGATGAGGAAAAGAGAAGCATGCCTTATTTACAAAAGCTTTAACACACAATAATGCCTAACTTCCTTTTTTTTTTTTTAATGAAAAGCACCTGCTGTGTAATAGGTACACACATTTTATTTGGATTTAGGGGCTAAACTTTATGGATACACACTCACTGCTCTCTTCTGCAGCTGAAATGCCCATATTTAGCAGAAATACAATCTAATACAGTCACTAGATGTGCAAATGTGTACAAAACGTGTGTTTTTGATGATGATTCTCTTCCTTCTATGATACTTTAACCTTAAATCAGTTGATGTTAGTATATATGTATAACAAAAGTTATGTCTTTGTACTAATATGTCATGTCTTTTATTTGCTAGGTTATCTATGAGAATATGATGATGATTATAACTGATGCTGTAGTGTGTTAGTGCTTTGGGGGACAGTTAATGTGATTCCATATTTATGTATGATTAGAAAATGTAGAATGTGTAATACTGTCGTACATATATAACAGCCAATCACTTATTTTAATTTAAACACGATTTTCCTTGATTATGACATCATTAAGACCCAATGTGTTTAAAAGTCTTCAAGCAATATGTAAATATGTCATGTTTTAGTTGATATATGGCCTGTGCATAAATGTACAAATTTGTGGAAGCACCATAATACAGTTCATTAATAACATGAACATTAGTCATTTACTGTCAGACATGTATTTGTAATTGTCTTGATGTTAAACCTCTTACAAAGCAGTCAGCTTCCTATGTTACTTCCTTTTCATAATAATATACAGTTGTCTTTCTTCTTCCCACTATTCTGTTTCCAGGGCTTTTTGGGGCTGAAGTTACTATCCCACATGTCCCACACAATATATTCTTTGGAAAAGGATTTTATTGTAATAAAGAACCTTCAAAAATATGGGAAAGACTTAATTATGTCATAGTAAGGTCTTCCTTTATTTGTCCTGCAGAAGGTCTCCTAAGTAGGTTAATGAAATCTGTTAAAGCTGTCTGTAAAGACACAGTGTTGGTCAAGTTACTTGTAATCAGTAACTAATTACTGATTACTTCCCCCCAAAAGTAATCCTGTTACTTTACTGATTACTTATTTTCAAAAGTAATTAGTTACTTAGTTACTTTTTTAAAACATGATTTACAACCTGAATAGGTGATAATAGCTAGATGAATAGCCAGCTACTGTATTCTGCACATTCCCGTACATAAAATAATAATTGTGTTTACACTCAGTCTTTCAAATAGATGCAAGTAAAACACAGCAGAAAATAAATAAAATCAAAGACTAGCGGTCCTGTTGCTCTATTTTACCTGTATAGCAGGAGTGGGGTAGGCGGAGGTTTGCCCTGGTGCAGGTGTGCCGCAGCGGTCAGTGGAAGAATCCGCGAGTTTGTCTGTGAATTTCCCATTCCGTGGTAGCGCACTCGGTGCTTGCTCGGAAGTTACAGGGTTTTTCTTCTTTTTACAGCGCTAATGTTTTTGTCACTTTTTACGGAATTAAACTCAAAGTAAGGTCAGTACTTCCATGCTTTAAACACTGCACGGTCTGGCACTCGATATATTATCCATTCTAGATCTGCACACAGCTGTTGCCACGAACGTCGCACTCGCTTACGTCGTTGTCATGAGACACTCACAGTAGAATCACGGTTTTAGTAACACAGTAACGCACCGTGCTTACGGGAACGTAACAGTAATCTAATGACCTTTTTTGCAATAGTAATCCCTTACTTTACTTGTTACTTGAAAAAAGTAATCGGATTACTGCCCATCTCTGTAAAGACATAATGGACATTGGTAGGATGATTATGAGGGTCATATATTACCTGTCAGGGTAGTTCTAGGTTTTCTGTTTTTTTCTTTTGGTTTTTGAGAATCATTTATTTTGAGTTTTGTATTTTTCTTTCCTGGTTGGTTTCTTTATATTTTCTGATTCATGTTATGGTTATACTTTGATTCATATTCAGCTTATTGAATTTCTACTTATTAGTGACCCACTGTGTTAAGGGTCTTTAGTTTCTGTGCTTGGTTATTTTACATTTTTGTTGGGCAGACTTTCTGCTCTTTATTTGGTTTTTAGTTTTACTTTTTTATGTTAAATAGCTGTGTTCCCATCTGCTGCCTTTCCCCTCATAATCTTGTGAGTGCATATCGTCTCCCCTTGTACTTTGACACAGTGTCTCTCATGGTTGTGTATCCCCTTGTTGTATGTTTCCCTATAGTTTGCTAGTATTTGGATTTGTGCCTTATGACTGTGCAGCATTTAAAAACATTGTATAGATAACTTTAGTTTTGGATTTTATCTTTTCGGAGCTATTTTTTTTTTTCTTTGGTTCTTTCCTGTTTCCCATGTCTTTCATTTGGGTCCACAACCTGCCAGCCACACAGCAGTCATATGACATTACCTTTCTTATACAAAGGTCTCATGGGAAAATACTAGTGTTTTGTCAGAGGTAGTTTGGTTACCTTGAATTACATAACATGTTTGACCTTCCATGCCAGCGCAGCTTATCACAATACCTAGAGAGAAGCAGATAGCCAGCTACTGTATTTATGAATACTGGTCTTTATCTGACCACTGGAGGTCAAAATAATGAAAAATAATTTTAATATTTGCTAACATAGAAAGCTAACAAAGTAACAGTCATGTTTACGCTAAATAAGAATTATTTTCAAAATGAGTTACACAAATATTCCTGACTTATCTGGTTACAGCAGTCTCCAGTTAATAAAAAATAACACTTCTTTCTAAATAAAGACACTGAAGATTTTTGAAACATTGAAACATAATTTTAATAGAAGCGTTAATATTTACCACAGAAATGTGAAGGCAGTTTTTCCAGCTCCAGAGTCCGAAGTCCACATGAAGCCTGTCAATATAGTAGCTGCCCTCCCTCTTACTTTTACTGCTTTTGGGGTTCTTGCTCCCACAATGCATTGCAATCATTAAGAAATATGGAAAAACAGGATTTTTTTTTTTTTACAGTGTAGCTAATTTCATCAGACTGACCTAAGATTCCATGACTTTGTCCACAAAGAGGATTTAAAACAAATTGTATTAATTTGCATACAATTTTGTGTGTTTTATTCAACATTTGTACACAATCAAAAAAAAGACTGCCCAATAGAGCCTCTTATCCATAGGAACAACTGCAGTGTTGGCAGTTCTCACAGACAGCTGCAACATTGTTTCAGTGAATTTAAACTTTTCTTGTAGCTTTTGTGTATTATGCTTTTTTGAGGCCTTGCTCACAGGCCACTGTGTGGCAGCATAATAGCAGGTCAATATACCCTAAGTGTGCCTCTTGATTATGTATTTGATCACCACTCTGATGAAGAGGAGAGAGGCCAGGAAACAGGCAGTGAGGATGGACTAGATGAGGAAGTGTCAGAAGCTCAAGATGGCACAGAAAATAATCCAGACCAAGATATGACTGATGAAGAGGAATCCAGTGATGAAGAGCATGGCCATGCTGAGGCTACTCTTGAATTCTAGTCAAAGCATGGAAACCTATTCCCACCTGAGAATCTAGGTAGGCTTTCAGCTGAAACTATTATCAGGATGATCATGGGGCCTACAAAATGTTCCCTGTCCTGGACTGATGACATCAAATCCTGCTTTGAACTGTTGTTGACTGAGTCAATCAAAACCATAGTGGTAAACTTGACCCACTTGGAGGGGAGACTTACAAAGACAATTGGAAGGAGCTAACTGAGAAAGACATCAAAGCATACATGAGTCTTTCCAGAAATGGATTTACCATCAGTTCATGGGATGCAGTCTGGTCAGCTGATTTTTTGGGCTGTCGTTTCACTCCAGAAATGTTATATGTTGTTACAGGTGATTCGCTTTAACAACTGTAATACAAGACAATGCCATTGTCAACAAGCCAAATTGGCAGTGATCAGTGGATGAGCACCTGGTTGCCTTAAGAGATGCTGTCCGTTCAGATAGTATATCCCAAGCAAGCAGTCTAAATATAGCATAAAGATATGGGCAACATGTGATCCCAGGACAAGTTCTGCCTGCAACATTCAGGTTTATACTGGGAAATCTGCAGACGGTGTTCCTAAAAAGAACCAAGCAAAGTTTGTGGTTCTGGAGATTGATGGTGAAGTCTCAGGGACATAAGGAGATAAGTTCTTTATCTTCAACACTCTTGGTCAGGAGTTGTGTCAGAAGCAAGAGTAGTTTTGGAATAATTTCCTCTGTACACAGATAAAATATTCCAGGCCAGTTTTGATGAGGAACACAAAAACTTAAGTTATGTGGACTGTCTAAAAATTTTAAATTGCTTGAAAACAAATGTTCATGGCAGGGGCGGATCTAGAGAAATTTTCTTAGGGTGGCATGAGGGTGGCAAAAAAATCAAATGGGGTGGCAAAATCAAAGCCTTTTTTTTTTCAAACACATATGCAGGTGGTTATATGTGGTTAAAATAATTCAAATGCAGTAAGTATACACGTTTTTCATATAAATATAGTCTATAACTTAATTATTGTCTGTAGCCCACATAATTAAACACTTTAGTTACATAAAACATGTGAGTTTTGATTCTATGTACTGTATAGCCTGTATAATAAATAAATATGTAGCCCAATAAGTATAAAATCCAGAAAGCTACACAACATGGGGCGGTTCATTTACAAACGCAAGTCTAACTTAAGTTTCACACTGTTTTTTGTTAGAAAACAATCACATTGTTAGATGCTTAAATTACACAAAATGTCAGAAATCTGCACTGTCATGAACAAAAATTTAAACCTAATTTTTCACGATTTGTTGGATTAACCCACTGAGGTCTGAAATACAACTGGCCATTTTTGACTCCTTTTGAGTTTACGTTTGTATTTCACCCTCAAATTGTTTCATTTTATTTTTTTTCCCCTTGCCTTGTTTGGTATCATTATTTTCAGCTCAACTGAATTTATATGGAATCAGAACGATGCCACCTTGAAACGAAACCGAAAAAAATATTGAAACCGAAAAAATCGCTTACAATTTTTATTTTTCAGTTTCAATCCATTTTTTTTTCGGTTTCAATCCATTTTTTTCAGCTTCAGTCAATTTTTCGGTTTCATCCAGTTTTCGGTTTCAATCCAGTTTTCGGTTTCAATCTGCTGGCACTGTTTTGGCGTCCGGAGGCGCGCTTGAGGGGGCGGGGATTCCGACCCGCATGAATTTGCATACATTATAGAGTCCGTTGCTCGTGCTGACCAAGCTGCCATTTTTCTCTTTTTGCCTCTTTCAATGGCTGCATCAAGTTCAGGTGGACCCTCTAAACCGCAGGTAAGTAATCATTTTCCATAGTCTTTCTTTGCTATTTCACTCGACTGGACATAGGTTTAGTTTTTATTAGCTAAATCTGGTGAAGTTGTGGTAAAATGCCAACATTAGCCTATTCGTTGTAGCAAGCTAGCTGGCAGCTAAAATTTGCTAAATTCAGTGATGCCCCTGTGTCTTTTGTGAATAAACAAACACTTTAACTTTGAAATGGATTCTGCAGTACAGGGATTTGAGGTTCAAACTGCAAAAGTATCTACAAGGATGCCAGAGCCTTACTCCTGATGGCCAGTGGTGATGATAAAATATTAAGCAATGGCAGATTCCAGGCACATAACGGTAAGACAAGTGTAGGTTTGGAAGTAACGTCTTTATGGCAGTGTTGCAGGTCACCTTTTTTTTTATACATCTTTGCTTGCCGTACTCTTTAAAACAAAATAGTTGCCTGTCTGTCAGTGTAAAAAGGGTGCTGTGCCAAGCCATTTGTAACTAAATTAATTTCAAATATGAATATTCTGCTCCAATCTTGACAAAAAGTTTTTACATATTTTGCATTTTTTAGTATTTTTAAATCACAAATGTATTTTAAAATACATTTGTATTTGTATACATTTGTCACCAACATGTAGCCACACATCTGAAAGCATATTGATTTGCTCTCCTGATATTTAGACTGTAGTACTGATATTTTAACATTTCATAAGAAATACATGTATTTCTTATGAAATGGATGTACTTGTTTATGGAAATGATTTAATTTGTTTATCTTCCTGTTGTGTTCATGTACGTATGCATAGATTATTATGTCATTAGTGCACAATTAGCAAATGTATCAATTTCTGTTCCAGGTACCATTAATAAGGAGGCAGTTCTATGAAAGATTGCTAACAAAGCTTCATGGAGCTCTACAACGCAGACCTGTAGATATGGACTATTTGCATTATGTCATCACTCATGAATTGAGACTTATACGGTCATTTGGTAATATTTTAGCAGTACCACAAGATATTCTTAATGCCTTATCCAATCTTTTGAGACTGATAAATTTTCAAGATGGAGCGAGACACCCACATTCTTCTCTTGTTGATGTTGTATACACAGCGAGAGGACAACGTAAACTTAGTATATCAGAAGAATGTTTGCAAAGCCTCATCAACATGAAATTTTCCATTCCCAGTATAGCTCGGCTTCTGGGTGTCAGCAAAAGGACATTATTTCGTCGGATGCAAGGGTATGGACTTTCAGTGCATGCATCATATAGCAGTGTCACAGATGATGAGCTGGACAGCCTTGTTAGATCAGTTAAAATGAGACTGCCACACATCGGCTATCGAATGATGATGGGGGAACTGCAGGCCATGGGATACCGTGTCAGATGGGAGCAAGTGTCTGCATCGATGTATAGGGTAGATGCTGCAGGAATCCTAGAAAGGATGGCATCTGTCGGCTGTGTTGCAAGAAGAGTGTACTCTGTAAAAGGTCCCCTCTCATTGGTTCATGTAGATACAAACCACAAACTCATCAGGTTTGTGTACAGTACGTGTTTGTATGTTCAGTACTCTGGATACCCTGTAACTATTTTCATTTCTGATTTGAGCATAAGGCATTTTACGTTAACAGTTAGAGGATCCAGGTAAATTTCTGTTTCTACAAAGTAAAAAAAATGTTCCTGTTTAGTAAGCAAAGAAACAAACAAGTTGATAATTCAGACTCGTGGACAAATGTTATACTTGGACGTGTGTGTGTTTCATATTTTGCTTCTTTTTTTTTTTTTTTTAGATATGGCATAGTTATATTTGCTGGGATTGATGGCTATTCGCGAAAGGTAAACAATATTCCATTGCAATCACAATTTTTTTCTCAAAATTAACTACCCTATAGAGAGAAAGTGGCGTATTCTTCTTCCACTCCTTTGACAAAAAATTTACGTTCATTAGTGTTGAGTTGTCTTTATTTTACTTTAAGAAAGTATATAACTGTCAGGTGTTTATTAGTTTGTTAGATATTGTGTTTGTTTCTTCAAAACAAAATCATTTATTCATAAATTATGTTCCAGATAATGTACCTTGGTGCTGGAAATAATAACAAGGCATCAACTGCATTAGGCTTCTTTATGAGCTCTGTTGAACAGTTTGGCTTTCCTTTAAGGTAATGTAAAACCTTGATACATGCTATATTATTAGTCAACTTTCTGAAAACTTGTTTGTATTCTATTTCGTCATGCAGAGTTAGAGGAGACCAGGGTGTCGAAAATGTTGGCATTGCTCATTGCATGTTTACTGTTCGTGGTTGCGGCAGAGCAAGCTACATTTCAGGAAAAAGTGTTCACAATCAAAGGTAAGTTATATACAGGGCTTAGCATATATATATATATCTTGTAAGCTCAAATCAATCATCACATTCACCAGCGTCTTATTCAATATTTATTTACTTATTTTTAAATACATGGGTCTTTTATCATTAGTAAATCAAAAATAGGTACAAGCCTGGATTTGTAAACTAATGTGTTCTTTTGATATTTTTTATGTTGTAGAGTTGAGCGCTTGTGGCGTGATGTCTGGATGCTTGACCCCTCCAACAGCCTCCACCTGTTCTGTGCTCAGTACATCTTTGTGGAACGTCTGCAGAAGGACCTTGACACTTTCAAGAACGGGTGGGATAATCATGCCCTGCGAACAGAACAAAGTCTTACGCCTAATCAACTTTGGACTATAGGACTTCTTCAAAATCCTGTGGCTGCACCAGAAAACACTGAGGTACGACTATAAAATGTGCTATTACAGATGTTTTATAACGCTTAGGTTTTTGTACCTTGAAATTCATGACATGCATATATTTAAATGTGCACCTGTCTTGTTTTTAAAGACATACCTTTGTAATTGCTGCATACTATAGTTATACTGTTCATAACAAAAGCAAGTGTATTTTCAGGACATTCAAGAACATTTCTCTTTGGACCTTGACTGTTCGAGACCAGAAAGTGGTGGTGGAGTAGTTCTTCCACCAATACAGTGTCCTTTGGGGCCTGAGGCGATGGCAGGACTGAGGGCAGCCATTCATCCTCTTAGTCCCTCCTTTAACCACGGAAGAGACCTTTATGAGAGAGTGCTGAACTACATCAGAGTTCATTCAGTAACACAACAGAACCCACTCAGTTAGCCTTTCTCATAGGATTTAACCACATTATTTGTATTGTAATGACAGAATAGCAAATCAATCAATCTTAAGATGTATTTTCAGATTATTTGATGAATGTATCTTTTTTAATTGCATCAAATACTGTTTTTACCTTTTATAACTTAATGTTTAAAGTAGCCACATTCAGTTAAGCATCTCATGTCTGATGTTTTTGTAACTGGGTTGATTAAATTTGTTTAACATGTCATGTCAATAAATACTCTAAACAATTAAATGATATCCTTTTAATGACTGAAAAAAACAATTCATTAAGTGTAAGAATATTTATTTTCAGCAAAACAGTTGGAATATCACTAAATTTACACTTCACAGTGGAAAACTTTTCAGTAACAAAATAGTACTACATGCATCATATACAGAAAATATATTTAAACAAAATTCACTTAAACTTCTTCAGACTTACAGAATTTAATTTGCGAACAAGTTGAATCTTAGACTCAAGTTTTTATGAATGCAGTCTTCTGAATGGGCTCCTCCGTTTTGAGAACATAGTTTTTAACATTATAAGAACAAAAAGTAAAACAACGTGGAAAAATAATCTTTAAATATTTTTTCCTTTTTTACTCTGTGTTCCAAGAACTGAAATAGGTTTAAAGCATTAGACAAATAGTAGAAATACAGTGCAATACTGCATAACTTATGATGGTATGCAATTCAAGTGTTAACTACACACGGCTGAAATCTCTCCCCATTGTGACAGCTGTTGTCATAACTTCTGTGAACTCGGTGTATGAGTTCATGTGTGCCACAGGAAAGAAGATTGTGTTTGTGCAGGCACTTACAAGTGGGTAACATATGTAGTGTTCAGGCATCGTATCTTTGCATTGATGCTCAAATCTTACATGTATTTTAAAATTTGCCCTTTCTGAAGGAATTCATGGTTTGTGTCTTTGTCCAGTTAACCACTGCATAATCGCTGGGACAGACATTCTGGGTGGTTGGTGTTTGGAATCCCAGTGTTCTTCCTGGTCCTGGTCCTGTAGGTCTTGGATCCCATACTCACAGCTCTTTTTGTCTTTATCCTGATCTGAAGAAGCAGATTCGACTTACTTTAAATCTTTAACTATCATACCACAAAATTTATTAATATGCAAAACCAATTTTGTCATTTAGACATGTGGTAGATTGTATAAAACATCAAAACATATAAACAAATCTTTACAGAGATTTCAGTTCCTTTAGACTGTTATCGTTTGTGATGACAATTTTGCAGAGTACAGTAGGTTTGAACGAAATGTTGCAACACTGTATTTGTAACAGCTGTTGTGTTAATGTTGTTTTGATGATAATACCAGTAACTGGCCGACGGCACAAACCTGAGCTTTCAAGATTCTCCAGGAAGTCTTGGAAGAAGTTGATGATGGCATTTTCTTTGGCATGCCTTGGACTTCCCCTCTCACTCAGCTCAGGCTCAAGGATGCTCATTATGTAATCAGCATCCGGCTAAAGAGATTTTGGGGGGGGGGTCACGTGTTGTGATTTCAAATAAACAATAAGAAATTGTTTATTTATTAAGAAATTGTTTAATAGTCATTAATCTGAGCAACCTAAATAAAGGCTGAAACAAAAAAGTCCTCACAGGGCTATTACTACATCACATGTATTTTTAGAATCTGTTGTAAAAACTAAAACACTGAAATAAATAAATAAAGACATATTTACCGCTGTATCATCATTTTCATCTCTGGGAACAAACAGGTTTGAACAGAGACTTTCGTGCCTTCCAATCACCTCCAGAAGGTTGTAGATCTTCATGCCATTTCTGATTTGCTGTAGCATTGGAGTCAGACGCACCGTAGCATGCACAACAATTGATCTATTTAGAAAAGCAAACACAGTCATTAGTGAAACTGATGGGGTATGGTGGTCTAAACCAGGGTTTTAACTTGAAAAAAATATTACTTTCAAATGTTTCTGGTTGGTATATTGTCTATTAAATTATACTACCTTATTATACTGTCCCGTTTGTCCAGCTTCACAAGTCCTGTGTAACCACAGCTCACAATGTCTTCAGTGAGGTCTGTCAGGTTGTCTGCCACTTCCACCTGAAAACATACAAAAACAAAACAGTAAATGATTTCAAGTTTTTGAAATTATGTAACTATACACACAGTGTTGGGAAGGTTACTTTTAAAATGTATTCCACTAGAGATTACAGGCCCCAAACTGTATTTTTTTAATGTATTCTGTTACGTTACTGAATGGGAGTAACATATTCTGAATAGTTTGGATTACTTAATATATTATCATGCTGTTTACAACTACATAAATGTGATTTATTACTATTACTGAAGGTCCGTGGCTCCGAACCATAGTAAAGGGACCTCTGGCTAATATGTCAGGTTCGTGTCGGGCTCGTAGCCGAAAACTAGCTTTACTTTGTTGTCTGGGTCAAATTTGCTAGTGAGAGACAGAGAGAGGCGTTGAAAGGCTGCTCCAACGGAACTTATTGTTTCGGAAGAAAACACAAAAACGGTGTACAGTCAAGTCTTAATAGCTTACTTACAACTGGGCTCATCAGGCACTCTTTTTGGCTGCAGTGGTTATTATTATATTTACATGCTTCCAGCTCCCGTTTTTGCTCGATGACAGCTCGTACTTTTCCACTCGCCTTTTTCTCCCTCCTCACTCTCACAGACACATAACGTGTATGGCAGTCCATTCTCGCTGCAGCACGGACTACACTGCCCATGAGGCTACATTCTTTAGGGCTATGCCGGTAACACTCTGCCTATTAGCTTAGCACAACAACAACAACAAAAAGGCGCTCTCTCTCACCCAGGAAACACACAGTCGCAGAGAGAGCGCGCGTCACCCTGTAACCATGGCAACCGTAACGCTGCCGCTGTGTAATTCATATATTTCAACAAAGTAACTGTATTCTAAATACCACCTTTTTAAACGGTAACTGTAACGGAATACAGTTACTCATATTTTGTATTTTAAATACGTAACGCCGGTACATGTCTTATGTTACTCTCCAACACTGTATACACACACAAACAATCAGCATTTTTTCACTAGTCTGTACAAACACAGCTCACCTTTTCAATTAGAGACCTATATTCAGTGTCATCCACATCATCTTTGGTCAGCTGAAGCGCATCGAAGTTTCCTGTTGCAAGAAACTGATAACACCAGCTTCTCAGGAAGCATGGTGGTGGACCTCCCTGTGCAAGGCTCACTGAAAACACCTCTCCTGCAGTTCTGCAAGATACAAAGAAATATTTAACATGCTTCATATGCTACATAATGCTGGGAAATGTATAAAAACAGACAAACCTGTAGAAACTATTTTCTAAATCACTGATAGAGTAGACAGGACTCTTTCCCTTCTTGCCACTGCCTTCAAACAGTCGAGTCTCAATACCATGCATCATTTCTACATAGAGATACAGAAAGACAAAATAATTTAAAGGGTTAACCTTATACTGTATCTTAATTTGATTTGGCCATATTCAATATCTGAACTGTAAGTACAATGTACATAGCTATTCCAGTCAAAAATTCTTTGCTTAATGCACCAGTATCAATTCCTGCTTCTCCGATAAAAGTCAGGTGGAGTTTGTTGACAGGGGAACCCTTCTTCTGTCGTTGCCACTGAATGAAGCCTCTTTTAACAAGATCATTCCGAGTGATGCAAATCCTAAAGTCTTTGCTGGTATCCACCTGACTTGAAAGCCATTGTAGCACATCTGCTTCACTGAGAAAAAAAAATTGAAAATGATTATCGTTTCTTAAAATGAAAGCAAATGTATTATAAACAAAACCAGAGAATCTGAAAGGGCAAAGAATATAAATCATACCTGACTAAATCAGTCAAAGGATCTGTTCTGTTGCTTGGCACACTGCACTCAGAGTCAGTACTGACATAAACATCTGTCATGTGAGTGGAAGTGTCCTCAGGTCTAAAAATTATGAACAATAGCAAAAATATATGTGATGTAACTTATGATGTCTTTTAACTGATTTTACTGGCATTTAAATTGGGTCCTGAGCTTAACAGGTACGGTGATTACATTGTGTGTTTCAAATATACTGTACGCATTAAAATGTGGACCAAGTAAGTATTTACTGTAACTACATACTGAGCTCAAAACTGTAATCCCATAAAAATTTTAAAAAGGATTCAGATGTAAACATAGAAAAATGTGTTTAATATGTATAAATTTGAAGGAACCTTTCACCACACAGGCTTGCATGCTGGGCAATCTCATTCACTGGAAAGCAGCAAAGACAGATTGGGCATTCTTTCATGTCCTAGAGAAAAAAAATATTGTTAAAACATAAAAGAAACAATGATTTGTAAATATGTGGATTGAACATTATCACCTGCTTCATGTCAAGAGGCTCTCTACAAAAGCTTGGTGAATTCATGACAGACAGAAGCTGGACATCAGTCTATGAAGTACAATTGTAATTACTACAATGTATTGTACATTAACAAAAACAGAATAGTCACACACACAGAAAAAAGCCTTCTATAATTCCGTGCACAAATATCCCAAATATTTATAGACTGTTAATAAGGCAATATTCCACAATATAACATAAATTCACCTCATCTTCCTCTTCTGTTAACTGAGACGTCACACAATTGTTGACATGGAGTGCTAGGATATGCAGAGGCATACTTTCCTTGCACACCTGGCAAGAAGCCTTTGGCATGGTTTGAAATTCAGCTGCATCTGATGGAAGAGGAGTAAGATCAAGGTCCTGCTGCAGCGGAACAACATACAAGAGGGTCTTTCCTGCACTGGAAACGTTGCGGATCAGTCTTCCTGTGTAGCCATTTACATCAGGAGGAATTGCTACAAGTTTCCTCCTACTTTGACCACCTAAATACACAGATTGATAGAAAAAACATTGTACAATTTTCAACTTTCACTAGCATCTAAAAACATAATTTCAAAGAGGAAAATTATGCACCTGAGGACTTGTGCAACAACCATCCTTGCACTCCATTCATTTTGGGATATTCTTCAGTGATCATTTTATTAATCTAAAACAGTACATAAGGGGACACAATTGGTAAAACTACATAATTAAGAAATATTTTTATCAGTGCTAATATATGACCGAAAAAAGAATAACTACTATCATTTGCATGTCTATCATTATGATTTGATATAGAATGTTTTTTTTTAATGTAAATGCATTTCTCTTATATAAGTTTAACTACATTAAATCTGTGAGACATTACCATTGTATGGCTCATATCATCAGTCAAGATGAGGGATCTCTTTCCCAGCCCTGCTTGGCTCAGCTGCAGCTCCTCAGTAGCAGAAGGAGTGTTGGTACAGCCTTTATTCACTAGATATATATATACACTGAAAGGCTTGCTGGATTTAGGCCTCAGCGCGCTACTTCGGAGTGGGGAAAAGCGATTTTTCCCCCTTTTTTTGGTAAAAAATCCTGAAAATGACCTACATGTGAGAAGTAGAAATAATTTTCAACATGCAGGGATTTTTTTTTTTTTTTACTAATCCAAATGATTAAAAAGTATAATTGTTCAATACAATTTCTAACCTTGCCATCTCCGTCTGCACTATATCTTTTGGGGTCTGGGCTTGTCCACCTGAGTGCTCGTGAGAGTGCTCAGCATTTGGTATACATATGATATTAGGTTGCTGAAGACTTTGAGCTAACCTGTTGATTATATCTTGTGCCACTGTTATAACACGGGCCTCTAACTCCTAAAAGACACAGGGGCATCACTGAATTTAGCAAATTTTAGCTGCCAGCTAGCTTGCTACAACGAATAGGCTAATGTTGGCATTTTACCACAACTTCACCAGATTTAGCTAATAAAAACTAAACCTATGTCCAGTCGAGTGAAATAGCAAAGAAAGACGATGGAAAATGATTACTTACCTGCGGTTTAGAGGGTCCACCTGAACTTGATGCAGCCATTGAAAGAGGCAAAAAGAGAAAAATGGCAGCTTGGTCAGCACGAGTATACAAATTCATGCGGGTCGGAATCACAGTGCCAGCAGATTGAAACTGAAAAATGGATTGAAACCGAAAACTGGATTGAAACCGAAAAATTGATTGAAGCTGAAAAAAAATGGATTGAAACTGAAAAAAAATGGATTGAAACCGAAAAATGGATTGAAACTGAAAAAAATGGATTGAAACTGAAAAAAAAAAATTGTAAGCGATTTTTTCGGTTTCAATATTTTTTTCGGTTTCGTTTCAAGGTGGCATCGTTCTGATTCCATAAATTTAGTTGTTTTTTCACAGACATACTGCATTAGTATTACTGATCTGAAATCACACAAAGAACTTAAAATCCTAGTAGTATTTTTTTACTGTAAAAAAACCACAGACATATTGAGTCAATTTTTATAACTTGAAATGCAAATATAAAATGTACATTTTGTAAACATATACAACTATTTATCTAAAAATGCAGCCAATACACCTGACGTTTTTTTTTTTCATTTTATACAACCATTTAAAAATATTACTAAAACTAAAATGAGAGAACAATCAGGTGTCGCAATAAGATGCCCCACAAATGATGTGTGCCAGTAAAAGAAAAGTTTGTCCACCAAAAGACAGAGGAGAACAGCACAGGGATAAACCTGCAGGCCTGACAACAGGAGGTGAATCACTCCGCCGGTTTTCTACTTAGTGACAGTGTTTACGTTGCAAATGTGCATTTGTGACATTCATTAGTGCCCTCACTGACACACAAAACAAAACGACTACACAACAGAACAACTACACAAGACAACACAACACACTAAGTATACACTCCACACTAAACGTCACAAATCTCCCACATCTAAACTCTCTCTCTCTCTCTCTCTCTCACTCGCTCGCTCTGTCTCGCTCACTCCCAAAACGTTCCCCTCTTCCTAAACAACCAAATCCCACGTGTTGACTTTTTTTTAATTGGTCGACATGGTACATTTTTCCACCGATAGGAAAGAGGTGGCTTTTTTTCCTTTCTTTACTGTTTTCGCGCTGTCCTTAGAAAACACTTAAAACACACACAAAAACGTGACGACAGTATTTAGAAAAAAGCGTGGCTTATAACTCTGGATTTACTGGCCTGTAATTAAAATTTAAAAACTTTGAAGTTCGAACTTTCAATGTGGGCTGAAATAGAGACTCAGCGTGGCTGCAGCTTGTTGCTATGTCAGCTTAGATCAGTCATATGATTTGGAGGTGCAGCGTGTCCGTGGACCACAGAGGGTTAATAACACTCACCTTCCTTCCATTTCCAGAGTGTAACATCCAACCACCTGTGTAAAAAGCGAAATTCCCATGGTGTTGTTCAAAATGTGCTCTGGCACAATCATAAACATCGCTCGCTACTGAAAACAAGAAAAAAGCTGGTCCTGCTATGGGCTGAACCATTTGTTAATGGTGGAGGGGGGAACACTATGCAATATATTCAGTTTTAGCATTTATATTCACTGTTGACTGTAACTACGCTCAAACTGTTAATGCTATCTTATTTTAATAAACAACACTGTCATATGCAAAACTGGGGTGGCACTTGGGGTGGGGCAAGGGATCATTTTAGGGTGGCACTTGCCACCCCATGCCACCCTCTAGATCCGCCCCTGGTTCATGGTGACTTTGGCCCTAAGTAGTCTGTAATAAACAGTATACAGCTTCATCATATTATTTCTTATAGTCAAAATAATCCAGAAATTATGTTTTCAGAACTCATAATCCAGGCATATAAACTCAAATATCACAATTAATGGATGAGAAGATTTGATGTCCTGCACAGGAATAACTGTGTCATAAAACAGCCATGCAGAGCGCCCATGCAGAGCGCCTCATTCCTTGGGCAAGAAGGCCAATCAATTTCACATTTTTTTGACATCCATAGTTCTCCCCTGCTTGCTGCTAAAGACTCTAAACTGAACTTCATTCCCCTTCACTACCTCTCAGACACACACAGAATTAAATCTGGTTAAAGACAGAGTAAAGTGACACAGAAGGTCAGTACTTTTGTTAACCATGAGTGGACCCAAACACTAAAAGTGTTATATAAATTCATATGTTGCTCCTAGAAAATGACTCAAAAGCAAGGAATCTGAGGTTGAAATAATGACAAACATTACAATTTTTCTTTTGATAAACACTGAAAATGGCTGCAACAGGCTTGAACACCACACAAGTCTTATGTTTTTACTGTATTGCAAAGAAATTTGAATTTATTGCAACACATTGCAATCATTATGGCACATTCGAGTGTGTTTTTATGATTAAGAAATTATGTGCACCTTATGTTTCTGTGTTTCTACCATGTCTCAAGAATGTTTTTCCTCCGTTTTGCTTGTTTGAAAAAAAAGAAAAAGCACAAAACTGTGATTAAAGTGCACCTGTTTGGTTTCCACGCTGATATATGTCAGTCTCTCATTGGCCTGTCAGAAGAAAAACTACATATAAATATTGTACACCAAACTGGCAGAGTGTGACTGTTTTTTGTTTTCTCATTGATTGAGAGCATGAAGTTGTTCATCCTAGTGGCTCTGTTTGGGCTCGGCCTTGCCCAACACAACCCCCACTTTAAGTATGGAAGGACATCCATTGTCCACCTGTTTGAGGGGCTGACATTGCTTGCATCGTTTCTTGGCTCCCAAAGGCTTTGGTGGTGTTCAGGTATGTTTAGCTGAATGTCTTATGTAGCTTCTGTTAAGGAGAATAATGCAGGCAATATATGCTGACAATGCTTTAAGATAAAATAATAAAACATATATATAACAAGTATATAATGTTGGCAATGTGACATGATTCATAGGAATAACTTGAAAGGCTACAGCTTCAAATCCCACATCACACTACAAACTATTTCACTTTCTTAGTTCGCTTACAGTCACTTTTTTAATGTTTTTCTTGCTTGTTGCTATTGACATATTTTGTCTTAAAACATATGCATTATCACATGAAAAAAGAAGATAATAATAACAATTTGTATCTTTAAACACAACTTTGTAGCTCGCACATGGACTTCAGATTAAGTGACATGCGCAGGGTTATCACTTCAAGCTTTAGGAAGTTTTGTGTTATGTCCCTCAACAGTACAATCAATATAACCTGTTTAGCAACAATCTATGTACATAATTTCTTTTAATAAAATTAGAGCATATTGTTTTTTTCCTCTGTGCTCCTCAGATCTCTCCTCCAAATGAACACATTCTGGTGAACAGTCCCTTCAGGCCCTGGTTGCAGAGATACCAGCCAATCAGCTACAAACTCTGCTCAAGATCTGGCAGTGAGGCAGAACTGAAAGACATGATCACCCGCTGCAACAACTTTGGGGTAAGCTAAATTGCAGTTGGCATTTAATGTTAGGCATTGCAGACTTCAGACTTCTTCATTTGACAGACGTCTGGACATGTGGAACCTCGTACAGAACAACAAGCTAATACCAGATTCTGTTCATGACACTTTTACAGTACCTGGCAGCTTAGGATACATTCATGAAGATCAACAATTCAGTATATTTGTATGATTTGAAATGGCCATGCAAAGAAAATGAGTAAAACTGACCAAGTTATGTTAACTAACAGGTTAACATCTATGTGGATGCTGTTATCAACCACATGTGTGGATCTGGTGGTGGAACAGGAACCCACTCTTCATGTGGAAGCTGGTTTAACGCTGGCAACCGAGATTTCCCCTGTGTCCCTTATTCCGCCTGGGACTTCAATGACCAAAAATGCAGGTCTGGTAGTGACAAAATGAACTATGGTGATATATATCAGGTAAGAAATGTTACACAGAAACAATACCAGAACAGTAAAAGTTTTATTGTATTTCTAAATTTTTACTATTTTTACCACTGCTTGTGTTAGTCATATTGATTCCTGTTATTTTGATTTATCTGGTAAAATGTTTTTTGTTTTGTTTTTAATCTCATTATAATAGATCCTTAGATCTGTTGTTAGATCTGTTGGAAAACTATGTACACTTATGTCCCACTGGAGCAGGACCTGACCAGGACCCAAAAATGTCTTAAGTTTCCAACTCAGAAGTTATCTTCTGTATATTAATATAAACAACATTTACCATCTCTATTGTTCAACTTTTCTCAGTGCGATTAATTATATGTTTGCAAAGAGCAACACTGGTGATGACTAAAAAATTTCAAATCATACAATGGTGCGACTAAAAAAAATCTTAGGTTGCACCGGTGCAACCAACTGTTCCAGTAACAAAAAAAAAGTCTCTGCAACTCTGAAAGTCTCCGTGTGGTCAACAACAGACACACATTATGCCCCTATCGTGGTCTAAACCAATCAGAGATAGTCAGGGGCGGGACCTCTCTAATTGGCCGTGGTCCAGTTGAAAGTGCAGGTGGATAGAGAGAGGTGAGTAGCTTGAATAAAGCGATATCGATTCATTAAATCCTGAATCGACTTTTAAATATAAATGTATTTCGCCAGAAACGCCAGAATCTCAGGTTAAAGCTCACAAAACTATTTCAACAACCACCAAACAGCAAATGAGAGCAGGTAAAAGGACTCCACACAAAGACGTAAACACAGAGCGGACCCGACGCATCAGAATCAACTTTCTCTTTCTCGGCTTTCTCAACCGACTGCACGTAGACGGACACGCCGTCGGGGCTGAAAGCCGGCAGCTCACTGATTCTGATGCGTCGGGTCCGCGCTGTGTTAATGTCTTTTTTGCCCTAGATTCTGAGCTGCAGGTTTTGTCTGTCTCCAACCAAAATTCACTGAACCAGCAGCAAAAGAAGCAGCAAACTACGCTTCACATTTTATAAATGTCGTCATGAATTCCCTCTTACTTTTGCTATTTTGCTCCCACCACGATAAAATCACACTTCATGCTCAGCTCTCTCTCTCTCTCTGTGTACTTCAAGAACAGTTTCCCGTCTGAAATCTCTGTTTCTGCATTATTCATTCGCTTATTACCCACCAGTCTACCGTTGTTTGCAGCGCTGTCGCCCGCTGTCTTTTTTCTTTTTCTTACTTAAATGACCTCGGACAGGAAAGCCTAATTTCTGCTATTCAATACTGAAGAAATTTAAACTTTATATTGCAGAATATTTTTAAGGTTATCTGCTATAAAAAAGCCAGGCCAGGAAAATCTCCTTCATGTTTTTCTGTGTTTTATTCACAGTTACTTTGACACAAAGGCATCTACTGTGATGTTCACAATTCTGATGAAGTCTCACATGTATCAGTACTGATAAATGATCAGAATTATAATATTTCTGACTGTCTGAGGCAAAATTGAATCGAAACGAATCAGGACCTTGTGAATCCGAATCGAATGGATTATAGAAATCAGTGATGATACCCAGCCCTAGTGAGTAGCCTAGGCCCTACAGAAGTGGATGTAGCTGTGGGTAATGAGATAAGATGAAAAGAACTATTGATAACTTTTTTGTTAAGTTAAGGCCTGATCTGTCTGAAATTCATAGCCGGAGCCATCAATCTGAACAAGACCCCGAGATACTTAAACTCCTCCACTTGGGGCAGGGTCTCGTTCCTGACCCGGAGTGACCACCCGGAGTAACCCACCCTCCATCAATTTCCTTCTGAGTCAAATAGCCCTTACACAACCTGGAGGCGTGTTTGGGGTCATTGTCCTGTTGAAAAATAAATGATGGTCCAACTAAATGCAAACCGGATGGGATGGCATGCCACTGCAGGATGCTCTGGCAGTTCTTAAAGTAATGGTGAACTGTCATTTCTCTTTACTTAGCTGATTGGCATTCTTGCCATAGTATGAATTCTAACAGTTGTCAAATAGGGTTGTCAGCTGTGTATCAACCTGATTTCTGCACAACACAACTGGTCCCAACTCCATTAAAAAGACAAGAAATTGCACAAATAAACCCTAACAAGGCACACATGTGAAGTGAAAACCATTTCAGGTGACTACATCATGAAGCTCATTGAGAGATGGGTTTGCAGTGCTATCAACAAAGCAAAGGGTGTCTACTTTCAGGAATCTAAAATATAAGACATATTTGGAGTTATTTATCAGTTTTTCTTTGCTACATAATTCCATATACCTTGCTTCATATATTTTCAATATCTACAATGTAGAAAGTAGTAAAAATAAAGAAAATCCATTAAATGAGAAGGTGTGTCCAAATTTTTGACTGGGAGTGAGTAATTTCAAACTGAATTTCTATTAGTACTGTGCCTGTAGTATCTTCATGGCCCACCAGGAGGCCTTAGCCCACACTTTGGAATCACATAAACTGGATTACTGTGCGTTGTGTATGCGTTTCATTATACTACCACAAAGTAGGCGGTGAGATATCTTTAGTTTCATGCAACACTGCAATAGCCCATAAACTTTAATATACTCTAGTACAGCACTAATCAAGATTTTGACTTTATCTTTTCTCTGTTACCAAATATTACAAATCTTTGACTATCATTTTGTCAAAATTCATCACCAATGAATTCATGAACAATGAATTTGTGTGATCAAATAATTAAATAAATAAAAATGACTAAGTAACAGTTTAGGGTCAGGACTTAACCTTGTGTTACCTGAGGAATTCCTCTTTAAATATGAGAAATCTTAATCTTTTGTAGGTACTAAGAGATTTTACATTTATGTAAAATTTTTACCATGACTGTTCTATCCCTCTAATACTACAGTATTGCATAGTCTATAGTTTCTACAATCTTTCTAAACATGGGGAAGTACAGGAATGTATTTTTAGCTGGAGAACAGATATTTGCCTCAACATTTATTGTTTTAATTTTTCTTGGAAATATATCCATTTAGAGTGACTCCAGATTCAAGGTTCAAGGTTCAAGGTTCTTTATTTGTCACATGCATAGTTATACAAGTATAACACACAGTGAAATGTATCCTGACACGCTCCTCAACATGTGCAAAAAAAAGGGGGGGGGGGGGGGGGTAGAGGAATAACATTATAAATATATATATATATATAGTATATACATTGGGTGAATGTGCAGTAGTAGCAGCAAGCAGGTGAATTCTGTACATTAATATGAATAGACATCTGACTATTTTACAGAATGGACAATATAAACATATTTAAAGTTAAAGGAATTGAGTGTCTGGAGGAGAGTCTCAGTCAATTATAGATGATGTGAGAGGGCGGGTGTGTGTGTGTGTGTGTGTGTGTGGGGGGGGGGGGGGGGGGGGGGGGGGGGTGGTTGGTTTAGGGCCCGGATGGCTTGAGGATAGAAGCTCCTCTTGAGTCTCTCTGTCCTTGCCCGGATGATGCGGAACCTTCTACCAGATTGTAGAAGTTGGGACAGTTTGTTGCCAGGATGGGACGGGTCCTTCAGTATCTGCGTTGCTCTAGTCCGGCATCTCCTGGTGTAGGTGTCCTGAAGCGGGGGGAGAGCAATCCTGCAGCAGCGTTCTGCTGTACGGATCACTCTCTGGAGAGCTTTTTGGTCCTTCACACAGCTGTTTCCAAACCACGATGTCATGTTCTGTGTGAGGATGCTCTCCACAGCGCCTGTATAGAAGATCCTGAGGATCTTTGGAGAGACCCTGAACTTCCTCAGTTGTCGTAGGTGATACAGGCGCTGCCTAGCCTTTTTGGTCTGGGCCTGAATGTGGGCAGCCCATGTCAGGTCTGAGGAGATGTGGACGCCAAGATACTTAAAGGACTGCACCCTCTCTACTGGAGCTCCATTAATGATAATGGGCTTGTAGTCTCTGTGCTGACTCCTTCTGAAGTCCACCACCAGCTAGTTGGTCTTGCCGACGTTCAGCTGGAGGTGGTTGTCCTGGCACCATGATGCCAGATTCTTCACTTCGTCCATGTAGGCCGCCTCATCGCTGTTGGAGATGGCACCCAACACCACTGTGTCGTCAGCAAACTTCACAATGGTGTTGGAGCCGTGGGTGGCCACACAGTCTGAAGTGTAGAGGGAGTAGAGCAGTGGCGAGAGGACACACCCCTGTGGTGCTCCTGTGTTGATGGTGATATGTGTCTCTGGTGGTTATACATTTCAGCAATGTCTAATTTATTATTTTTTTTTTTAAATTAGAAACTAACAAAAACAAAGTAAAAATTCTGTGGATAATATCTCAACCTGTATTATACGTGCAGGTACGTGGGTCTGCAGCGGTCTGGTGAGTCTGCTGGATCTTGCCCTGGAGAAAGACTATGTTAGGGGCAAAGTGGCCGAGTACATGAACAAGCTGATTAACATGGGTGTGGCTGGATTCAGAGTGGATGCCTGCAAACACATGTGTCTTGGTGATCTGAGTGCTGTCTATGGTCGTCTGAACAACCTTAACACCCAGTGGTTCCCTGGTGGCTCCAGACTTTTCATCTATCAGGAGGTAGGCTTTCAAACATTCAAGGAGAATATGTGAATATTAAAGCAACAAAGCCAAAAAAAAGTACATAATAGTATAAAATATTGAAGATTAAGGTATGCAACTCACAAAGAAAGTTTCAGTAACAGATGTCACCTAGACATACTGTAGTATCATGTTATTTCTTTCTAAAACACATGAAATTCAACAGCATATATACACTACAGCATCAAACAGGAAAGTGATTTGATTTATTTAAAAGCTTCCTAGTTTACAGACACTGGGTGGTACGAATGTTGTAGTGAATCAGCTTTTTATGGTAGGAATTTTGATCTTTTCACTCTAGGTTATTGATAGGATAGGTGAGCCCATTACAGCTAATGAGTACGTCGGCCTTGGAAGAGTGGCTGAGTTTAAATATGGTGCCAAATTGGGAACTGTCTTCAGAAAGTGGAACAACGAGAAGATTTCCTACACTAAGTATGTGTTATTTCTACTAGTGTACGTAAATCAAGTATTGTATATGATGTGTACAATATGTCATTGTTACGTTCCCCTCAAAACGGTCCAGTCGATTAGGGAAAATAACAGACACACACACACACACACACACACACACACACACACACACACACACACACACACACACACACACACACAGATCACTAGCTGCAACCACCAACATGGCTCTCTGGCACCAGAGCTCATCCTTCTCTGGCCGTAAATACCTTTAAATGTTGATGGGAGTCAGCTGTACAAAAGAAAAAGGTGGCACCTAAGGCAGGAGAGACGATAGGACACGCCCACACAGGCAACTTCAGGAGGAGGCCCTGCTAGGGCCGTAACACCCCCTTCCATAAATACAAACCCATGGTTTGTTAAATGGGTCTACCTGTTGCGATAACCAAAACAATTAATCAAGTCCGTAATCGTTGCATCACCAAATTGTAGGTTTTCCACCTACCAAACCCCATAGCAACGGTTAGGCATCGCCTGCGGAAGCTGCCAACCCCATCTCAATGGGTTCGCAACACTGACTGAGGTTGGCCCCAGACCCTCGAAACAGTGTCCCATGTGATAGCCAGGAAATGTTTTAGCCATCACATGTGGAGAACCCAGTGGGCAGCCAGAAAACCTTACTGGAACAGTTTTCAGATGATTTCTCAGGTCAGGGCTTCAGGCTTTGTTAGCCAGGGGTGCAGGTCTGAGTGGTGGTGTTATACACAATCTGTCCCCCTGCAGGTCATTTCAAGGACCTGGGAAATGGTCAACCAGCGGCAGCCCAGATTTAGTTGACCTCTGTCATAACAGTGATGAAACTGATAAAATAAATAGAAACATTTTCTATATATCATGCAGACTAACAATGATTTTAGTAAAGACAAAAACAATTTTTTAAGATGAGTTGGTCAGTCTGCTTCTCTCCACCCTAGGGAAAAGGGTAACACCACCTGGGTCTGGGTGCAGTTTCCCCCTCCAGGGGCAAGGGTACCTAGACCTGGGGCTTAGAGTACGCTTGGGGAGTGTGATTGTGTGTACAGTGTCTCTTTATGTCTGTCTCCACGTTGGGTGAGTGTTGAGTAATTGCATATGAGAGCATGAGGGTGGGAATGGATGTTTGTATCTGTGTGTGCCTGTATGTCTGTGTCTATATGTCAGGTTGGGTATCAGACGCCACCTCTCTAGGGACATCTCAGGCCCTCCAAGGTATGGAGGCCTATCTCCCCCCACCACTTCCTCAGACTTCGGTGCGTTGGTGGTTTTTTTGTGTCTGGGGATGGGCGTCCGGGTACCCACCGGCTCACTCCTTGGTGGCTGCTTATCGGGGCCTGGAGCCTGGGGCTCGCTCGGGCCACTTCGGGGGTGGGGTGCCCTCGGCCTCTTGGCCTGGGGCTCGGTCACTCTGGCACAGCTGGCTGCCGGCGGAGCTCACGGACACGTCACTGCAACCCCCCCTGGCTTCTGCTCCGCGGCTGCTGAGTGACCCCTCATCTGGGGCTCTCCTCAGCTCTTTCTGGGATAGTGGCGCAGCTGCCCCTCTGTTGGTCTTCCTTGGTCTCTTGTGTTCTGGGGGCCTCTGGATGTCTGGAGTTTGATCTCCTCCATACCTGCTTCATGCCCTGGTGGACGGGGCTGTGGCTCCCCACACCCTCTAGCAGATCATTACATAAAGGAACCTTTTAAATACAAGCGCGCTCATGCTCACAGGTGTACACACGGGTGCTCACACACACAAACTACACCCTTTTTGGCTCCTACCTCAAAGCACACTGTGCGCTGTCGATCTTACGTGCTGCACAATAATGTTTAATATTTAGTATTTACTGTTATATTCCTATAGATCATCATGATGTTGTTTATTATATTGCTCTCTTTTTCTTCTGCTTGTTTTCTCTTTTTTCTTTCTCAACAGGTGATCCAGGTGATTGATATATGTATTTTTGTCTGCTTATTTTGTTGGTTTTTGTTTTTTGCCCTTTATCCCCGTCCCTCTTCTCCGCTGTTTTTCTTTCCCTCTTTCTTTCTCCCCTTTCTTTTCCTCAGTCAAGTCTGTCCCGTATTTAGCAAGTGAAAATAAAATAAAATAAACAATAAAAGGTGAATCAAATAGACCATTACGGCAAGGCTGGGATGGTCCATTTGGTAAAGTAAATCTGTTGGGCATCTTTCTTCGCCTTTAGACAATAATTCTGATGGCAAAAGAGCCAAACGGGACAGGCAACAAAAAAAAAAGATGAGTTGGTCATAATTCGCTACAATAATAAATTACATTTCTAATTTGTTTTAATTTATTTAGGAACTGGGGAGAAGGATGGGGTTTCATGGCTAATGGGAATGCTCTCATCTTCACTGACAACCATGATAACCAGAGAGGCCATGGTGCTGGCGGTGCATCCATCCTTACATTCTGGGACCCCAGGCTCTACAAGATAGCTGTTGCTTACATGCTTGCCCACCCTTACGGTATAACCAGGGTCATGTCTAGCTATCGGTGGGACCGCAACATTGTAAACGGACAAGTATGTTCTCTCTTAATGAAAGAATCCAATATTTAGTGTGTATCAGACACTTTTTGATGAACACATTTGTCAATCTATATGTTACAGGATCAGAATGACTGGACTGGACCCTCCAGCAATGGTGATGGGTCAACCAAGCCTGTTACTGTCAACTCTGACCAGACCTGTGGGAATAGATGGGTTTGTGAGCATAGATGGCGTCAGATCACTAAGTCCACAGAAACCAGGAGAAAGCACACTGACCTTATGCAAATTAAAATCATAAAGTTCTGCTTTGTCATCTGGATCATAAAAACTGTGAACAGCACGTTTTATGATTGTAATTTGTCCTTTCTCCTATTTAGTAACATGGTCATTTTCCATAATGTGGTCAATGGACAGCCTCACTCCAACTGGTGGGACAACCAGGGCAACCAGGTTACCTTTGGCCGTGGTAATCGTGGTTTCATCATTTTTAACAATGAGGACTTGAGGACTGGTAAGGATTAGTGATGGGTCGGTCGCAAACGAAATGGCTCTTAGAGCCTGATCTTTGACGTGAACGACGCGAGCCGGCTCCTTATCGCGAGCCGTAGGTTTTTGTTTTTTGTTTTCTTTCTCTCACCCTCTCTCTCGCACTTTTTTTCCGCTTCACTCCGCACACGAGCCTTGTGCTTGCGCTGGGAAGAGGGGGGAGGGGCGGTAGTTACACTCGCAGTAGCACAGGAACAGAGCGGGAGGGAGAGAGAGAGAAAGAGAGCCAGGGACAACAACGTCACATTAGAAAGGTATAATAATCATCCACAACTATTTTCAGTTGCAGATGATAAAGGATTCAGAAAGTTTATTCATGCAGGCCCATATGACAGAGAATATGCATCTTCTTTTTGTTTTCATATTTTAATTTATATTTAATTGTGTTGTGGTTTGCAGTGTTTTGTGTTGTTACACTTTAAATATGTTTCAAAGGAAAAAGCTGAAAATTTAAATAGTTAAAAGTTGAACTGTGAATAGTTGGTTTTTGTGTTATATGATTTATTTATTACATTTTATGTGGAGTGAATAAATAAAAGTATATTTATGATGGCCCCTAGAGACAAAGCACGTACAAACTCTAAAACACGTAAAAACTCAGAAGCACGTAAAAACTCAGAAGCACGTAAAAACTCCAAAACACGTACAAAACACAACAGAAGTGCTCCAGAATGCTAGGTGCAGTGTTGAGCTTTTGTTACCTAGTGGCTACACAAGCCAGCAAGTACCAACAACCGTATTTGGTGTGTGGTAGTAACAGGTAAATGAACATTTTTTTTAACTATTTGAATATATATGAGTGCTTGTGTATAAATACACAAACCATACACATATGCTTTCAATTGTGAAATTTAAGTGATCTAGGTAGCTCTGTTTTGGAAGTTCAGTTAACGCTAGAAATGTGTTTTGGAGTTTGTACATGCCTTGCAATTTGTACGTGCTTTTTGGAGTTTGTACGTGCTTTGTCTCTAGGGGCCACCGTATATATTTATATATAAAAATATATAAATAGAACCACTTTTTTTTACATTAGTAATTCCTTTTGTGCATAATGTTATATTATTGTTAATAATAAATTAATTAAAGCAACAAAACAACCTGAAGAGCCGATTCGGAGCCGAAAGAGCCGGCTCTCTAAAAAGAGCCGGAAATCCCATCACTAGTAAGGATTATGTTCTCCTTGTTTGTGTGTGTTTGCTGCCTAATACAATATTGTTTTACAATAAAAATAACTTCACCAATCTAAATAAAGCAGTTGCTTAAATATCTTAGAAGCAGGCACATATCAAAATAGAGCTAATAAGTGTATCTCTCTCTCTCTCTTTATTTTTCTTGCCAAATATGTAATGCCTTTGTTTACCAACATGCTATTATATTGCTTTACATTTGTAGCAAACAGAATTAAAAATGAGATGGAATTGCAGTTTAATTGTGGCACTGTTGTGGCTTTAACATTTGGTTGATCTTTATTTTCCATCTCAGGGACCTGGATGTCACCCTGAACCTACTGTGACATCATTTCTGGTCAGAAGGAAGGAAGCAGATGCACTGGGAAGCAGGTCACTGTTGGCAGTGATGGCCGTGCCGACTTCTGGATAAGCAGCAAAGAGGAGGACCCCTTCATCGCTATTCATGCTGATTCTAAGCTGTAAATCCATGAATTATTTCTTCAAATAAATCTTTAAAATTCAAATAAAGATTATTTTTAAAATTTTATTTTATTTTTTTCATAATTTTTGACCTGCTCATATTATTTGATCAAGGAGATTCAGCACTCTATCCATAACTTTACTGTGGCCCAACAAAGTCGAGTCCACGAGTCCAAACTCATCTGAGATTTTTAGTAGCGACACCTATGGTATCAAATTGAAAATCCTATATTGCCTCAGGGATGAAAGTATTGTTAGTACTATTGACAGTGCTATTAGTCTGGACCCTTAAAGTGTGATCACCATTTATTCGTGATTTACATTTAAATTTTTCCATTTTTTCTTTGGGAGAAAATCAAGGCACTGTGCTAATTATCAGACATAAATTCAGACACTGGGTTGTGAGAAAATTACAACCTGCTATTTTCCTGCTAGACACAACTAAATAACTCTATCACATTTTAGCGATAGTGACACTATTACACAGCATGTACCTTCCTGTGTATAAGCTTATGTGTAAGGTTAATAAGGAAGATCTGTAGTCACTCATCTGTCTGCTTCCCAAGTGTTGGCGGCTAATAAGCTTTACATCACTTCCACTTTCCCATGCTGTCAAGCTGATTGTGACATCATGGGTCTAGTCCAATCATTGGCCTTCTTCAGGCCAATCAGCCTTCACCTGGCATACTTTAAATCTCACTGCACATCTGTCATTCTTCCATGCAGTGCAAACCACCTCTTCCCCACTCACATCACTCAGGCTCCATTCAAGCCTCCATCTTCATGTCAGGGCTGACATGCCTCATCTTTGTCTAATGTGACTATTTTACAGATGGCATGAAAGTGTTTTCTGATAAAACATGAAAACTATTGAAAAGAATGATTTATATTGTGGATACAGAGACTTAAGTTCCAAGCTGCACCTTTAAAGTATGGTCACAAAATTCCTCTTTAATATTATATATTTTTTTGTGTGTGAGAAATGTAAGACACTTCTATTTTAATCCATACAGTTTGATTTTATATAAAAAGAAGATGTGAACATAGTGCAACCTGCTATTTGAACACAGCTAAATAAGTTTACTAAATTGTCAAGGACAGTGACGCTATTACGCAGATGTTTACTTTTCCACTTTTTAAACTCAAAGTAAATAGTTCTCAGTGTGATTTGTTTCCCACAAATATCTGCCATTACAACACACACACACACACACACACGCACACACACACACACACACACACACACACAAAATACAGCTTATAACAATCAGGGCTTTTTAATTTCTTGATCCGGAAAGAGATTCCAGATTGGTAATCAAAATTTAATTTGTGTATATGGTATCTGGTTATTGAAGCGTCTGAAAAAGAAGGTTTTAAAAATTCATTTTCTTTGTCACACACATAAATGTGTATATTATGTGTTTGTGTCTGTTAATTGTTTCTCTAATAGTTAATCCATCAGTATGCTGGATATTGTTAATGCTAAAATATATTTATTGTTTATACATAAAATACATTTTAATGGATAAAGGTTATGCTTGCTAAATTTCTGACTTCTCAGAGAAGCCCAGTGTGATGACTCAAGGATGGGTAGAAAAAGGTGAGTTAAGTGATTTTATAGTAATTTTTAATTTGTTGTTCGCAGATTTAAATAATATTTGCATCGTCAGTGTCTAAGTATATATAAATAAGAAAATAAAATGCAGCCTACCATTGGAGATGCTGGCAGTGTTGTCTCTGGCATGACATTCACAGGACTTACTTAATATGTAAATCTAATCACACAACTCATTCAGTATTCTAAAAAATTTCACTCATCTAAATAAAGCAATTGCTTAAATGTCTTAGAAGAAGACTGTTTGAGAACATATCAAAATATAGTTGATATGCAGATAATCTACCAAAAACACAAACAATTCCCAAATCAAACTTATTCTACAATTATGAAAAAGTGTAAAAAGAAAAAAATCTATATTTTTAAGCATTTAGTTTTTTATTACTCAGAAAGTGAAAACTGTTTCATAAAGAGCACTATTAACTGTATTTTATTATTATTGCTACTATATAATGCAAAAGAGACATCTACAAAGGCCACAAACTACATTTTTGCTGTTACTCCCAAAGAAACCATACTCTATTGGTAACTCCTTCAGATAAGACTGCTGAGTTTGTAAAACACTTTGTTACTGGGGGGGGCTTAAAGATGCTGTTCTAATTATTGCAGCTAAATTCAGAAGCTTTGGTGTTATATAAAATGACTCGTGAGATAAATACAACCTGATATTTTCCTGCTCGACACAGCCACTTAAATTTACACCCAAAGTAAATAGTGCTCAGTGTGATTATGTTTCCATAAACATTTGACATCATAAAACACACACACAAAACACAGCATGTACCTTTCTGCGCTTTTTATTTGCTTGATCCCGAAAGAGATTCCAGATTGAAAACCAAAATTAAATTTGTGTATATGACATCTGGTTATTGACCTGAGTGAAGAAAAAACGAAGTTTTAAAAATACAATTTCTTTGTCACCATATTTTAGCAAATGCAAGATAAATCTTACAAAATCACTTGAGCTAGAATAAGTGGTTAAATAAATCTTTAATGGACTATAATGCTGTGGCTATATTTGAAGTGCATGTTAGTCACACTTGGAAATCAACACACACACACACACACACACTGCTTTTTATTTGCTTGATCTCAAACGTGACTCCACATTAATTTTCCTGCTAAATACTAATACTATCAAACTCTCAAGGACAGTCATAGTATTTTATTACCAAAAAACCTTTTCTGTGCTTTTTATTTGCACAAGATTTTGGGATGAAGCAAAATTTGATTTCCGTATGCAGCATGGTTACTGAACTGGGTGAACAAATACTACAAAAAATAATCAAAAACTATTTTTGCACGAAGTTTTACAATAGAGTATATATGCATAAATGTCTGAAGTATCTACTTACAAATGGTACTGTTACCTTACCTCATCTACATTTAATCTCACTGTTTTACAGATGGCATCATAGTATTTTTTGATAAAACATCACAACTACTGAGTAATATCCATCTTTAAATATAATTTTTTTTTGTTTTGAGAAATGCAAAGCATTCTTCAAATTTTCATAGTAAAATTCATACATTTTCATTCCTTTTAAAAAGGGGTGTGAGCAAAATACAGTCTGCTATTTTTCCTGCTGAACACAGCTAAACACGTCTATCAAATTGTCAAGGACAGTGGCACTATCATCCCTGTTTACTTTTCCACTTTTAAACCCCAGAGATAGTGCTCAGAGTGATTCACTTTCCCATAAATGACTGCTATCACAAGACACACACACACACACACACACGAACAAGAAAACCAAAATAAAAACAATAACAACACAAGATAAAGCAAAGAAAAAAGTGTTTCTTTTGAGGCATGATTAAGTTTGTGCTGACATTGTGTGTGGGGGGGTACAGTGGTGTGATGGATAGCCGTCTTGCCATAAGCAATGTCATCATATGACATTGGGGGTAGGTTAACTGGCAGTTCTAAAATGACCATATGTGAATGTGATGTGACGTGTTCAGGGCATACTCTGCCCCTCACTCTATGACAGCCGGGACAGGTTCCAGCACCTCCTGTGACCCTGAATTAGATAAGTGGAAGAAAATGGGTGGATGGTTGGATATTATGTACACCCTTATGTTTGTGTTTCTAATCTTGCCTCAAGGATTTTCCCCCTTTTTGCTTGTTTTACAAAAGCATGAAAGTGTGTTAAAAATGCACCTGTTTGGTTTCCACACCCAATGATATATGCCATTCTCTCATTGGTCCACCAGAGGAAAAAGTGAGTATAAATACTTTGAATACACTGTGGCAGAGTGTGACTGTTTTTGGTTTTCTCATCGATCAAAAGCATGAAGTTGTTCATCTTGGTGGCTCTGTTCGGGCTTGGCTTGGCCCAGCACAACCCCCAATTTAAGAATGGAAGGACTTCCATCGTCCACCTGTTTGAGTGGCGTTGGGCTGACATTGCTCAAGAGTGTGAACGCTTCTTGGGTCCCAAAGGCTTTGGCGGAGTTCAGGTATGTATAGCTGAGTAGCTGAGCATTGAGGGAAACATTGGACAATCCTTTCTTTTCCTGTTTCATACACAGACACATGCGTGTGTTGTGTGTTTGTGTGTGTTTACTATTTCTATTATTATCAAAACTATTATCAATATCATCAAACTATGCTTTTTACATTCTCATTAGAATTATGTCTAAACTATCTTTTTACTAATGTTTTGACTCACTAGCACTGAGAATTTTTTTCACAAGTCCTGACTCCTTTGCGCTCCTCAGATCTCTCCTCCAAATGAACACATTCTGGTGAACAATCCCTTCAGGCCCTGGTGGCAGAGATACCAGCCAATCAGCTACAACCTCTGCTCAAGATCTGGCAGTGAGGCAGAACTGAAAGACATGATCACCCGCTGCAACAACGTTGGGGTAAACTAAATTACAGTTGGCATTTAATGTTAGGCATTGCATACTTCAGACTTCTTCTTTTGACAGACGTCTGGACATGTGGAGCCTCGTACAGAACAACAAGCTAATACCAGATTCTGTTTATGACACTTTTAGAACAACATTATAGAAACAGTACCTGGCGGGTTAGGATAAATTCATCAAAATCAGCAATTTAACAAATTAGTATGATTTGAAATGACCATGCAAAGAAAATGAATAAAACTGACCAAGTTATGTTAACTAACAGGTTAACATCTATGTGGATGCTGTTATCAACCACATGTGTGGATCTGGTGGCGGAGCAGGAACCCACTCTTCATGTGGAAGCTGGTTTGATGCTGGCAAAGAAGATTTCCCCAGTGTCCCATTTTCTTACTTGGACTTCAATGACAATAAGTGCAAGACTGGGAGTGGTGAAATTGAGAACTATGGTGATATATATCAGGTAAGAAATGTCACACAGACCAGTCAAAGTTTATTTTAAAAGTTTACTCTTTTAAACATTGACTTAAGCTCTTCATACTGATTTCTATTATTTTGACCTTTCTGGGTGTTTTACACCAAATTCCTTTTTTGACTGTTGGCAAAGTCTACCTACACAATCAGGAGAGGAGGAAGTAAATTATATACACTGATACATCTTAAGCTCTTGAAATTTTCGTATTTAACTTTTTTAGACAATGACGTAATTATGTTGTCTAGCAGTTACCTTTAACAGGCTAAAATGAACAATTTAGCATCTTCATTGTGTCAATAAAAACATGAATATTATAATTTATGATTATTATGATGGCATCACGTTGCTTTGCAATCACCTAACGCCTTACTAAAATAATAATAATTATATAAGAGAGTAGGACCTGACCATTGTAGGGGATCCAAATTTTTCCAACCCGTAATACATTTATTATCTATGTAATTATATAAACAGCAACCAATATCCCTGTTGTGTGACTTTTCACATGACCAGACCAAGGAAAACTATAGCATGATGAACAATGTTCCCTCTAAGCTGCGCGCGTGCGCAATTGCGCACTGCTGGCACGGTCTCTGCGCACAGAAAATCTGCGTTGTGCACAAAAAAAAAAAATTAACCTGAACTGAAATTAAAATTAATACTTTAACAATTCTGTTTTGCAGTGTTAAGTGACTGGCTGTTCCAGCTGCTGGGATTAGAACGATGCCACCTTATCCCATAGTGCAGCCAATAATCCGATTCACATTTGCATATACACAGCTAATCAACGTCGTTGACAGGCTATGGCAGCGTCCTTATGTGCCGACAGCAGTGTTTTAGCTAGCAAAGCGGCGTGGCTGATGTGGAGTGAAGCCACGTTAATGACAACGTGTACAACCATTGGAGATGTGCGCAGGACAGACGGTGTTCAGCTGATGGAAAAAGTGTGGACTATATACCAGTTTTTAAATTGTGTTGATAGGCCACGTAAAACCAGAGTTATGATAAAAATATATGCAATGTTTGGTTTTCTTCCTGAATACTATCGTTGTTTATATTTACTGCGGGAAGAAACGGTAAAAACAGCGTTTTATAAGGAAAACGCTCAAAAGCACTCTCCGCCTGTGAGTAAAAACAATACCAAAACCCCCCCACCCTTTCCTATTGGTTGAAAAATGTACCATGTCGACCAATCAAAAAGTAATATGGCAACATGGCATTTAGTTGTTTAGGAAGGGGGAAGTTTTAGGAGTGACGGCGGTGTTTTGAGATGTGAGAGATTTGCGACCTTTAGCGCAAATCTTGTGTAGTTAGTGTGTAGTGTAGTCAATAGTTTTGTTGTGTGTGTCAGAACAATGAGGCGACAACTGAATGTTACAGGTGTTACAGGAGTGATACATCTCCTGTTGTCAGGCCTGCAGGTATCAGGCTTGTGATGTTCTCCTTTATCTCATAGTGGACAGAAATTATTTTTTGGAGTGGCACAAATAATTTGTGTGGCATCAAATTTGATGCAGAACACCTGATTGTTCTGTAAATAGTTTGAAATGTTTATTTAAAAAAACGCCTTGGCTGCATTTTTAGGTAAAGAGCTGCAAAAAAACTTTGTTGTTTGCATAACTCAGTTACTTTTTTGAAGAAGTAACTATATAATTAATTGCCCAACATTGGTCATTATATACTGTATTTTGCAGAAAGAGAGTTACAGGACTCTCTCCCAGACCACAGACTCATAATACAAGTCAGAAGAAAAAAAGAAAGTTGTGTTTTCAAAATTGGAGTTCAAGTTATTTTTACTTCCAATAGTGTTAACATACTACACAGGTCATGAACAAGATTTTTTTTTTAAATTTTCATTGTAAGTGGGCTAAAGCAGTTAATTTGATTATTTTAATAAACCATGTAACTTGGATGGATTCGATGCTGGCGTGACCACAGTGCACACGTCTACTGTTGCTCACAGTGGTCCAAGGGACCGCTCAGGGAGTTTGTGTGTTCGCTCAGACACATGAAAAATTAGAGGGAACATTGATGATGAATAATGATACATTTTTAAAAATGTATGTGTAAGATAAGCCTTAAAATACACATACTGGTATGACAGCATTTTAATTTTAGTCATTACTGACGTTTTTTGTTTTTTTTAAAGGTACTAAACAAAACCAGGAAGACTGAAGCTTTAGTTTATTAAACATGCCGTTTTGAAATAGCAAACCTTATTAAGATCAAGAAAATTGTGAAATTTTAAAGCATATATTTTATACTTGATTTTTCTATTACCAAATATTCTAATAATATAGTCTATACTTTCAGATGCTGAACACAACCAGAGCATATTCCTTCTTGTTCACTGAATTTCCTAATTTGAACTGAATTTTCAAAAACAGGCAAAGCTGAAAAAAAAAAATCATCTTTAGTTAGAGAAGAGACATTTGTGTCTACCTTCTCATCTTTCTTGGAAACTTTTAGAATGACTACATTGATTCCACTAAACTTTCTAATTTAGAATACTATAAGTAGAAACGTATCAATTCCAGCACAGTGTACGTCTTGCTTCTTAGCTCCACAATCTGAATAAATATTAACTGCTCTAGGTACGTGACTGCCGTCTGGTGGGTCTGCTGGATCTTGCCCTGGAGAAAGACTATGTTAGGGGCAAAGTGGCCGAGTACATGAACAAGCTGATTAACATGGGTGTGGCTGGATTCAGAGTGGATGCCTGCAAACACATGTGGCCTGGTGATCTGAGTGCTGTCTATGGTCGTCTGAACAACCTTAACACCCAGTGGTTCTCCGGTGGCTCCAGACCTTTCATCTATCAGGAGGTCAGTGTTTCTGGACAAACTGTATCTAGAGCAGCCATCAAAGAGGATGGAAGAGAAGCATTTACAAATACAAACATTCAAGGAGAATACGTGAACATTAAAGAAACTACTATTTGGCAAGAAAACAAAAGCACATAATGGTATACAAAATTGAAGATTAGGGTAGTAACAGAAAGAAAAAGAAACAAAGTGATTTTATTTATTTAAACCCATTCTAATTTACAGATTATGGATGGTATACATTTTGAACTGAATCAGCTTTCTGGGGTATGAATTTTGCTCTTTTCACTCTAGGTTATTGATCTGGGAGGTGAGCCCATTACAGCTAATGAGTACGTCAGCCTTGGAAGAGTGACTGAGTTTAAATATGGCGCCAATCTGGGAGAGGTCTTCAGAAAGTGGAACAACCAGAAGCTTTCCTACACTAAGTATGTGTTGTTTCTACTAGTGTATCTAAGGAAAATATTACACAATTTAATAGACAAGATTTTTCTTTTCTTTTTTTAGATATAACAGAGATATGTCATTGTTAGCTATGCTCTTTGTAAAGGAAAAACAAACTGATAAAAACTACTATAAAGGTGCAGGGGCCGACCAATTGGTTGCATTTTAAGTTAAGTTAAAGTCAAATTCACATCCATCATATGTTGACTTTTTCAGAAGCAGAATTTTACGGGAGGGAAATTTTGCTTTACCATGTGCAGGATACATCCATTTCAAGTATCAATGGACTTTCAGTTAATGTCAGACCATAACCCATCAGCTAGCTGGCTTGCCGATGAACCCAGTGAAGCCATGTAGTGAATCATGGCCATAAATATCAATAAATACTTGTTATATTAATCGTTGACACTCACCCCAACACCACCTTTTACTTTCTTTTTTGCTTAACCTTCATTACTTTTTCCCCACATGTCTTTTTCTTTCTGAAGTGCACAAGTCCATTGGACAATGATCTATCTAATTCCTAGTTGAATTCTTTTCTTCTTATCAGATTAGAATGCTTGGCACGTCTTTTTCACTTCTTTTGTTGTTTGATCCTCCATGGCTGCTCTTAATCGAATGTAGCAAATTATCAAGATACTACATGTTGCTTTGCAATAGCACTGCAAATTATTAAGATACTACATGTTGCTTTGCAATAGCACTGCATAAATTAGGCTTAAGTGTAGTTAGAGCAACCAGTGCAAACTCTATCTTAAGTACTGGTCTGAACAAAGACTTAGTAAAGATCAGCTCTAATAAAAATAAATAAATAAAATACATTTCTTTTTTCTTTGCTGTATTTAGGAACTGGGGAGAAGGATGGGGTTTCATGGCTAACGGGAATGCTCTCGTCTTCACTGACAACCATGATAACCAAAGAGGCCATGGTGCTGGCGGTGCATCCATCCTTACATTCTGGGACCCCAGGCTCTACAAGATGGCTGTTGCTTACATGCTTGCCCACCCTTACGGTGTAACCAGGGTCATGTCTAGCTATCGGTGGGACCGCAACATTGTAAACGGACAAGTATGTTCACAAGTATAATGCAATATTTAGTGTGTATTAGACACTCTTTTGTTGAATCCGTTCATTAATGCTTGTATTATAGGATCAGAATGACTGGATTGGACCCCCCAGCAATGGTGATGGGTCAACCAAGCCTGTTACTATCAACTCTGACCAGACCTGTGGGAATGGATGGGTTTGTGAGCATAGATGGCGTCAGATCACGTAAGTCCACAGAAATCAGGAGAAAGCACACTGACCTTATGCAAATTCACATTGTTCTGCTTTTTCAGCTAGACCATCAAAACTGTAGACATCATGTATTATGATTGTAATTTGCCCTTTCTCCTATTTAGTAACATGGTCACTTTCCGTAATGTGGTCAATGGACAGCCTCACTCCAACTGGTGGGACAACCAGGGCAACCAGGTTGCCTTTGGCCGTGGTAATCGTGGTTTCATCATTTTTAACAATGAGGACTGGTAAGGATTATGTTCTCGTTGTTTGTGTGTGACAGCTTCCTGATACTTCATTTTAAATTAAAACAAATGATTTCACCATTAAAATAAAACATTTGCTTAAATGTTTGAGAACGAGACTGCTTGGGCACATATCAAAATAGAGCTAATATGACCATAATTTACCAAAAACATTTACAATTTCTACATTACATTTATTGTAATTAGAAAAAGCTTAGTTCAAACATGTCTATAGTCTTTTAAGCATTATTTCTTCCATTAGAAATGGAATTCTGTTTCATAAAGAGCACTATTAATTGTATGTAAAAATAAATAAAAACTACTACAACAACTACTACACTACTACTACAATAATAATAATAATAATAAGTATTAATATATAATTATTAGTTATTATATAATTATTATTATAGGATATATATAATTATCATATAATCCACAAAAGACATCTGGAAATGAAATGTCTACAAAGTACACTTTTGCTTATTCCAAACAAGCACTGTATTATTTTGGTAACAGATTGGACTGCTGAGTCAGTAAAACTTTTACCAGATATGTAATGCCTTCCTTTGCCCAAGTGGTATTATATTGCTTCATATTTGTTTAATTGTCTTGAAAGCAGAATAAATACAAGAAGGCAATGGAGTTTAATTGTGGCACTCTTACGACTTTAACACTGGGTTGATCTTTATTTTCGATTTCATTTCAGGGACCTGAACGTCACCCTGAACACAGGCTTGCCTGGTGGCACCTACTGTGACGTCATCTCTGGTCAGAAACAAGGAAGCAGCTGCACTGGGAAGCAGGTCAGTGTTGGTGGTGATGGCCGTGCCACCTTCTCAATCAGCGGCAAAGATGAGGACCCCTTCATCGCTATCCATGCAGATTCTAAGCTGTAAATCCTGGAAATATGACTTCAAATGAATCTTTAAAATTCAAATAAAGCTGATTTTAAAAACTGAAGATGTTCTTTGTCATTTTTGACATAATATTTTGTTTATATTTAAACAACAGACTGACATGTAAATACATATAAATAGCAGTCCCACCACTTCATATGTCATAATTTTAATGCCTGACTACCTTATCAAATACTGAATATTGATCACCTATTGTGTACTGAGTTTCCTGTTTTATTTATAATCACTTGTGTGTGAGCTGCTTTGTGTCATATAAAACATCTTTGCATGTCATTTAAGTACTTGCAAGTTAAAGGATAATGTACTCCACAGGCATGCATAACATGCAGTGATCTATTCATATAACATCATTAGAACAAACACTGAAGACCTCATACCTATTTTATGAGCTGCATATAGCCACACCCCAATTTCCCTATATAAGGAAACATGTTTACCTGGAGGTGAAGTCAAAAGAGCAGGGATGATCATTTAAGAGAGACGTCTGAACCTCTAACCCTCTGCTGCACACAATTTGATGGTACAGTACATGCTGAAAATCATTCAACATCATTTACTTTGGGCCATTTTATTGACAAAACAAAAAAAGATCTATATTTTGGACACCCCCTCTCTAACATATTTTTTCATTGCCTTGGGGCAACATTGTGCAACGATGGTAAAAAACAACAGAGAAAATGATTAACTCATAGATCGTAACACAACTTTTAGAAAGCAATAAAAAACATCTGAAATCTTCCAGAAATGTCAACAAATTTTGATACAAACTGAACTGAAAAACACTGGAAACAAATTTGACATATATGACTTATTATCCAGTATCATATCAAATTTATTCTCATGTTGTCAGACAATCTTGTCACACTGTGTGAAACGTTAAAAACAGTTCTTCTGTGCTGTAAAACAGAGGTGCACATGGGTCGGTCGCAAATGAAACGGCTCCTAGAGCCGGCTCTTTGAAGTGAACAACGGGAGCCGGCTCCTTATTGGGAGCCGTGTTTTTTTTTTCTTTTTTTCTGACACCAAGAAAAAAAGCAAAATCTGGAACCATTTCAATTTCATTGACAATACAAAGGCAGAGTGTAGAGTCTGCAAGAAAAGAATATCATATAGAGCCAGCTCCACAAACAACCTGCACAGGCACCTGAGAACTGTCCACCCATCAGTGCAATGGGAAGATAAAACACAGTCAGCTGAGTGCGATATTAATGAAGGTGCAACTATTGCAGTTGCTGCTGCACTATCTACAGCATCATGCCATATACCACCACAACCACCTAAACCAACCCAGAGCTCTATGAGGCAGCTTTTGCAGAAGTCTGTGACCCCAGCAAGACAGAACCTAATTGATGAAGAGTTGGAAAAAATGATTGCACTTGATTTCTAACCATTTTTAGTTGTGGATGATAAAGGATTCAGGAAAGCAACAAAACAATTGGCTCCCTGTTAAATGCTGAATTCAAATCAAAATCCTGCTCCTCACATACAAGGTCTTAAATAATCAGGCCCCATTTTATCTTAATGACCTTGTAGTACCATATCACCCTATTAGAGAACTTCGCTCTCGCACTGCAGGCTTACTTGTTGTTCCTAGAGTATTTAAAAGTAGAATAGGAGGGAGAGCCTTCAGTTTTCAGGCCCCTCTTCTGTGGAATATTAAATCTGGTTCTTGTCATTCTTTTACTGAATAGAGAGAACACGAGTCAGTTGGTCAAAATATTTATAATTATTTTATTTAATCATCTTTCGGAAGAGAGAGACATGCACAGCCCAAAGCCATTTTGCAGATCTCTAGCATTAGAAGCCAAAATGTGTATCATACAGGTGTTATTTTGGTCCTTTACACGTCACACATAGTTTGGATAAAAACAACTTCATCTGGCCTGAGTTGATGTGTGTGTGTGTTACTTAGTTCTGCTTTTTCTCCCTGTACTGGTTTCCTGTATTTTATTAATAAGCCTCTGCAGCTCTGCACTAAACTTCCTGTTTTTCAGTCTGGCTGAGCACTTGGTTTGTGAGTCAAAGCTGGCCTTGCTTAATACAGGCCTTTATTATTAAAATACATAAAACAATACAATCAGAAAATAAGCACTAAGAACATATATTTATTCTTTAACAGGAACCAGCTTCCCGTTTGGATTCGGGAGACAGACACTATCTCTACTTTTAAGATTAGGCTTAAAACTTTCCTTTTTGCTAAAGCATATAGTTAGGGCTGGATCAGGTGACCCTGAATCCTCCCTTAGTTATGCTGCAATAGGCATAGGCTGCCGGGGGATTCCCATGATGCATTGAGTTTTTCCTTTCCAGTCACCTTTCTCACTCACTATGTGCTTGCTCATAGGCAGGGCTCTAGAGTGCGACCAATTTGGTCGCAAATGCGACCACATCTTTCAGTGGTGCGACTAAAAAAAAATATTTGGTCAACTGTTCGGGTAACAAAAAACAAAAAAAATCTCTGCAACTCTCCGTGTGGTCAACAACAGACACACATTACGCCCCTATCGTGGACTAAACCAATCAGAGATATTCAGGGGCGTGACCTCTCTGATTGGCCGTGGTCCAGTTGAAAGTGCAGGTGGAAGAGAGAGGTGAGTAGCTTGAATAAGGCAATATCAATTCATTAACGGATTCCACACAGAGACGTAAACACAGAGCGACCCGACGCATCAGAATCAGCTTTGTCTCTCTCGGCTTTCTCACCCGACGGCCCGTAGACGGATACGCTGTCGGAGCTCACCGAGCCCACCGTCCGCGCTGTGTTTACGTCTTTTTTGCGCTAATTCTGAGCTGCAGGTTTTGTCTCTCTCCAACCAAAATTCGCCGAGCCAGCAGCAAACTGCGCTTCACATTTGATCAATGTCGTCATGAATTCCCTCTGACTTTTGCTGTTTTGCTTCCACCACGATAAAAATTACACTTCATGCACAGCTCTCTGTGTACTTCAAGAACAGTTTCCCACCGGCTCACTCCTTGGCGGCTGCTTATTGGGGCCTGGAGCCTGGGGCTCGCTCGGGCCACTTTGGGGATGGGGTGCCCTCGGCCTCACGGCCCGGGGCTCGGCCACTCAGGCACAGCTGGCTGCCGGCGGAGCTCACGGGCACGTCACTGCAACCCCCCCTGGCTTCTGCTCCGCGGCTGCTGAGTGACCCCTCATCTGGGACTCTCCTCAGCTCTTTCTGGGACAGTGGCGCGGCTGCCCCTCTGTTGGTCTTCCTTGGTCTCTTGTGTTCTGGGGGCCTCTGGATGTCTGGAGTCTTGATCTCCTCCATACCTGCTTCATGCCCTGGAGGTCGGGGCAGTGGCCCCCCACACCCTCTAGCAGATCATTACATGAAGGAACCTTTTAAAAACAAGCGCGTTCATGCTCACAGGTGTACACACGGGTGATCACACACACAAATTACACCCTTTTTGGCTCCTACCTCAAAGCACACTGTGCGCTGTCGATCTCACGTGCTGCACAATAATGTTTAATATTTAGTATTTACTGTCATATTCTCATATATCATTGTGATGTTGTTTATTCTATTACTCTCGTTTTCTTCTGCTTGCTTTCTTTTTTCTTTCTCAACAGGTGATCCAGGTGATCGATATATGTATTTTTTGTCTGCTTATTCTGTTGGTTTTTGTTTTTTGCCCTTTTTCCCCGTCCCTCTTCTCAGGTTTTTTTCTTTCCCTCTTTCTTTCTCCACATTCTCTCCTCCAGTCAAGTCTGTCCCGTATTCAGCAAGTGAAAATAAAATAAACAATAAAAAGTTGAATCAAATGGACCATTACGGCAAGGCTGGGATGGTCCATTTGGTAAAGTAAATCTGTTGGGCATCTTTCTTCGCCTTTAGACAATAATTCTGATGGCAAAAGAACCAAACGGGACAGGTTAAAAAAAAAAAAAAAAAAAAAAAAAAAGAACAGTTTCCCGTCTCAAATCTGTTTTCTGCATTATTCATTTGCTTATTACCCACCAGTCTACCATTGTTTACAGCGCTGTCTTTTTCTTTTTTCACTTAAATGACCTCGGACAAGAAAGCCTAATTTCTGCTGTTCAATACTGAAGAAATTTAAACTTCTTAAAATTATGCAAAATTGCAGAATATTGCAGAATATTTGTAAGGTTATCTGCTATAAAAAGCCAGACCAGAAAAGTCTCCTTCATGTTTTTCTGTGTTTTATTCTCAGTTACTTTCACACAAAGGCATCTGCTGTGATGTTCACAATTCTGATGAAGTCTCACATGTATCAGTACTGATAAATGATCAGATTTATAATATTTCTGACTGTCTGAGGCTAAATTGAATCGAATCAGGACTTTGAGAACCGGAATCGAATGGATTATAGAAATCAGTGATGATACCCAGCCCTAGTGAGCAGCCTAGGCCCGACAGAAGTGGATGTAGCTGTGGGTAATAAGAAAAGATGAAAAGAACTATTGATAACTTTTTTGTTAAGTTAAGGCCTGATCCGTCTGAAATTCATAGCCAGCTCTGACACGGTGCCATCAATCTTTGAATGCTGAAAAAGCACAGTGTATCCAGAAAACACATTATATGCTGCAATAAATGCACTGCCCAAGTGTCCCCTCTCCCCATTGTCTTTCAGCAGCAGGCAGCAGCAAACAGGTCGTCAGAGGAGCCAAGATGATGATTAAGTTTAACATTTTCTACAATATTGACAAAGCACTTTAAGCACAAGTTTGTTAGTTAATAATTTAGAAATGAATATTGTCTGTGTGGACTTCCCCCCCAAAGAAAGTGCACATGTAAAACTGTGGTGTTAAGCGATGCGGTTGAAAAATTTGAGTGCGCCTAACTTTTGTGCCAGTACGCCTAAATTTTTAAAGTTAGGCGTACCGGTGCGCCCATGTCAAAAAGTTAGTCTAGAGCCCTGCTCATAGGGGATCATATGATTGTTGGGTTTTTCTCTGTATCTATTATTGTAGGATCTACTTTACAATATAAAGCGCCTTGAGGCGACTGTTGTTGTGATTTGGCGCTATATAAATAAAATTGAATTGAATTGAACTGAACAACCTGAAGAGCTGCTTGGGAGCCGAGCCAAAAGAGCTAGTTCTCTAAAAAGAGCTGGAATTCCCATCCAGCTATTATTACTATATCCGCTATTATCAGTGTTGGGAAGGTTTTAAAGCTTTTAAAATGTATTTCACTACAGATTACAGAATACATGCCCCAAAATGTATTTTGTAACATATTCCGTTACGTTACTCAATGAGAGTAACGTATTCTGAATACTTGGGATTACTTAATATATTATCATGGTTTTTACAACTACATGAATTTACTATTGCTGTGTGATTTATTACTATTGCTTAAGGTTACTTGCCATACCAATACAAACTAGATTTTAAAATCTTAATATAAAATAAGTAACAGTAGGGTGGACATTAGGTAAGGCTGCACTTTTTGCAGCGATCTCATATAGAAAATTATTCCGCATGTATATAAAACAGGTCCGCGGCTCCGAACCATATTAAAGGGACCCCTGGCTAATACATCGGGTTCCGTGTCGGGCTCGTAGCCGAAAACTAGCTTTACTTTTGTAACACCCGTCCCACATTCTATTGAGAGGGGCCCTGGGTTCCTGTTGTTACTTTCCTACTGATACTCCCTTTTTAATGCTTATGGTATAAAATATGCAATAAAACTACACTATATGGAAATAAACCACACACAAGCAGGTCAATTATAAAGTTAACTCCGCTTTAGTGAATGATTATTAATTTTACTTATTTTCTTTTGTGTTGTTAATTAAAGTTTGTTAAACAATGGTAAGGTATCTACCTCAACAGAAACAAAATAATCAAATAATATTGTGGGCCCACACGCACTCTCACCGACGCACACACACCTCAAGTGCTACAGTCTCTCTGCTAGCAAACCCCTCGTTGCAGGCCTGAGTCGTGGCTCGGGTGCGTTGGGACCTAAAACAATATGGTCGCTTCACTTGTTTCCAAGCAATAAAATAAAAAGCACGTGCAAACAATAGTACTCACACCTCCAGGCAGTTCAAGGGGATAGCGGGGAAACTGGGTCAAGGCCACCAGCAGGCTGCGGCAGCAGCACTCACAGTCGTCCTCGCCACGTGCTCCCACGTGAACACATAACTTCAGCACACCAGCAGAAGGGACCTCTCTGACACGCCAGCAAGACGTCCGTCTCCTCCTACTGAATCACACAACCCCGCTAAATGCCAGTTCACATGCGATAACAGAACAAGAGCTTAACGAATATTCTAGGCTGTGCTAGCGGCTAATCGCGGTTAGCCCGTTTTACACAATAACATAAGGCACAAGTGTCAGACAAAATTGGCATTTACCTCTAGTGATGGTAAATTCGATTCTTTTTACTGAATCGAGTTTTAATGAGTCACTCACCAAAGTGAATCGGGTTTCTTGAGTCATTTGAGTCACTGAGTCAGTTGACCAGAGAGTGCAAAAATTTATATTTTCACTCAAACTTAATTTGTTTCTCTTTTAATGTAAATCCTACTGCTAAGATGAATGATTGTAAAAGAAAACAACTATTTTCTTAAGAGCAAAAAAGAGCAAAAAAATTCTAAAGGGAACATTTATTTATTTTTATTTTATTTTATTGGTATTTTCCTTAAATGTGTCAAATATATATTTTCTCATCTAAATGTCCACTGAGCTGTGAGCCAGGGGGCGGTAAAGTGCCTTAACATTGGTTGCCAACCAAGAAGAAGAAGAAGAAGCTGTGAGCCAGGAGGGAGGGGGTGAGTGAGTGAGTCAGTGATTCGTTCAACTCGTTTGAGCTGTGAGCCAGGAGGGAGGGGGTGAGTGAGTGACTCAGTGATTCATTCAACTCGTTTGAGCTGTGAGCCAGGAGGGAGGGGGTGAGTGAGTGACTCAGTGATTCGTTCAACTCGTTTGAGCTGTGAGCCAGGAGGGAGGGGGTGAGTGAGTGACTCAGTGATTCGTTCAACTCGTTTGAGCTGTGAGCCAGGAGGGAGGGGGTGAGTGAGTGACTCAGTGATTCGTTCAACTCGTTTGAGCTGTGAGCCAGGAGGGAGGGGGTGAGTGAGTGACTCAGTGATTCGTTCAACTTGTTTGAGCTGTGAGCCAGGAGGGAGGGGGTGAGTGAGTGAGTGATTCGCCTTACGCTATGATTCAGCACAGCAAGGGAGGGGGTGAGTGATTCAGTGATTCGTTCAACTCGTATGAGCTGTGAGCCAGGAGGAAGGGGGTTAGTGAGTCCTGAGTGATTCGCTTATGCTATGATTCAGCACAGCAAGGGAGGGGGTGAGTACCTCAAATGTGCTGTTAGCAGGGCCGTGCAGAGACGTTTATAGGGGCGGGTGCTCAAAGCTAAAAAGGGGCACACTGAACCAGGCTGAATAACAACAACACACATTCATCAAGAATCTAATATCTAATATCACTGTTGTGAGGCAAAGCAAACGTAGCCTATGTTTTACCTGATGGGTACAATGTTGCTGTTGAGGGGTTGCTGCTGCTCCTGCTGCTGATAGTGCTGGAGGGCAGGGCTGTGTTGATCTGAGACTGTAGACATTAAAAGGTCCATAGGAGAGATGGTAGCTGATTAAACAAGTGTCATGAGATAATAACAAAATGCAAAGATTGGTGACAGCGCTTGGAACCATAAGGCAACAAAAAACTGAGAAATAAACAAGGCTCTGCCTGTGATTCACTCTTTGCCTCTCTTCCTCCTTCTATTTCCTCATCTCATCTATCACTCTCCACTTGCTGTCCATCTGAGAACAAGGCACAACTTGCTATTGCAATAAACTATTATTTAATTATCCACACTTAACAACTCTTACACTTAATCTATAATAAAATGATGACAGAAAAATGTTATAGAAGCAAAACATTTCAGTTGTGCTTATTATTATTTTTATACTGGAATACCTCTCCAACAACTTGTACATGTGTTAATGTTACCTGTGCTCTTTGTAATCCAGCTGCTGAGGGATTCACTGCCTTTAGTAGCTCACACAGCTCCTACTGTTTCCTCCTCATGTCCTTACCAGCCATGTCTGGACAATGTTATATCATGAGTAATAATTTAAAAAATCCATATACATAAAACACACACATGCATGCACACACAGTGACATTTTAGACCTTCTTCAGAATACTGTATGTACTGTGGGCACAAGTTTCCATCATGGTGCTGATCCAGAATCCTTCCCTTATTATTTATTACTAGAGCTACAATAATAAAGCAATGAGGGAAAAAAAGTAATAAATATGAAATAATGTATTTATGATGATTCCATTTGTTTCACTATCCACTCTGTGCAGGCAGAAAGCTTATTACATTTTTAAACTGTAGAGATACAATAATTTTGCAAAATCAGCATTTTGTCTCATTTAAAATATAAATCTAATATAATCTGTTTCTTAATGTATGTTCTTTAAAATACAGCGTGTTTTTTAAATATTATAATTATAATAATCCATAATTATGTGGACATGCATATTAGATCGTTTTAAGTGAAATATAATCCCTCCAGAAAGGCAGGAAAAGCCCTGTAACTTACTTTAAAACTAAATATGTTCCCTAAAACGGTGGACAGAGCTACAGACCCATGACAGCCTTACCCAGTTAGCCAGCAGCTATGACCAGCACTACTTGTGCAGTTAATAAAAGGACAGGTAATGTTTGTCGCGCTGTTACACACACAGCACGCTCATTTGTTTCAGTTCGTCAGTTGTCACAAGACAGCTTACCAACGTGTACATAATAAGCTAATACTCCTGTGTGCTATACACTACAGTGTACGCTGTACACCTACTTACTGGTTTTGTCGCATCAGTCTGTGTGTCTGAGGTAATTTGTAGCTGTGTCCCAAAACGTCGGCTGCATCCTTCGGAGGACCCGGCCTTCGCGGTCTACGTGGGCCGGGTCCTTCGAAGACCGAGAAGGCCGGAAGTGCGAGGCTGTGAAATGGGACGGTCTAGCCTTCAGATTCCTACAGCTCCGGACCGCAAAAAATGCGCGTGCTCTTTGTGAGCTCGTTCCCGGCTCGTAACCAGCGCGTTCTGCCGTCAAGGGCGATCATTGGTTAATGGTGATCATGTGACTGATGCAAGCCAGATCCTTTTATTTAGCAAAACTGTGATTAATAGTTAAATAGTTGAGGGGCACAAACAGGGCTCCGCACGCACACACACATTTAAAAAAAAATAATTAAAAAAAAATTTGCCTCAACAAAAGGGCACTTTGGGCACCCATCAGGAAAGGGGCGGGTGCTCAAGCCCCTTCCGCCCCCCCCCCGCACGTGCCTGGCTGTTAGCATGCTAGCTGAGCGATGCTACTGTGAACCGTCTTGATGTGAGCTTCTACTCAGGGTTTTTTCTTCCAGTTCAGAGCAGGAATGTTTTTGTTAATAAACTGGCTGTTGTTTTTTTCCCCACAATTTTAATTATAAGCTAGATATATTTCTACTAATGGAATTAGTTTGCTAACAGCAACAGGGATGAGTCAGTGAGTCAGTTGCACTTGTGAATCATGATTCACGAGTCAGTAAAGTGATTCTCGAGTATTGAACGATTCGTTCACGAATCGAACATCACTATTTACCTCACAGTAGGGTACAACAGATTTCCACTCCAGCTAACTATCCGTCAACCCGAAAATACGTCACCCTTCTATAAACTCCGCGTCCACTCAACACTGTTGTTCAGCTCTCGTCTCTCTCGCTTCCTGCAGAGTGCACACGGCTCCCCACTTACTCCCACCCCCTCTACCTGAGACTACTTCAGGGTTCACTGGAGCTGTAGTACATATCAATACTATATCAAAAATAATGATATAAACCTCAAAATACAAATAAAAAGGCTGTGCATTTAACTGACACACATCACATACCTTACAGGCATTTGTATACACATTATTGAACACAGTGAACATTTGCATTTAACTATCAATATAAATGAACTATTTAAATAATGACCTATTTATATAGCCAGGGCTACACTTTGTTGTCTGTGTCAACTTTGCTAGCGAGAGACAGAGAGCAGCGTTGAAAGGCTGCTCCAACGGAACTTACTGTTTCGGAGGAAAACACGAACACAGTGTACAGTCGAGTCTTAATAGCTTACTTACAACTGGGCTCTTCAGGCACTCTTTTTGGCTGCAGTGGTTATTATTATATTTACATGCTACCATCTCCTGTTTCTGGTCGGTAACAACTCTCCTTGTCGACTCTCCTTTTTCTCCCTCCCTCACGCTCACAGACACATGACCGGTATGGCAGTCCATTCTTCCTGCAGCACTGTCTACACTGCCCATGAGGCTACATTCTTTAGGGCTATGCCTTCATATTAAATCATTTTTTGAATAATAATTTTAAAAAATATTTCTTCACGTCATTATGCGGGCCGCAAGTAAGGGTGACATGGGCTGCGAGATTGAGACACAGGCATTAGAGCCTCTTAATGTGTGTTCTCTTTCAAACATTCGTTTCGGTGTCTCACTATGGGGAACGCTCTCTCAGCATTCACCTCAGAAGCCTCTATGTCATTACTCCAGTCAGCATTGGCTGGCAGTCGTGACGCTTGTGTCAGGGAGGGGCCACCCTCCTCCCTATAAAAGGGTGTGACGCAGCGTCACCCGTCCAGTGTTGCCAACTTAGCGACTTTGTCGTTATATTTAGCGAGTTTTCAGACCCCCTTAGCGACTTTTTTTCTAAAAAGCAACTAGCCAGAAATCTGGCGACTTTTTCTGTTGTTATTGGAGACTTATTTATCAGGGGTGCAACGATACACAAAATTCACGGTTCGGTTCGGTTCGATACTTTGGTGTCACGGTTCGATATTTTTTCGATACAAAAAAATGTTCATGCATTTTTAATTTGTCATTTATTAAAATCATAAATATATATTTAACTCAAAAGTACAGTTTTTAAATTTAATATTGCTGAAACAACAAAATAATAAAAAAAAAAATCTATCTGATCGAGAAATCACTCATCTTTGGAAAAGAGAGTTTATTACAGAGAAATGGCTCTTTCCAAAATAAAAGCTATACTATACGCTTCTTCTGGGGTATATTCTCAGCAGCATATTAAACATATCAGGTCCCCATAATGAGAATCATGTGCTAGCGGCTGTCTAAATGACTCGGGTAAAGTTTGTAGCATGCGTGCTTGTTGTTTTTGTCTGCTTCCACTTGTTTTGCACTAGGATGATGTCGGCGTAAATGTGCAGTCATATTCGTTGTATTCCCACTAGTGCTGTCAGCGTTAATCTCGTTAAAATGACATTAATGCCATAACGTGGCAAATCTCCGTTAACGAGTTACCGCGGATCGCCCTGTGCGTGGGGCTGGACGGCGTCAACACGTTAACAAGCAAGCTAACTGCGCTAACGCACTAGTTCCCACCAATTGAGCATTGCGTGGCACATCCGACATACTGTTTTACTTTTGTCCATGACGCGCTTACCATCAGGGCCATGCTTCACATGAAAACCAAGATAGTTCCAAACGCCAGATCTGAATGAGGGTGGGGGAGGTTCAATTTCGGGTAGCGTTGAGGCAGTTGCCATGTTGCAACAAGCTTAGCTTCTGTCTTGCTAGCTTGCGCTGCGCTCAGTGGATCTGCACTCGACAGTGCAGCCTAGGCGGAGTAGTCGAACGCAGATCCACTGAGCGCTCAACACAGACAGCATCGTCAGAAGAAAAGTTGATAAAATAAATAAAAAAATTTGTATTGTTCGATACATATGCGTACCAAACCGAAAGCACTGTATCGAACGGTTCAATATCGATACGGGTATTGTTGCACCCCTATTATTTATGACAACTTCTTGACGTGAAAGCGAGTATTGCTCCTACTCTCAACAAGCAGCGGTTGCTGCCGTGGGCACCTCGCCCGTGCCAAAGCGCTCACAGGCGGAGAATAGTCCTCCCCCAGCTGCTATGAGGGCAGAAGATGTTCACACCTATGTGTCCAAACTGCAAATGAATTGCGCATGAGCGAAGCCGCTGCTCCCGCACTGGCTGTAACGCAGTCAGTTCTTCTCTTACTCTTATGCTGTTTTGTGGATCACAAGGTTTAAAACTACTTATAACACACACACACACACACACACACTCTTATGCTGTTTTGTGGATCACAAGGTTTAAAACTACTTATAAACACACACACACACACACACACACACACACACACACACACACACACACACACACAAAGTAACTCCATCAGAGTGCCTATTTAGGGTCAACTTTGCCGGTCCAAGCCCGGATAAAGGAGCAGGGTTGGAATTGTGACATTACAAAAACAATAATTGCTAAAAGAAATTTAGTTCTAAATAAACTCTAAATGCATTTAGGACGTTTTTTACTCACTTTATGTCTCTTCCACGATGTTATTTCTCTCTACAACAATGTAGGTTATAATTACATTAGCATGACCAATTATGCAAATTAGGCGATGACGTCATTTAGCGACTTCTAGCGACTTTTAGGACAACCAATAGCGATTTTCCTTACTGAGGAGTTGGCAACACTGCAACCGTCATTCAATTTCCTCTTCTCACTTCTTAGAAACCTCATTTGTGTGAGTGTGTTAGCTGCCACCACGCACCTAGCACAACAGCTAGCTGACCAAGCTAACTGTCTTTGCTACACATGTTCACCAAGCCAAGTAGCACAAGTGCTAGCCACCACACTAGCTAGGTCATACTAGCTCACCATAGCTACCCGACCAAGAGAAGAAAAACGATCAGCGTTAGCTGTCCAGCCATTCCAAGCTAGCTACACCAAGCTTCCTTAATATGGCAGACTGCAAACTGCTGCCCAGAATTTGCCCCTGTGGTTGCAAAATCTCAGGTTCAGATACACATGATGCATGTGTGATGTGCTTCGGGCTGCAACACGCCCAAGCGGCTATTTCCACACCGGGTTCATGCGAACACTGCGCTCGCTTCACCCTAAAAAGCCTTCGCCTTCGCCTGTCGAAGAAGGACCCAATACTGTCTCCAATCGGCCCACCGATGGAGCACACTGAGTCAGCCACACCAGGCACCAGCTGGGGCGACGATATGGATATCGTCCTCCCGCTGGTGGACGATGCTGAAGTCAGCTGTAAAGCTATGTTGTCTGATTCCCTCGAGGCTAATGACGAGCAACTCAGCCAATCCTCTGAGGGAGCAACAGAACGTCTCGGACGAGGATGACGACATTTTCTTTGCCCCCTCTGGTCGGAATTCTGCGACACAAGGGGCCGATTGTCATAACCCCGGCACACAGTCCCGCGGCATGGAGCTATTTGATGTTGCAAAACGGGCAGCTGAAAAGCTGGCAATCCCATGGCCCGCGGTGACAACGGAGATCTCCACCTCACGATACGAGGCTAAAAGGCTCCCCAAAGCAATGCGCACTACTAAGCAGGTACTGCCGCTTTTCCCCGAATGCGTGGACAAGGTCACACGCTGCTGCCCAAAGTCCTCCCTGGCTGACAAGGCGTATAAATCAGTTGCCGCGACCGTGAGGGCATTGAACGCCTCATCGCTCCTGCTAGCCTACTCGGCGGAGCTCCAGGACCAGACTGCTGCGAACCCGGATGCTAGCAAGCTGTGGGAAGAGCTGGGCATCGTTACGGACCAGTGTCTCCACCTCACTAGAGCAGCAGTACAAGTGGCGGGCAGAGCGCTCAGCATCATCGTCCTACAGGAGAGGGCAAGATGGCTGAACTTGTCGGGGCTTTCGGACGGAGACAAACGTGACATTCTGGATGAAAGCATCGACCCTGCTGGCCTTTTCGGGACCGCCGTTGCCACCATGCAAAGACGGTGCGAGGAGAAAAAGAAAGAGGGAGCGGCCCTGCAGCTGTGTCTCCCTAGGAAGACCCAGGCTGCGCCCCAGCCTCCACCTAGTCGCCGCACGTTCGCTCAGGTCACCAGCCGTCTAGCCGGCGTGCCGACGTTTAAAATCCCTCGCTGCCCAGCCCCGCTGCTGCTGCGTCACAGAGACCTCCATATGCTGCTGCTGTGGCTCTGTGATGAGCTCCGTTTGCTGCTGCTGCTGTGATGTAGAATCCCGGGAGCGGACAAAGTCTGCTAGCTCCCGAGCTTGTATTGTGTCCCGGGCTTTGTACAGATTGTCTGTTAAATCCGTAAATCCTCTGACCAGCTGGAAATGGGGATTCCCCTCGAGGATTGCCTTGATGGCATTAATTCCCACAGCCATCGCTCTTAAATTCGAAGTGTGGGAAATCCATTTTACCAGGCTGAAGATGCAGGCGAGATCGCTCTCCCCAGGTAGGTCAGCTGGGTCCATGTTGTGGTCGCGTCGTTCTGTCATGTACTGTGTGTGGGAGGCAGGAATGGCGGACCCAAAGTGCAGACTCCAGGAGGCGAAAAAATGCACTCAAACAGCTTTATTGCTGGATACCAAAATAACTAAATTGAAAATACAAATAAACTATGCAGACAGGCTGACGGACAGAACACAGTGTAGAATGAGGGACGAGGACAAGCAGGGGAAGACGCAGACAAGAGGTGAATAGGACCAAGAGGAAACAGCTGGGAGATGGCTGATACTGATTACACAGAGGAGACGGAGGAGCACGCAAAACTGACACTGACATAAGACACAGACCTTCAAAGTAAAACAGGAAACTCAACACACATGCAGAGACACGGACTCAGAACTGACTGAACAGGAACAGAGGGAGACAGAACCAAAACCTAACAACTATCAGATCTTAACAGAAGACACAACCAGAATAAACAAGAACATGAGATAATATTAACAAACACAAAACAGTGAGTCATCAGTAATGCTGTATTTGTCCAAAACAGCTTCAAGTTGCTTAGTCTCAACCTTTTCTAAAATTTTAATAATAAATTGTTAATAATAGTAATTTTGAGATTGGTCTATAACTGCTAAGAGGAGAAGACTGAGGCGCTTTTCTTGTTTGTTTGTTTTTTTAGGAGGGAATAACAGCATTCTTAGAATAAGCACGGACTTGTCTAAAGACTAGTAAAGTATTGATTATACTGAGCGCACAGCAACCAACAAACCAAAAGATATTATTTACAATACTGCCAATCCTCAACTTTAAAGTGTGATCACAATTTATTCCCAGTTTCTTTTTTAAAATTTCAATTTTTTAAATTATCAGAGATAAATTTAAACATTTTGGTTTTATATAAAAGGGGTTATGAGATAAATACAACCTGCCATTTTCCTTCAGGACACAAATAAATAACTACCAAATATTTAAAGATAGTGACACTATTACCCACATGTTTACTTTTCCATGTTTTAAAATTACACTCAAAGTAAATGGTGCTCAGTGTCATTATTTTCCGACAGATATTTGCCATCATAACAGACACAGACACACGCACGCACGCACACACACACACACACACACACACACACAAGCAGGTACCTTTCTATGCTTTTTATTTGCTTGATCCTAAAAGACAATCCATACAAATTTTACTGCTGAACACGGTTAAATACCTGTATCAAATGGTCAAGGACAGTGACACTATCAGCCCCTTTGACTTTTCCACGTTTTAAACCCAAAGTAAATAGTGCTCAGAGTGATTCATTTTCCACAAATAACTGCTATCACAACACACACACACACACACACGAAAAAGAAAACCAAAATAAAAACAATATGAACACAAGATAAAGCACAGACAAAGTGATCCTTTTGAGCCATGATTACGTTTGTGCTGACTTACACTGGATACACATACAAAATATATTATGCTGAGGGTAAAGTGGTGTGGTGGATAAGATTCTAAATTCTAATCCAGTCTGGGCCCAGAATCCAAAAACGTTTACCGTGGATAGGTTAATTGATAATTCTAAACTGACAATATGTGAATATCAGCATGAATATCTGTCTGTCTGTATGTGATAGCCCTGTGACAGCCCAGTGACCTGTCCAGGGCATACCCAATATATGACAGCCAGGATAGGCTCCAGGACCCTCTGTGTGTACCTTATAGGGACACATTAAACGATCCTTTCTTTTCCTGCTTCACACACACAGACATATACACGTTTGTGTGTATTTATCACTTTATTACTGCTGCAATGTAATAAAGTCCACTGATGATGCCATAGCCCTGACACTCCATGCTGCCCTGTCACACCTGGAGAAGAGAGACACGTATGTGAGAATGCTGTTTGTAGATTACAGCTCAGCATTCAACACCATCGTTCCCTCGAAGCTGGACAGGAAACTGCAGGATCTAGGACTGAGCAGCTCCCTCGGCAGCTGGATCCTTAACTTCCTGTCTGACAGACGCCAAGTGGTCAGACTGGGCAGCACCACCTCATCCCCCATCACACTGAACACTGGTGCTCCACAGGGGTGTGTACTGAGCCCTCTCCTGTACTCACTCTACACCTACGACTGCACGGCCACTAGAAACTCCAACATCATTGTGAAGTTTGCGGACGACACTACAGTGGTGGGTCTTATTACCAACGGTGATGAGACGGCCTACAGGGAGGAGGTCAGCGCCCTGACCCACTGGTGTCAAGACAACCATCTCACCCTCAACGTCGCGAAGACAAAGGAGTTGATAGTGGACTTCCGGAGGTGCAGAGGAGTACACACCCCCATCACCATCAACGGCGCCGCTGTGGAGAGAGTGAGCAGCTTCCGCTTCCTTGGTGTACATCTGGCTGAGGATCTTACGTGGTCAGTACACATAAACAAAACAGTGAAGAAGGCGCAGCAGCGCCTCTTCTTTCTCAGGAGACTGAAAAGATTCGGCATGAGCCCCCGCATCCTCAGGACCTTCTATCGCTGTGCCATTGAGAGCATCCTCACTGGATGCATCACCACCTGGTACGGCAACAGCACCGCTCACAACCGCAAAGCTCTCCAGAGAGTAGTGCGGTGTGCTGAACAGATAATTGGAGGTGAGCTTCCCTCCCTCCAAGACATCTACAGGAAGCGGTGCCTGAGGAAAGCGGGGAGGATCATCAAGGACTCCAGTCACCCCAGCCATAAACTGTTCAGACTACTACCATCAGGAAGGAGGTTCTGCAGCATCCGGTCCCGTACCAGCAGACTGAGAGACAGCTTTTTCCATCAGGCCATCAGACTGCTGAACACGTCATAGACACCTCACCCTCACTACTGGAACTTCAACATTATGCACTCCATACTGTATATAAATACCACTGTTTTGCACATACCAACCTCTGTATATTTTATATATCTTATTTTATTGTTTACTTTATTTCATTTGTAAAACATGTATATACATACTATATACACACCCAAACACACACACGTAGAAAAACATATTTAGTATACACATTCAGTAATGTATATACCTTTACATATTGTACATATATTTATTACTTTTTAGATTAGCCATTTTTATATTTTGCTTGTTTTACATTATTGTATTTTGCACAACTCTGTTGCTTGTGAAGCTCGCACACAAGAATTTCACTCACATGTACTGTACCAGTGTACCTGCACATGTGATGTGACAATAAAAGTGATTTGATTTGATTTGACAATGGTAAATCCAGGTGAAATCAAAATGATATTTTTAATACTAACATGATTATTGTTTTTGTCCATGAATTTAGAATTTGCTGTTTTAAAACAAAACTGAAAAAAATATCACACTAAAATCACATTATAAATTTTTGAATAAAATGCCAAATAGAAGTGCGGTGTGCCAGCTCACACTTGGGTATAAAAACGTGAATTCAGTGCACTGATTTTAGTCATTTTCATTTTAAACAAGTTGGTCACAGATTTCAAATATATTTGCATTGTCTGTGTTTAACTATGTGTGTGTATGTGTGTGTGTTTGTGTGTGTATATTGCAACTATTGAGTAAAATAATCTTTTGAAATTGAAATTACTCAGTAGTTGTGATATATATCCATCTTTTAAAATTAAATTTTTCTTAATGTTTTGAGAAATGCAAGGCACTCTTCTAATTTTCATAGTAAAATTCATTTTATATAAAAGGGGGTGTGAGCAAAATAGAAGCTGCTATTTTCCAGCTGAACACAGCTAAATCCGTCTATAAAACTGTCAAGGTCAGTGGCACAATTACGCCTGTTTACTTTTCCACTTTTTAAACTCAAAGTAAATAGTGCTCAGTGAGTAATTCACTTTCCACAAATAACTGCTATCACAACACACACACACACACGTACATGAAACATGTACAAAATAAAAACAATAACAATACAAGGTAAAGCAAAAGAAAAAGGGATTCTTTTGAGGCATGATTAAGTTTGTGCTGTGTGTGTGTGTGTGTGTGGGGGGGGGGGGGGGGGGGGGGTGGTGGTGATGGATAGCCGCCTTGCCATAAGCAATGTTATCGTATGGCAAGACGGCCGTGAGTTTAAATCCAGCCTGGGCTCTCCAGCTTCCTCCCACAATCCAAAAACATAGGTAGGTAAACTGGCAGTTCTAAAATGACCATATGTGAATGTGATGTGACGTGTTCAGGGCATACCCTGCCCCTCACTCTATGACAGCCGGGACAGGTTCCAGCACCTCCTGTGACCCTGAATTAGATAAGTGGAAAAAAATGGGTGGATGGTTGGATATTATGTACACCCTTATGTTTGTGTTTCTAATCTTGCCTCAAGGATTTTCCCCCTTTTTGCTTGGTTTACAAAAGCATGAAACTGTGTTAAAAATGCACCTGTTTGGTTTCCACACCCAATGATATATGCCATTCTCTCATTGGTCCAGCAGAGGAAAAAGTGAGTATAAATACTTTGAATACACTGCGGCAGAGTGTGACTGTTTTTGGTTTTCTCATCGATCAAAAGCATGAAGTTGTTCATCTTGGTGGCTCTGTTCGGGCTTGGCTTGGCCCAGCACAACCCCCAATTTAAGAATGGAAGGACTTCCATCGTCCACCTGTTTGAGTGGCGTTGGGCTGACATTGCTCAAGAGTGTGAACGCTTCTTGGGTCCCAAAGGCTTTGGCGGAGTTCAGGTATGTATAGCTGAGTAGCTGAGCATTGAGGGAAACATTGGACAATCCTTTCTTTTCCTGTTTCATACACAGACACATGTGTGTGTTGTGGTTTTGTTGTGTGTTTGTGTGTGTTTACTATTTCTATTATTATCAAAACTATTATCAATATCATCAAACTATGCTTTTTACATTCTCATTGGAATTATGTCTAAACTATCTTTTTACTAATATTTTGACTCACTAGCACTGAGAATTTTTTTCACAAGTCCTGACTCCTTTGCGCTCCTCAGATCTCTCCTCCAAATGAACACATTCTGGTGAACAATCCCTTCAGGCCCTGGTGGCAGAGATACCAGCCAATCAGCTACAACCTCTGCTCAAGATCTGGCAGTGAGGCAGAACTGAAAGACATGATCACCCGCTGCAACAACGTTGGGGTAAACTAAATTACAGTTGGCATTTAATGTTAGGCATTGCATACTTCAGACTTCTTCATTTGACAGACGTCTGGACATGTGGAGCCTCGTACAGAACAACAAGCTAATACCAAATTCTATTTATGACACTTTTAGAACAACATTATAGAAACAGTACCTGGCGGGTTAGGATAAATTCATCAAAATCAGCAATTTAACAAATTAGTATGATTTGAAATGACCATGCAAAGAAAATGAATAAAACTGACCAAGTTATGTTAACTAACAGGTTAACATCTATGTGGATGCTGTTATCAACCACATGTGTGGATCTGGTGGCGGAGCAGGAACCCACTCTTCATGTGGAAGCTGGTTTGATGCTGGCAAAGAAGATTTCCCCAGTGTCCCATTTTCTTACTTGGACTTCAATGACAATAAGTGCAAGACTGGGAGTGGTGAAATTGAGAACTATGGTGATATATATCAGGTAAGAAATGTCACACAGACCAGTCAAAGTTTATTTTAAAAGTTTACTCTTTTAAACATTGACTTAAGCTCTTCATACTGATTTCTATTATTTTGACCTTTCTGGGTGTTTTACACCAAATTCCTTTTTTGACTGTTGGCAAAGTCTACCTACACAATCAGGAGAGGAGGAAGTAAATTATATACACTGATACATCTTAAGCTCTTGAAATTTTCGTATTTAACTTTTTTAGACAATGACGTAATTATGTTGTCTAGCAGTTACCTTTAACAGGCTAAAATGAACAATTTAGCATCTTCATTGTGTCAATAAAAACATGAATATTATAATTTATGATTATTATGATGGCATCACGTTGCTTGGCAATCACCTAACGCCTTACTAAAATAATAATAATTATATAAGAGAGTAGGACCTGATCATTGTACGGGATCCAAATTTTTCCAACCCTACATTTATTGTCTATGTAATTATATAAACAACAACCAATATCCCTCTTGTGTGACTTTTCACATGACCAGACCAAGGAAAACTATAGCATGATGATAAATAATGATACATTTTTAAAAATGTATTTGTAAGATAAGCCTTAAAATACACATACTGTTATGATAGCATTTTAATTTTAGTCATTACTGACGTTTCTTGTTTTTTTTTTAAAGGTGCTAAACAAAACCAGGAAGACTGAAGCTTTAGTTTATTAAACGTGCCGTTTTGAAATAGCAAACCTTATTAAGATCAAGAAAATTGTGAAATTTTAAAGCATATATTTTATACTTGATTTTTCTATTACCAAATATTCTAATAATATAGTCTATACTTTCAGATGCTGAACACAACCAGAGCATATTCCTTCTTGTTCACTGAATTTCCTAATTTGAACTGAATTTTCAAAAACAGGCAAAGCTGAAAAAAAAAATCATCTTTAGTTAGAGAAGAGACATTTGTGTCTACCTTCTCATCTTTCTTGGAAACTTTTAGAATGACTACATTGATTCCACTAAACTTTCTAATTTAGAATACTATAAGTAGAAACATATCAATTCCAGCACAGTGTACGTCTTGCTTCTTAGCTCCACAATCTGAATAAATATTAACTGCTCTAGGTACGTGACTGCCGTCTGGTGGGTCTGCTGGATCTTGCCCTGGAGAAAGACTATGTTAGGGGCAAAGTGGCCGAGTACATGAACAAGCTGATTAACATGGGTGTGGCTGGATTCAGAGTGGATGCCTGCAAGCACATGTGGCCTGGTGATCTGAGTGCTGTCTATGGTCGTCTGAACAACCTTAACACCCAGTGGTTCTCCGGTGGCTCCAGACCTTTCATCTATCAGGAGGTCAGTGTTTCTGGACAAACTGTATCTAGAGCAGCCATCAAACAGGATGGAAGAGAAGCATTTACAAATACAAACATTCAAGGAGAATACGTGAACATTAAAGTAACTACTATTTGGCAAGAAAACAAAAGCACATAATGGTATACAAAATTGAAGATTATGGTAGTAACAGAAAGAAACAGAAACAAAGTGATTTTATTTATTTAAACCCATTCTAATTTACAGATTATGGATGGTATACATTTTGAACTGAATCAGCTTTCTGGGGTATGAATTTTGCTCTTTTCACTCTAGGTTATTGATCTGGGAGGTGAGCCCATTACAGCTAATGAGTACGTCAGCCTTGGAAGAGTGACTGAGTTTAAATATGGCGCCAATCTGGGAGAGGTCTTCAGAAAGTGGAACAACCAGAAGCTTTCCTACACTAAGTATGTGTTGTTTCTACTAGTGTATCTAAGGAAAATATTACACAATTTAATAGACAAGATTTTTCTTTTCTTTTTTTAGATATAACAGAGATATGTCATTGTTAGCTATGCTCTTTGTAAAGGAAAAACAAACTGATAAAAACTACTATAAAGGTGCAGGGGCCGACCAATTGGTTGCATTTTAAGTTAAGTTAAAGTCAAATTCACATCCATCATATGTTGACTTTTTCAGAAGCAGAATTTTACGGGAGGGAAATTTTGCTTTACCATGTGCAGGATACATCCATTTCAAGTATCAATGGACTTTCAGTTAATGTCAGACCATAACCCATCAGCTAGCTGGCTTGCCGATGAACCCAGTGAAGCCATGTAGTGAATCATGGCCATAAATATCAATAAATACTTGTTATATTAATCGTTGACACTCACCCCAACACCACCTTTTATTTCTTTTTTGCTTAACCTTCATTACCTTTTCCCCACATGTCTTTTTCTTTCTGAAGTGCACAAGTCCATTGGACAATGATCTATCTAATTCCTAGTTGAATTCTTTTCTTCTTATCAGATTAGAATGCTTGGCACGTCTTTTTCACTTCTTTTGTTGTTTGATCCTCCATGGCTGCTCTTAATCGAATGTAGCAAATTATCAAGATACTACATGTTGCTTTGCAATAGCACTGCAAATTATTAAGATACTACATGTTGCTTTGCAATAGCACTGCATAAATTAGGCTTAAGTGTAGTTAGAGCAACCAGTGCAAACTCTATCTTAAGTACTGGTCTGAACAAAGACTTAGTAAAGATCAGCTCTAATAAAAATAAATAAATAAAATACATTTCTTTTTTCTTTGCTGTATTTAGGAACTGGGGAGAAGGATGGGGTTTCATGGCTAACGGGAATGCTCTCGTCTTCACTGACAACCATGATAACCAAAGAGGCCATGGTGCTGGCGGTGCATCCATCCTTACATTCTGGGACCCCAGGCTCTACAAGATGGCTGTTGCTTACATGCTTGCCCACCCTTACGGTGTAACCAGGGTCATGTCTAGCTATCGGTGGGACCGCAACATTGTAAACGGACAAGTATGTTCACAAGTATAATGCAATATTTAGTGTGTATTAGACACTCTTTTGTTGAATCCGTTCATTAATGCTTGTATTATAGGATCAGAATGACTGGATTGGACCCCCCAGCAATGGTGATGGGTCAACCAAGCCTGTTACTATCAACTCTGACCAGACCTGTGGGAATGGATGGGTTTGTGAGCATAGATGGCGTCAGATCACGTAAGTCCACAGAAATCAGGAGAAAGCACACTGACCTTATGCAAATTCACATTCTTCTGCTTTTTCAGCTAGACCATCAAAACTGTAGACATCATGTATTATGATTGTAATTTGCCCTTTCTCCTATTTAGTAACATGGTCACTTTCCGTAATGTGGTCAATGGACAGCCTCACTCCAACTGGTGGGACAACCAGGGCAACCAGGTTGCCTTTGGCCGTGGTAATCGTGGTTTCATCATTTTTAACAATGAGGACTGGTAAGGATTATGTTCTCGTTGTTTGTGTGTGACAGCTTCCTGATACTTCATTTTAAATTAAAACAAATGATTTCACCATTAAAATAAAACATTTGCTTAAATGTTTGAGAACGAGACTGCTTGGGCACATATCAAAATAGAGCTAATATGACCATAATTTACCAAAAACATTTACAATTTCTACATTACATTTATTGTAATTAGAAAAAGCTTAGTTCAAACATGTCTATAGTCTTTTAAGCATTATTTCTTCCATTAGAAATGGAATTCTGTTTCATAAAGAGCACTATTAATTGTATGTAAAAATAAATAAAAACTACTACAACAACTACTACACTACTACTACAATAATAATAATAATAATAAGTATTAATATATAATTATTAGTTATTATATAATTATTATTATAGGATATATATAATTATCATATAATCCACAAAAGACATCTGGAAATGAAATGTCTACAAAGTACACTTTTGCTTATTCCAAACAAGCACTGTATTATTTTGGTAACAGATTGGACTGCTGAGTCAGTAAAACTTTTACCAGATATGTAATGCCTTCCTTTGCCCAAGTGGTATTATATTGCTTCATATTTGTTTAATTGTCTTGAAAGCAGAATAAATACAAGAAGGCAATGGAGTTTAATTGTGGCACTCTTACGACTTTAACACTGGGTTGATCTTTATTTTCGATTTCATTTCAGGGACCTGAACGTCACCCTGAACACAGGCTTGCCTGGTGGCACCTACTGTGACGTCATCTCTGGTCAGAAACAAGGAAGCAGCTGCACTGGGAAGCAGGTCAGTGTTGGTGGTGATGGCCGTGCCACCTTCTCAATCAGCGGCAAAGATGAGGACCCCTTCATCGCTATCCATGCAGATTCTAAGCTGTAAATCCTGGAAATATGACTTCAAATGAATCTTTAAAATTCAAATAAAGCTGATTTTAAAAACTGAAGATGTTCTTTGTCATTTTTGACATAATATTTTGTTTATATTTAAACAACAGACTGACATGTAAATACATATAAATAGCAGTCCCACCACTTCATATGTCATAATTTTAATGCCTGACTACCTTATCAAATACTGAATATTGATCACCTATTGTGTACTGAGTTTCCTGTTTTATTTATAATCACTTGTGTGTGAGCTGCTTTGTGTCATATAAAACATCTTTGCATGTCATTTAAGTACTTGCAAGTTAAAGGATAATGTACTCCACAGGCATGCATAACATGCAGTGATCTATTCATATAACATCATTAGAACAAACACTGAAGACCTCATACCTATTTTATGAGCTGCATATAGCCACACCCCAATTTCCCTATATAAGGAAACATGTTTACCTGGAGGTGAAGTCAAAAGAGCAGGGATGATCATTTAAGAGAGACGTCTGAACCTCTAACCCTCTGCTGCACACAATTTGATGGTACAGTACATGCTGAAAATCATTCAACATCATTTACTTTGGGCCATTTTATTGACAAAACAAAAAAAGATCTATATTTTGGACACCCCCTCTCTAACATATTTTTTCATTGCCTTGGGGCAACATTGTGCAACGATGGTAAAAAACAACAGAGAAAATGATTAACTCATAGATCGTAACACAACTTTTAGAAAGCAATAAAAAACATCTGAAATCTTCCAGAAATGTCAACAAATTTTGATACAAACTGAACTGAAAAACACTGGAAACAAATTTGACATATATGACTTATTATCCAGTATCATATCAAATTTATTCTCATGTTGTCAGACAATCTTGTCACACTGTGTGAAACGTTAAAAACAGTTCTTCTGTGCTGTAAAACAGAGGTGCACATGGGTCGGTCGCAAATGAAACGGCTCCTAGAGCCGGCTCTTTGAAGTGAACAACGGGAGCCGGCTCCTTATTGGGAGCCGTGTTTTTTTTTTCTTTTTTTCTGACACCAAGAAAAAAAGCAAAATCTGGAACCATTTCAATTTCATTGACAATACAAAGGCAGAGTGTAGAGTCTGCAAGAAAAGAATATCATATAGAGCCAGCTCCACAAACAACCTGCACAGGCACCTGAGAACTGTCCACCCATCAGTGCAATGGGAAGATAAAACACAGTCAGCTGAGTGCGATATTAATGAAGGTGCAACTATTGCAGTTGCTGCTGCACTATCTACAGCATCATGCCATATACCACCACAACCACCTAAACCAACCCAGAGCTCTATGAGGCAGCTTTTGCAGAAGTCTGTGACCCCAGCAAGACAGAACCTAATTGATGAAGAGTTGGAAAAAATGATTGCACTTGATTTCTAACCATTTTTAGTTGTGGATGATAAAGGATTCAGGAAAGCAACAAAACAATTGGCTCCCTGTTAAATGCTGAATTCAAATCAAAATCCTGCTCCTCACATACAAGGTCTTAAATAATCAGGCCCCATTTTATCTTAATGACCTTGTAGTACCATATCACCCTATTAGAGAACTTCGCTCTCGCACTGCAGGCTTACTTGTTGTTCCTAGAGTATTTAAAAGTAGAATAGGAGGGAGAGCCTTCAGTTTTCAGGCCCCTCTTCTGTGGAATATTAAATCTGGTTCTTGTCATTCTTTTACTGAATAGAGAGAACACGAGTCAGTTGGTCAAAATATTTATAATTATTTTATTTAATCATCTTTCGGAAGAGAGAGACATGCACAGCCCAAAGCCATTTTGCAGATCTCTAGCATTAGAAGCCAAAATGTGTATCATACAGGTGTTATTTTGGTCCTTTACACGTCACACATAGTTTGGATAAAAACAACTTCATCTGGCCTGAGTTGATGTGTGTGTGTGTTACTTAGTTCTGCTTTTTCTCCCTGTACTGGTTTCCTGTATTTTATTAATAAGCCTCTGCAGCTCTGCACTAAACTTCCTGTTTTTCAGTCTGGCTGAGCACTTGGTTTGTGAGTCAAAGCTGGCCTTGCTTAATACAGGCCTTTATTATTAAAATACATAAAACAATACAATCAGAAAATAAGCACTAAGAACATATATTTATTCTTTAACAGGAACCAGCTTCCCGTTTGGATTCGGGAGACAGACACTATCTCTACTTTTAAGATTAGGCTTAAAACTTTCCTTTTTGCTAAAGCATATAGTTAGGGCTGGATCAGGTGACCCTGAATCCTCCCTTAGTTATGCTGCAATAGGCATAGGCTGCCGGGGGATTCCCATGATGCATTGAGTTTTTCCTTTCCAGTCACCTTTCTCACTCACTATGTGCTTGCTCATAGGCAGGGCTCTAGAGTGCGACCAATTTGGTCGCAAATGCGACCACATCTTTCAGTGGTGCGACTAAAAAAAAATATTTGGTCAACTGTTCGGGTAACAAAAAACAAAAAAAATCTCTGCAACTCTCCGTGTGGTCAACAACAGACACACATTACGCCCCTATCGTGGACTAAACCAATCAGAGATATTCAGGGGCGTGACCTCTCTGATTGGCCGTGGTCCAGTTGAAAGTGCAGGTGGAAGAGAGAGGTGAGTAGCTTGAATAAGGCAATATCAATTCATTAACGGATTCCACACAGAGACGTAAACACAGAGCGACCCGACGCATCAGAATCAGCTTTGTCTCTCTCGGCTTTCTCACCCGACGGCCCGTAGACGGATACGCTGTCGGAGCTCACCGAGCCCACCGTCCGCGCTGTGTTTACGTCTTTTTTGCGCTAATTCTGAGCTGCAGGTTTTGTCTCTCTCCAACCAAAATTCGCCGAGCCAGCAGCAAACTGCGCTTCACATTTGATCAATGTCGTCATGAATTCCCTCTGACTTTTGCTGTTTTGCTTCCACCACGATAAAAATTACACTTCATGCACAGCTCTCTGTGTACTTCAAGAACAGTTTCCCACCGGCTCACTCCTTGGCGGCTGCTTATTGGGGCCTGGAGCCTGGGGCTCGCTCGGGCCACTTTGGGGATGGGGTGCCCTCGGCCTCACGGCCCGGGGCTCGGCCACTCAGGCACAGCTGGCTGCCGGCGGAGCTCACGGGCACGTCACTGCAACCCCCCCTGGCTTCTGCTCCGCGGCTGCTGAGTGACCCCTCATCTGGGACTCTCCTCAGCTCTTTCTGGGACAGTGGCGCGGCTGCCCCTCTGTTGGTCTTCCTTGGTCTCTTGTGTTCTGGGGGCCTCTGGATGTCTGGAGTCTTGATCTCCTCCATACCTGCTTCATGCCCTGGAGGTCGGGGCAGTGGCCCCCCACACCCTCTAGCAGATCATTACATGAAGGAACCTTTTAAAAACAAGCGCGTTCATGCTCACAGGTGTACACACGGGTGATCACACACACAAATTACACCCTTTTTGGCTCCTACCTCAAAGCACACTGTGCGCTGTCGATCTCACGTGCTGCACAATAATGTTTAATATTTAGTATTTACTGTCATATTCTCATATATCATTGTGATGTTGTTTATTCTATTACTCTCGTTTTCTTCTGCTTGCTTTCTTTTTTCTTTCTCAACAGGTGATCCAGGTGATCGATATATGTATTTTTTGTCTGCTTATTCTGTTGGTTTTTGTTTTTTGCCCTTTTTCCCCGTCCCTCTTCTCAGGTTTTTTTCTTTCCCTCTTTCTTTCTCCACATTCTCTCCTCCAGTCAAGTCTGTCCCGTATTCAGCAAGTGAAAATAAAATAAACAATAAAAAGTTGAATCAAATGGACCATTACGGCAAGGCTGGGATGGTCCATTTGGTAAAGTAAATCTGTTGGGCATCTTTCTTCGCCTTTAGACAATAATTCTGATGGCAAAAGAACCAAACGGGACAGGTTAAAAAAAAAAAAAAAAAAAAAAAAAAAGAACAGTTTCCCGTCTCAAATCTGTTTTCTGCATTATTCATTTGCTTATTACCCACCAGTCTACCATTGTTTACAGCGCTGTCTTTTTCTTTTTTCACTTAAATGACCTCGGACAAGAAAGCCTAATTTCTGCTGTTCAATACTGAAGAAATTTAAACTTCTTAAAATTATGCAAAATTGCAGAATATTGCAGAATATTTGTAAGGTTATCTGCTATAAAAAGCCAGACCAGAAAAGTCTCCTTCATGTTTTTCTGTGTTTTATTCTCAGTTACTTTCACACAAAGGCATCTGCTGTGATGTTCACAATTCTGATGAAGTCTCACATGTATCAGTACTGATAAATGATCAGATTTATAATATTTCTGACTGTCTGAGGCTAAATTGAATCGAATCAGGACTTTGAGAACCGGAATCGAATGGATTATAGAAATCAGTGATGATACCCAGCCCTAGTGAGCAGCCTAGGCCCGACAGAAGTGGATGTAGCTGTGGGTAATAAGAAAAGATGAAAAGAACTATTGATAACTTTTTTGTTAAGTTAAGGCCTGATCCGTCTGAAATTCATAGCCAGCTCTGACACGGTGCCATCAATCTTTGAATGCTGAAAAAGCACAGTGTATCCAGAAAACACATTATATGCTGCAATAAATGCACTGCCCAAGTGTCCCCTCTCCCCATTGTCTTTCAGCAGCAGGCAGCAGCAAACAGGTCGTCAGAGGAGCCAAGATGATGATTAAGTTTAACATTTTCTACAATATTGACAAAGCACTTTAAGCACAAGTTTGTTAGTTAATAATTTAGAAATGAATATTGTCTGTGTGGACTTCCCCCCCAAAGAAAGTGCACATGTAAAACTGTGGTGTTAAGCGATGCGGTTGAAAAATTTGAGTGCGCCTAACTTTTGTGCCAGTACGCCTAAATTTTTAAAGTTAGGCGTACCGGTGCGCCCATGTCAAAAAGTTAGTCTAGAGCCCTGCTCATAGGGGATCATATGATTGTTGGGTTTTTCTCTGTATCTATTATTGTAGGATCTACTTTACAATATAAAGCGCCTTGAGGCGACTGTTGTTGTGATTTGGCGCTATATAAATAAAATTGAATTGAATTGAACTGAACAACCTGAAGAGCTGCTTGGGAGCCGAGCCAAAAGAGCTAGTTCTCTAAAAAGAGCTGGAATTCCCATCCAGCTATTATTACTATATCCGCTATTATCAGTGTTGGGAAGGTTTTAAAGCTTTTAAAATGTATTTCACTACAGATTACAGAATACATGCCCCAAAATGTATTTTGTAACATATTCCGTTACGTTACTCAATGAGAGTAACGTATTCTGAATACTTGGGATTACTTAATATATTATCATGGTTTTTACAACTACATGAATTTACTATTGCTGTGTGATTTATTACTATTGCTTAAGGTTACTTGCCATACCAATACAAACTAGATTTTAAAATCTTAATATAAAATAAGTAACAGTAGGGTGGACATTAGGTAAGGCTGCACTTTTTGCAGCGATCTCATATAGAAAATTATTCCGCATGTATATAAAACAGGTCCGCGGCTCCGAACCATATTAAAGGGACCCCTGGCTAATACATCGGGTTCCGTGTCGGGCTCGTAGCCGAAAACTAGCTTTACTTTTGTAACACCCGTCCCACATTCTATTGAGAGGGGCCCTGGGTTCCTGTTGTTACTTTCCTACTGATACTCCCTTTTTAATGCTTATGGTATAAAATATGCAATAAAACTACACTATATGGAAATAAACCACACACAAGCAGGTCAATTATAAAGTTAACTCCGCTTTAGTGAATGATTATTAATTTTACTTATTTTCTTTTGTGTTGTTAATTAAAGTTTGTTAAACAATGGTAAGGTATCTACCTCAACAGAAACAAAATAATCAAATAATATTGTGGGCCCACACGCACTCTCACCGACGCACACACACCTCAAGTGCTACAGTCTCTCTGCTAGCAAACCCCTCGTTGCAGGCCTGAGTCGTGGCTCGGGTGCGTTGGGACCTAAAACAATATGGTCGCTTCACTTGTTTCCAAGCAATAAAATAAAAAGCACGTGCAAACAATAGTACTCACACCTCCAGGCAGTTCAAGGGGATAGCGGGGAAACTGGGTCAAGGCCACCAGCAGGCTGCGGCAGCAGCACTCACAGTCGTCCTCGCCACGTGCTCCCACGTGAACACATAACTTCAGCACACCAGCAGAAGGGACCTCTCTGACACGCCAGCAAGACGTCCGTCTCCTCCTACTGAATCACACAACCCCGCTAAATGCCAGTTCACATGCGATAACAGAACAAGAGCTTAACGAATATTCTAGGCTGTGCTAGCGGCTAATCGCGGTTAGCCCGTTTTACACAATAACATAAGGCACAAGTGTCAGACAAAATTGGCATTTACCTCTAGTGATGGTAAATTCGATTCTTTTTACTGAATCGAGTTTTAATGAGTCACTCACCAAAGTGAATCGGGTTTCTTGAGTCATTTGAGTCACTGAGTCAGTTGACCAGAGAGTGCAAAAATTTATATTTTCACTCAAACTTAATTTGTTTCTCTTTTAATGTAAATCCTACTGCTAAGATGAATGATTGTAAAAGAAAACAACTATTTTCTTAAGAGCAAAAAAGAGCAAAAAAATTCTAAAGGGAACATTTATTTATTTTTATTTTATTTTATTGGTATTTTCCTTAAATGTGTCAAATATATATTTTCTCATCTAAATGTCCACTGAGCTGTGAGCCAGGGGGCGGTAAAGTGCCTTAACATTGGTTGCCAACCAAGAAGAAGAAGAAGAAGCTGTGAGCCAGGAGGGAGGGGGTGAGTGAGTGAGTCAGTGATTCGTTCAACTCGTTTGAGCTGTGAGCCAGGAGGGAGGGGGTGAGTGAGTGACTCAGTGATTCATTCAACTCGTTTGAGCTGTGAGCCAGGAGGGAGGGGGTGAGTGAGTGACTCAGTGATTCGTTCAACTCGTTTGAGCTGTGAGCCAGGAGGGAGGGGGTGAGTGAGTGACTCAGTGATTCGTTCAACTCGTTTGAGCTGTGAGCCAGGAGGGAGGGGGTGAGTGAGTGACTCAGTGATTCGTTCAACTCGTTTGAGCTGTGAGCCAGGAGGGAGGGGGTGAGTGAGTGACTCAGTGATTCGTTCAACTTGTTTGAGCTGTGAGCCAGGAGGGAGGGGGTGAGTGAGTGAGTGATTCGCCTTACGCTATGATTCAGCACAGCAAGGGAGGGGGTGAGTGATTCAGTGATTCGTTCAACTCGTATGAGCTGTGAGCCAGGAGGAAGGGGGTTAGTGAGTCCTGAGTGATTCGCTTATGCTATGATTCAGCACAGCAAGGGAGGGGGTGAGTACCTCAAATGTGCTGTTAGCAGGGCCGTGCAGAGACGTTTATAGGGGCGGGTGCTCAAAGCTAAAAAGGGGCACACTGAACCAGGCTGAATAACAACAACACACATTCATCAAGAATCTAATATCTAATATCACTGTTGTGAGGCAAAGCAAACGTAGCCTATGTTTTACCTGATGGGTACAATGTTGCTGTTGAGGGGTTGCTGCTGCTCCTGCTGCTGATAGTGCTGGAGGGCAGGGCTGTGTTGATCTGAGACTGTAGACATTAAAAGGTCCATAGGAGAGATGGTAGCTGATTAAACAAGTGTCATGAGATAATAACAAAATGCAAAGATTGGTGACAGCGCTTGGAACCATAAGGCAACAAAAAACTGAGAAATAAACAAGGCTCTGCCTGTGATTCACTCTTTGCCTCTCTTCCTCCTTCTATTTCCTCATCTCATCTATCACTCTCCACTTGCTGTCCATCTGAGAACAAGGCACAACTTGCTATTGCAATAAACTATTATTTAATTATCCACACTTAACAACTCTTACACTTAATCTATAATAAAATGATGACAGAAAAATGTTATAGAAGCAAAACATTTCAGTTGTGCTTATTATTATTTTTATACTGGAATACCTCTCCAACAACTTGTACATGTGTTAATGTTACCTGTGCTCTTTGTAATCCAGCTGCTGAGGGATTCACTGCCTTTAGTAGCTCACACAGCTCCTACTGTTTCCTCCTCATGTCCTTACCAGCCATGTCTGGACAATGTTATATCATGAGTAATAATTTAAAAAATCCATATACATAAAACACACACATGCATGCACACACAGTGACATTTTAGACCTTCTTCAGAATACTGTATGTACTGTGGGCACAAGTTTCCATCATGGTGCTGATCCAGAATCCTTCCCTTATTATTTATTACTAGAGCTACAATAATAAAGCAATGAGGGAAAAAAAGTAATAAATATGAAATAATGTATTTATGATGATTCCATTTGTTTCACTATCCACTCTGTGCAGGCAGAAAGCTTATTACATTTTTAAACTGTAGAGATACAATAATTTTGCAAAATCAGCATTTTGTCTCATTTAAAATATAAATCTAATATAATCTGTTTCTTAATGTATGTTCTTTAAAATACAGCGTGTTTTTTAAATATTATAATTATAATAATCCATAATTATGTGGACATGCATATTAGATCGTTTTAAGTGAAATATAATCCCTCCAGAAAGGCAGGAAAAGCCCTGTAACTTACTTTAAAACTAAATATGTTCCCTAAAACGGTGGACAGAGCTACAGACCCATGACAGCCTTACCCAGTTAGCCAGCAGCTATGACCAGCACTACTTGTGCAGTTAATAAAAGGACAGGTAATGTTTGTCGCGCTGTTACACACACAGCACGCTCATTTGTTTCAGTTCGTCAGTTGTCACAAGACAGCTTACCAACGTGTACATAATAAGCTAATACTCCTGTGTGCTATACACTACAGTGTACGCTGTACACCTACTTACTGGTTTTGTCGCATCAGTCTGTGTGTCTGAGGTAATTTGTAGCTGTGTCCCAAAACGTCGGCTGCATCCTTCGGAGGACCCGGCCTTCGCGGTCTACGTGGGCCGGGTCCTTCGAAGACCGAGAAGGCCGGAAGTGCGAGGCTGTGAAATGGGACGGTCTAGCCTTCAGATTCCTACAGCTCCGGACCGCAAAAAATGCGCGTGCTCTTTGTGAGCTCGTTCCCGGCTCGTAACCAGCGCGTTCTGCCGTCAAGGGCGATCATTGGTTAATGGTGATCATGTGACTGATGCAAGCCAGATCCTTTTATTTAGCAAAACTGTGATTAATAGTTAAATAGTTGAGGGGCACAAACAGGGCTCCGCACGCACACACACATTTAAAAAAAAATAATTAAAAAAAAATTTGCCTCAACAAAAGGGCACTTTGGGCACCCATCAGGAAAGGGGCGGGTGCTCAAGCCCCTTCCGCCCCCCCCCCGCACGTGCCTGGCTGTTAGCATGCTAGCTGAGCGATGCTACTGTGAACCGTCTTGATGTGAGCTTCTACTCAGGGTTTTTTCTTCCAGTTCAGAGCAGGAATGTTTTTGTTAATAAACTGGCTGTTGTTTTTTTCCCCACAATTTTAATTATAAGCTAGATATATTTCTACTAATGGAATTAGTTTGCTAACAGCAACAGGGATGAGTCAGTGAGTCAGTTGCACTTGTGAATCATGATTCACGAGTCAGTAAAGTGATTCTCGAGTATTGAACGATTCGTTCACGAATCGAACATCACTATTTACCTCACAGTAGGGTACAACAGATTTCCACTCCAGCTAACTATCCGTCAACCCGAAAATACGTCACCCTTCTATAAACTCCGCGTCCACTCAACACTGTTGTTCAGCTCTCGTCTCTCTCGCTTCCTGCAGAGTGCACACGGCTCCCCACTTACTCCCACCCCCTCTACCTGAGACTACTTCAGGGTTCACTGGAGCTGTAGTACATATCAATACTATATCAAAAATAATGATATAAACCTCAAAATACAAATAAAAAGGCTGTGCATTTAACTGACACACATCACATACCTTACAGGCATTTGTATACACATTATTGAACACAGTGAACATTTGCATTTAACTATCAATATAAATGAACTATTTAAATAATGACCTATTTATATAGCCAGGGCTACACTTTGTTGTCTGTGTCAACTTTGCTAGCGAGAGACAGAGAGCAGCGTTGAAAGGCTGCTCCAACGGAACTTACTGTTTCGGAGGAAAACACGAACACAGTGTACAGTCGAGTCTTAATAGCTTACTTACAACTGGGCTCTTCAGGCACTCTTTTTGGCTGCAGTGGTTATTATTATATTTACATGCTACCATCTCCTGTTTCTGGTCGGTAACAACTCTCCTTGTCGACTCTCCTTTTTCTCCCTCCCTCACGCTCACAGACACATGACCGGTATGGCAGTCCATTCTTCCTGCAGCACTGTCTACACTGCCCATGAGGCTACATTCTTTAGGGCTATGCCTTCATATTAAATCATTTTTTGAATAATAATTTTAAAAAATATTTCTTCACGTCATTATGCGGGCCGCAAGTAAGGGTGACATGGGCTGCGAGATTGAGACACAGGCATTAGAGCCTCTTAATGTGTGTTCTCTTTCAAACATTCGTTTCGGTGTCTCACTATGGGGAACGCTCTCTCAGCATTCACCTCAGAAGCCTCTATGTCATTACTCCAGTCAGCATTGGCTGGCAGTCGTGACGCTTGTGTCAGGGAGGGGCCACCCTCCTCCCTATAAAAGGGTGTGACGCAGCGTCACCCGTCCAGTGTTGCCAACTTAGCGACTTTGTCGTTATATTTAGCGAGTTTTCAGACCCCCTTAGCGACTTTTTTTCTAAAAAGCAACTAGCCAGAAATCTGGCGACTTTTTCTGTTGTTATTGGAGACTTATTTATCAGGGGTGCAACGATACACAAAATTCACGGTTCGGTTCGGTTCGATACTTTGGTGTCACGGTTCGATATTTTTTCGATACAAAAAAATGTTCATGCATTTTTAATTTGTCATTTATTAAAATCATAAATATATATTTAACTCAAAAGTACAGTTTTTAAATTTAATATTGCTGAAACAACAAAATAATAAAAAAAAAAATCTATCTGATCGAGAAATCACTCATCTTTGGAAAAGAGAGTTTATTACAGAGAAATGGCTCTTTCCAAAATAAAAGCTATACTATACGCTTCTTCTGGGGTATATTCTCAGCAGCATATTAAACATATCAGGTCCCCATAATGAGAATCATGTGCTAGCGGCTGTCTAAATGACTCGGGTAAAGTTTGTAGCATGCGTGCTTGTTGTTTTTGTCTGCTTCCACTTGTTTTGCACTAGGATGATGTCGGCGTAAATGTGCAGTCATATTCGTTGTATTCCCACTAGTGCTGTCAGCGTTAATCTCGTTAAAATGACATTAATGCCATAACGTGGCAAATCTCCGTTAACGAGTTACCGCGGATCGCCCTGTGCGTGGGGCTGGACGGCGTCAACACGTTAACAAGCAAGCTAACTGCGCTAACGCACTAGTTCCCACCAATTGAGCATTGCGTGGCACATCCGACATACTGTTTTACTTTTGTCCATGACGCGCTTACCATCAGGGCCATGCTTCACATGAAAACCAAGATAGTTCCAAACGCCAGATCTGAATGAGGGTGGGGGAGGTTCAATTTCGGGTAGCGTTGAGGCAGTTGCCATGTTGCAACAAGCTTAGCTTCTGTCTTGCTAGCTTGCGCTGCGCTCAGTGGATCTGCACTCGACAGTGCAGCCTAGGCGGAGTAGTCGAACGCAGATCCACTGAGCGCTCAACACAGACAGCATCGTCAGAAGAAAAGTTGATAAAATAAATAAAAAAATTTGTATTGTTCGATACATATGCGTACCAAACCGAAAGCACTGTATCGAACGGTTCAATATCGATACGGGTATTGTTGCACCCCTATTATTTATGACAACTTCTTGACGTGAAAGCGAGTATTGCTCCTACTCTCAACAAGCAGCGGTTGCTGCCGTGGGCACCTCGCCCGTGCCAAAGCGCTCACAGGCGGAGAATAGTCCTCCCCCAGCTGCTATGAGGGCAGAAGATGTTCACACCTATGTGTCCAAACTGCAAATGAATTGCGCATGAGCGAAGCCGCTGCTCCCGCACTGGCTGTAACGCAGTCAGTTCTTCTCTTACTCTTATGCTGTTTTGTGGATCACAAGGTTTAAAACTACTTATAACACACACACACACACACACACACTCTTATGCTGTTTTGTGGATCACAAGGTTTAAAACTACTTATAAACACACACACACACACACACACACACACACACACACACACACACACACACACACAAAGTAACTCCATCAGAGTGCCTATTTAGGGTCAACTTTGCCGGTCCAAGCCCGGATAAAGGAGCAGGGTTGGAATTGTGACATTACAAAAACAATAATTGCTAAAAGAAATTTAGTTCTAAATAAACTCTAAATGCATTTAGGACGTTTTTTACTCACTTTATGTCTCTTCCACGATGTTATTTCTCTCTACAACAATGTAGGTTATAATTACATTAGCATGACCAATTATGCAAATTAGGCGATGACGTCATTTAGCGACTTCTAGCGACTTTTAGGACAACCAATAGCGATTTTCCTTACTGAGGAGTTGGCAACACTGCAACCGTCATTCAATTTCCTCTTCTCACTTCTTAGAAACCTCATTTGTGTGAGTGTGTTAGCTGCCACCACGCACCTAGCACAACAGCTAGCTGACCAAGCTAACTGTCTTTGCTACACATGTTCACCAAGCCAAGTAGCACAAGTGCTAGCCACCACACTAGCTAGGTCATACTAGCTCACCATAGCTACCCGACCAAGAGAAGAAAAACGATCAGCGTTAGCTGTCCAGCCATTCCAAGCTAGCTACACCAAGCTTCCTTAATATGGCAGACTGCAAACTGCTGCCCAGAATTTGCCCCTGTGGTTGCAAAATCTCAGGTTCAGATACACATGATGCATGTGTGATGTGCTTCGGGCTGCAACACGCCCAAGCGGCTATTTCCACACCGGGTTCATGCGAACACTGCGCTCGCTTCACCCTAAAAAGCCTTCGCCTTCGCCTGTCGAAGAAGGACCCAATACTGTCTCCAATCGGCCCACCGATGGAGCACACTGAGTCAGCCACACCAGGCACCAGCTGGGGCGACGATATGGATATCGTCCTCCCGCTGGTGGACGATGCTGAAGTCAGCTGTAAAGCTATGTTGTCTGATTCCCTCGAGGCTAATGACGAGCAACTCAGCCAATCCTCTGAGGGAGCAACAGAACGTCTCGGACGAGGATGACGACATTTTCTTTGCCCCCTCTGGTCGGAATTCTGCGACACAAGGGGCCGATTGTCATAACCCCGGCACACAGTCCCGCGGCATGGAGCTATTTGATGTTGCAAAACGGGCAGCTGAAAAGCTGGCAATCCCATGGCCCGCGGTGACAACGGAGATCTCCACCTCACGATACGAGGCTAAAAGGCTCCCCAAAGCAATGCGCACTACTAAGCAGGTACTGCCGCTTTTCCCCGAATGCGTGGACAAGGTCACACGCTGCTGCCCAAAGTCCTCCCTGGCTGACAAGGCGTATAAATCAGTTGCCGCGACCGTGAGGGCATTGAACGCCTCATCGCTCCTGCTAGCCTACTCGGCGGAGCTCCAGGACCAGACTGCTGCGAACCCGGATGCTAGCAAGCTGTGGGAAGAGCTGGGCATCGTTACGGACCAGTGTCTCCACCTCACTAGAGCAGCAGTACAAGTGGCGGGCAGAGCGCTCAGCATCATCGTCCTACAGGAGAGGGCAAGATGGCTGAACTTGTCGGGGCTTTCGGACGGAGACAAACGTGACATTCTGGATGAAAGCATCGACCCTGCTGGCCTTTTCGGGACCGCCGTTGCCACCATGCAAAGACGGTGCGAGGAGAAAAAGAAAGAGGGAGCGGCCCTGCAGCTGTGTCTCCCTAGGAAGACCCAGGCTGCGCCCCAGCCTCCACCTAGTCGCCGCACGTTCGCTCAGGTCACCAGCCGTCTAGCCGGCGTGCCGACGTTTAAAATCCCTCGCTGCCCAGCCCCGCTGCTGCTGCGTCACAGAGACCTCCATATGCTGCTGCTGTGGCTCTGTGATGAGCTCCGTTTGCTGCTGCTGCTGTGATGTAGAATCCCGGGAGCGGACAAAGTCTGCTAGCTCCCGAGCTTGTATTGTGTCCCGGGCTTTGTACAGATTGTCTGTTAAATCCGTAAATCCTCTGACCAGCTGGAAATGGGGATTCCCCTCGAGGATTGCCTTGATGGCATTAATTCCCACAGCCATCGCTCTTAAATTCGAAGTGTGGGAAATCCATTTTACCAGGCTGAAGATGCAGGCGAGATCGCTCTCCCCAGGTAGGTCAGCTGGGTCCATGTTGTGGTCGCGTCGTTCTGTCATGTACTGTGTGTGGGAGGCAGGAATGGCGGACCCAAAGTGCAGACTCCAGGAGGCGAAAAAATGCACTCAAACAGCTTTATTGCTGGATACCAAAATAACTAAATTGAAAATACAAATAAACTATGCAGACAGGCTGACGGACAGAACACAGTGTAGAATGAGGGACGAGGACAAGCAGGGGAAGACGCAGACAAGAGGTGAATAGGACCAAGAGGAAACAGCTGGGAGATGGCTGATACTGATTACACAGAGGAGACGGAGGAGCACGCAAAACTGACACTGACATAAGACACAGACCTTCAAAGTAAAACAGGAAACTCAACACACATGCAGAGACACGGACTCAGAACTGACTGAACAGGAACAGAGGGAGACAGAACCAAAACCTAACAACTATCAGATCTTAACAGAAGACACAACCAGAATAAACAAGAACATGAGATAATATTAACAAACACAAAACAGTGAGTCATCAGTAATGCTGTATTTGTCCAAAACAGCTTCAAGTTGCTTAGTCTCAACCTTTTCTAAAATTTTAATAATAAATTGTTAATAATAGTAATTTTGAGATTGGTCTATAACTGCTAAGAGGAGAAGACTGAGGCGCTTTTCTTGTTTGTTTGTTTTTTTAGGAGGGAATAACAGCATTCTTAGAATAAGCACGGACTTGTCTAAAGACTAGTAAAGTATTGATTATACTGAGCGCACAGCAACCAACAAACCAAAAGATATTATTTACAATACTGCCAATCCTCAACTTTAAAGTGTGATCACAATTTATTCCCAGTTTCTTTTTTAAAATTTCAATTTTTTAAATTATCAGAGATAAATTTAAACATTTTGGTTTTATATAAAAGGGGTTATGAGATAAATACAACCTGCCATTTTCCTTCAGGACACAAATAAATAACTACCAAATATTTAAAGATAGTGACACTATTACCCACATGTTTACTTTTCCATGTTTTAAAATTACACTCAAAGTAAATGGTGCTCAGTGTCATTATTTTCCGACAGATATTTGCCATCATAACAGACACAGACACACGCACGCACGCACGCACGCACGCACGCACGCACACACACACACACACACACACACACACACACACAAGCAGGTACCTTTCTATGCTTTTTATTTGCTTGATCCTAAAAGACAATCCATACAAATTTTACTGCTGAACACGGTTAAATACCTGTATCAAATGGTCAAGGACAGTGACACTATCAGCCCCTTTGACTTTTCCACGTTTTAAACCCAAAGTAAATAGTGCTCAGAGTGATTCATTTTCCACAAATAACTGCTATCACAACACACACACACACACACACGAAAAAGAAAACCAAAATAAAAACAATATGAACACAAGATAAAGCACAGACAAAGTGATCCTTTTGAGCCATGATTACGTTTGTGCTGACTTACACTGGATACACATACAAAATATATTATGCTGAGGGTAAAGTGGTGTGGTGGATAAGATTCTAAATTCTAATCCAGTCTGGGCCCAGAATCCAAAAACGTTTACCGTGGATAGGTTAATTGATAATTCTAAACTGACAATATGTGAATATCAGCATGAATATCTGTCTGTCTGTATGTGATAGCCCTGTGACAGCCCAGTGACCTGTCCAGGGCATACCCAATATATGACAGCCAGGATAGGCTCCAGGACCCTCTGTGTGTACCTTATAGGGACACATTAAACGATCCTTTCTTTTCCTGCTTCACACACACAGACATATACACGTTTGTGTGTATTTATCACTTTATTACTGCTGCAATGTAATAAAGTCCACTGATGATGCCATAGCCCTGACACTCCATGCTGCCCTGTCACACCTGGAGAAGAGAGACACGTATGTGAGAATGCTGTTTGTAGATTACAGCTCAGCATTCAACACCATCGTTCCCTCGAAGCTGGACAGGAAACTGCAGGATCTAGGACTGAGCAGCTCCCTCGGCAGCTGGATCCTTAACTTCCTGTCTGACAGACGCCAAGTGGTCAGACTGGGCAGCACCACCTCATCCCCCATCACACTGAACACTGGTGCTCCACAGGGGTGTGTACTGAGCCCTCTCCTGTACTCACTCTACACCTACGACTGCACGGCCACTAGAAACTCCAACATCATTGTGAAGTTTGCGGACGACACTACAGTGGTGGGTCTTATTACCAACGGTGATGAGACGGCCTACAGGGAGGAGGTCAGCGCCCTGACCCACTGGTGTCAAGACAACCATCTCACCCTCAACGTCGCGAAGACAAAGGAGTTGATAGTGGACTTCCGGAGGTGCAGAGGAGTACACACCCCCATCACCATCAACGGCGCCGCTGTGGAGAGAGTGAGCAGCTTCCGCTTCCTTGGTGTACATCTGGCTGAGGATCTTACGTGGTCAGTACACATAAACAAAACAGTGAAGAAGGCGCAGCAGCGCCTCTTCTTTCTCAGGAGACTGAAAAGATTCGGCATGAGCCCCCGCATCCTCAGGACCTTCTATCGCTGTGCCATTGAGAGCATCCTCACTGGATGCATCACCACCTGGTACGGCAACAGCACCGCTCACAACCGCAAAGCTCTCCAGAGAGTAGTGCGGTGTGCTGAACAGATAATTGGAGGTGAGCTTCCCTCCCTCCAAGACATCTACAGGAAGCGGTGCCTGAGGAAAGCGGGGAGGATCATCAAGGACTCCAGTCACCCCAGCCATAAACTGTTCAGACTACTACCATCAGGAAGGAGGTTCTGCAGCATCCGGTCCCGTACCAGCAGACTGAGAGACAGCTTTTTCCATCAGGCCATCAGACTGCTGAACACGTCATAGACACCTCACCCTCACTACTGGAACTTCAACATTATGCACTCCATACTGTATATAAATACCACTGTTTTGCACATACCAACCTCTGTATATTTTATATATCTTATTTTATTGTTTACTTTATTTCATTTGTAAAACATGTATATACATACTATATACACACCCAAACACACACACGTAGAAAAACATATTTAGTATACACATTCAGTAATGTATATACCTTTACATATTGTACATATATTTATTACTTTTTAGATTAGCCATTTTTATATTTTGCTTGTTTTACATTATTGTATTTTGCACAACTCTGTTGCTTGTGAAGCTCGCACACAAGAATTTCACTCACATGTACTGTACCAGTGTACCTGCACATGTGATGTGACAATAAAAGTGATTTGATTTGATTTGACAATGGTAAATCCAGGTGAAATCAAAATGATATTTTTAATACTAACATGATTATTGTTTTTGTCCATGAATTTAGAATTTGCTGTTTTAAAACAAAACTGAAAAAAATATCACACTAAAATCACATTATAAATTTTTGAATAAAATGCCAAATAGAAGTGCGGTGTGCCAGCTCACACTTGGGTATAAAAACGTGAATTCAGTGCACTGATTTTAGTCATTTTCATTTTAAACAAGTTGGTCACAGATTTCAAATATATTTGCATTGTCTGTGTTTAACTATGTGTGTGTATGTGTGTGTGTTTGTGTGTGTATATTGCAACTATTGAGTAAAATAATCTTTTGAAATTGAAATTACTCAGTAGTTGTGATATATATCCATCTTTTAAAATTAAATTTTTCTTAATGTTTTGAGAAATGCAAGGCACTCTTCTAATTTTCATAGTAAAATTCATTTTATATAAAAGGGGGTGTGAGCAAAATAGAAGCTGCTATTTTCCAGCTGAACACAGCTAAATCCGTCTATAAAACTGTCAAGGTCAGTGGCACAATTACGCCTGTTTACTTTTCCACTTTTTAAACTCAAAGTAAATAGTGCTCAGTGAGTAATTCACTTTCCACAAATAACTGCTATCACAACACACACACACACACGTACATGAAACATGTACAAAATAAAAACAATAACAATACAAGGTAAAGCAAAAGAAAAAGGGATTCTTTTGAGGCATGATTAAGTTTGTGCTGTGTGTGTGTGTGTGTGTGTGGGGGGGGGGGGGGGGGGGGGTGGTGGTGATGGATAGCCGCCTTGCCATAAGCAATGTTATCGTATGGCAAGACGGCCGTGAGTTTAAATCCAGCCTGGGCTCTCCAGCTTCCTCCCACAATCCAAAAACATAGGTAGGTAAACTGGCAGTTCTAAAATGACCATATGTGAATGTGATGTGACGTGTTCAGGGCATACCCTGCCCCTCACTCTATGACAGCCGGGACAGGTTCCAGCACCTCCTGTGACCCTGAATTAGATAAGTGGAAAAAAATGGGTGGATGGTTGGATATTATGTACACCCTTATGTTTGTGTTTCTAATCTTGCCTCAAGGATTTTCCCCCTTTTTGCTTGGTTTACAAAAGCATGAAACTGTGTTAAAAATGCACCTGTTTGGTTTCCACACCCAATGATATATGCCATTCTCTCATTGGTCCAGCAGAGGAAAAAGTGAGTATAAATACTTTGAATACACTGCGGCAGAGTGTGACTGTTTTTGGTTTTCTCATCGATCAAAAGCATGAAGTTGTTCATCTTGGTGGCTCTGTTCGGGCTTGGCTTGGCCCAGCACAACCCCCAATTTAAGAATGGAAGGACTTCCATCGTCCACCTGTTTGAGTGGCGTTGGGCTGACATTGCTCAAGAGTGTGAACGCTTCTTGGGTCCCAAAGGCTTTGGCGGAGTTCAGGTATGTATAGCTGAGTAGCTGAGCATTGAGGGAAACATTGGACAATCCTTTCTTTTCCTGTTTCATACACAGACACATGTGTGTGTTGTGGTTTTGTTGTGTGTTTGTGTGTGTTTACTATTTCTATTATTATCAAAACTATTATCAATATCATCAAACTATGCTTTTTACATTCTCATTGGAATTATGTCTAAACTATCTTTTTACTAATATTTTGACTCACTAGCACTGAGAATTTTTTTCACAAGTCCTGACTCCTTTGCGCTCCTCAGATCTCTCCTCCAAATGAACACATTCTGGTGAACAATCCCTTCAGGCCCTGGTGGCAGAGATACCAGCCAATCAGCTACAACCTCTGCTCAAGATCTGGCAGTGAGGCAGAACTGAAAGACATGATCACCCGCTGCAACAACGTTGGGGTAAACTAAATTACAGTTGGCATTTAATGTTAGGCATTGCATACTTCAGACTTCTTCATTTGACAGACGTCTGGACATGTGGAGCCTCGTACAGAACAACAAGCTAATACCAAATTCTATTTATGACACTTTTAGAACAACATTATAGAAACAGTACCTGGCGGGTTAGGATAAATTCATCAAAATCAGCAATTTAACAAATTAGTATGATTTGAAATGACCATGCAAAGAAAATGAATAAAACTGACCAAGTTATGTTAACTAACAGGTTAACATCTATGTGGATGCTGTTATCAACCACATGTGTGGATCTGGTGGCGGAGCAGGAACCCACTCTTCATGTGGAAGCTGGTTTGATGCTGGCAAAGAAGATTTCCCCAGTGTCCCATTTTCTTACTTGGACTTCAATGACAATAAGTGCAAGACTGGGAGTGGTGAAATTGAGAACTATGGTGATATATATCAGGTAAGAAATGTCACACAGACCAGTCAAAGTTTATTTTAAAAGTTTACTCTTTTAAACATTGACTTAAGCTCTTCATACTGATTTCTATTATTTTGACCTTTCTGGGTGTTTTACACCAAATTCCTTTTTTGACTGTTGGCAAAGTCTACCTACACAATCAGGAGAGGAGGAAGTAAATTATATACACTGATACATCTTAAGCTCTTGAAATTTTCGTATTTAACTTTTTTAGACAATGACGTAATTATGTTGTCTAGCAGTTACCTTTAACAGGCTAAAATGAACAATTTAGCATCTTCATTGTGTCAATAAAAACATGAATATTATAATTTATGATTATTATGATGGCATCACGTTGCTTGGCAATCACCTAACGCCTTACTAAAATAATAATAATTATATAAGAGAGTAGGACCTGATCATTGTACGGGATCCAAATTTTTCCAACCCTACATTTATTGTCTATGTAATTATATAAACAACAACCAATATCCCTCTTGTGTGACTTTTCACATGACCAGACCAAGGAAAACTATAGCATGATGATAAATAATGATACATTTTTAAAAATGTATTTGTAAGATAAGCCTTAAAATACACATACTGTTATGATAGCATTTTAATTTTAGTCATTACTGACGTTTCTTGTTTTTTTTTTAAAGGTGCTAAACAAAACCAGGAAGACTGAAGCTTTAGTTTATTAAACATGCCGTTTTGAAATAGCAAACCTTATTAAGATCAAGAAAATTGTGAAATTTTAAAGCATATATTTTATACTTGATTTTTCTATTACCAAATATTCTAATAATATAGTCTATACTTTCAGATGCTGAACACAACCAGAGCATATTCCTTCTTGTTCACTGAATTTCCTAATTTGAACTGAATTTTCAAAAACAGGCAAAGCTGAAAAAAAAAATCATCTTTAGTTAGAGAAGAGACATTTGTGTCTACCTTCTCATCTTTCTTGGAAACTTTTAGAATGACTACATTGATTCCACTAAACTTTCTAATTTAGAATACTATAAGTAGAAACGTATCAATTCCAGCACAGTGTACGTCTTGCTTCTTAGCTCCACAATCTGAATAAATATTAACTGCTCTAGGTACGTGACTGCCGTCTGGTGGGTCTGCTGGATCTTGCCCTGGAGAAAGACTATGTTAGGGGCAAAGTGGCCGAGTACATGAACAAGCTGATTAACATGGGTGTGGCTGGATTCAGAGTGGATGCCTGCAAGCACATGTGGCCTGGTGATCTGAGTGCTGTCTATGGTCGTCTGAACAACCTTAACACCCAGTGGTTCTCCGGTGGCTCCAGACCTTTCATCTATCAGGAGGTCAGTGTTTCTGGACAAACTGTATCTAGAGCAGCCATCAAACAGGATGGAAGAGAAGCATTTACAAATACAAACATTCAAGGAGAATACGTGAACATTAAAGTAACTACTATTTGGCAAGAAAACAAAAGCACATAATGGTATACAAAATTGAAGATTATGGTAGTAACAGAAAGAAACAGAAACAAAGTGATTTTATTTATTTAAACCCATTCTAATTTACAGATTATGGATGGTATACATTTTGAACTGAATCAGCTTTCTGGGGTATGAATTTTGCTCTTTTCACTCTAGGTTATTGATCTGGGAGGTGAGCCCATTACAGCTAATGAGTACGTCAGCCTTGGAAGAGTGACTGAGTTTAAATATGGCGCCAATCTGGGAGAGGTCTTCAGAAAGTGGAACAACCAGAAGCTTTCCTACACTAAGTATGTGTTGTTTCTACTAGTGTATCTAAGGAAAATATTACACAATTTAATAGACAAGATTTTTCTTTTCTTTTTTTAGATATAACAGAGATATGTCATTGTTAGCTATGCTCTTTGTAAAGGAAAAACAAACTGATAAAAACTACTATAAAGGTGCAGGGGCCGACCAATTGGTTGCATTTTAAGTTAAGTTAAAGTCAAATTCACATCCATCATATGTTGACTTTTTCAGAAGCAGAATTTTACGGGAGGGAAATTTTGCTTTACCATGTGCAGGATACATCCATTTCAAGTATCAATGGACTTTCAGTTAATGTCAGACCATAACCCATCAGCTAGCTGGCTTGCCGATGAACCCAGTGAAGCCATGTAGTGAATCATGGCCATAAATATCAATAAATACTTGTTATATTAATCGTTGACACTCACCCCAACACCACCTTTTACTTTCTTTTTTGCTTAACCTTCATTACTTTTTCCCCACATGTCTTTTTCTTTCTGAAGTGCACAAGTCCATTGGACAATGATCTATCTAATTCCTAGTTGAATTCTTTTCTTCTTATCAGATTAGAATGCTTGGCACGTCTTTTTCACTTCTTTTGTTGTTTGATCCTCCATGGCTGCTCTTAATCGAATGTAGCAAATTATCAAGATACTACATGTTGCTTTGCAATAGCACTGCAAATTATTAAGATACTATATGTTGCTTTGCAATAGCACTGCATAAATTAGGCTTAAGTGTAGTTAGAGCAACCAGTGCAAACTCTATCTTAAGTACTGGTCTGAACAAAGACTTAGTAAAGATCAGCTCTAATAAAAATAAATAAATAAAATACATTTCTTTTTTTTTTTGCTGTATTTAGGAACTGGGGAGAAGGATGGGGTTTCATGGCTAACGGGAATGCTCTCGTCTTCACTGACAACCATGATAACCAAAGAGGCCATGGTGCTGGCGGTGCATCCATCCTTACATTCTGGGACCCCAGGCTCTACAAGATGGCTGTTGCTTACATGCTTGCCCACCCTTACGGTGTAACCAGGGTCATGTCTAGCTATCGGTGGGACCGCAACATTGTAAACGGACAAGTATGTTCACAAGTATAATGCAATATTTAGTGTGTATTAGACACTCTTTTGTTGAATCCGTTCATTAATGCTTGTATTATAGGATCAGAATGACTGGATTGGACCCCCCAGCAATGGTGATGGGTCAACCAAGCCTGTTACTATCAACTCTGACCAGACCTGTGGGAATGGATGGGTTTGTGAGCATAGATGGCGTCAGATCACGTAAGTCCACAGAAATCAGGAGAAAGCACACTGACCTTATGCAAATTCACATTGTTCTGCTTTTTCAGCTAGACCATCAAAACTGTAGACATCATGTATTATGATTGTAATTTGCCCTTTCTCCTATCTAGTAACATGGTCACTTTCCGTAATGTGGTCAATGGACAGCCTCACTCCAACTGGTGGGACAACCAGGGCAACCAGGTTGCCTTTGGCCGTGGTAATCGTGGTTTCATCATTTTTAACAATGAGGACTGGTAAGGATTATGTTCTCGTTGTTTGTGTGTGACAGCTTCCTGATACTTCATTTTAAATTAAAACAAATGATTTCACCATTAAAATAAAACATTTGCTTAAATGTTTGAGAAAGAGACTGCTTGGGCACATATCAAAATAGAGCTAATATGACCATAATTTACCAAAAACATTTACAATTTCTACATTACATTTATTGTAATTAAAAAAAGCTTAGTTAAAAAATGTCTATAGTTTTTCAAGCCTTTATTTCTTTCATTAAAAATGGAATTCTGTTTAATAAAGAGCACTATTAATTGTATATAAAAATAAATAAAAACTACTACAACAACTACTACAACAATAATAATTAGTATTATTAACGTGGGTGCACATAAGTGGTCCGCATGTGCGCATTTGCTGTCAAAATAAAAGACGCGTACCAGATAAGAAGTTGCAACGCGCGTTTGCGTACATAAGATTTTCTGGAGGAGGACAGACATTTGTTTAGAACTCTTAAAGATGTCGAAGAAGCAAGCTCCTTTAATTAGTTTGGTGTTCCTCCACTTCCAAAAAAATGTCAGAAGGAGTCCGAACTGCAAAAGAAGCGCGCATTCTCGGAAAAGTGGTTGCAGGAGGTGAGCTGGCTTCAAACAAATGATGAACGCACAGAGATGTGGTGCAGAATATGCCGTGAAAATCCCACTCTAGCAGACAAAAACAGTGCCTTTTATATGTACGCAAACGCACGTTGCAACTTCTTATCTGGTGCGAGTCTTTTATTTTGACAGCGAATGCGCACCTGCGGACAACTTATGTGCACCCCTGATTATTATATAATTATTACTTATTATATAATTATTTTTATAGGATCTATATAATTATCATATAATCCACAAAAGACATCTGGAAATGAAATGTCTACAAAGTACACTTTTGCTGTTACTCCAAACAAGCACTGTATTATTTTGGTAACAGATTGGACTGCTGAGTCAGTAAAAGTCAGAAATGAAAGAAAGAAAGAAAAATGAACTGCATCCCTTTTTATTTATTTATTTATTACCAGATATGTAATGCCTTCCTTTGCCCAAGTGGTATTATATTGCTTTACATTTTTTTTATTGTCTTGAAAGCAGAATAAATACGAGAGGGCAATGGAGTTGGAGGGCAATGACTTTAACACTGGGTTGATCTTTATTTTCCATTTCAGGGACCTGAACGTCACCCTGAACACAGGCTTGCCTGGTGGCACCTACTGTGACGTCATCTCTGGTCAGAAACAAGGAAGCAGCTGCACTGGGAAGCAGGTCAGTGTTGGTGGTGATGGCCGTGCCACCTTCTCGATCAGTGGCAAAGATGAGGACCCCTTCATCGCTATCCATGCAGATTCTAAGCTGTAAATCCAGGAATTATGACTTCAAATGAATCTTTAAAATTCAAATAAAGCTGATTTTAAAAACTGAAGATGTTCTTTGTCATTTTTGACATAATATTTTGTTTATATTTAAATAATAGACTGACATGTAAATATGTTCATGAATATGTTCATTTATAATAAATACTCTTCAGGGTGTGAAATGAAAACCCACTCATAATATTTAGTCACAATGTATTAAAAAAAATACATGTCATAATAATGGTGGTCCTAAGATAAAGTAATGACACATTTTTCATTTTTTCTTTCCCTGGTGGGTGGGATGGGCTCAGAAAAGAATTAAAGGGTAAGCTGCAGTACTTCACTCACATGTCATATTTATTATGGGGGGGAATTATATCCATTGAGTACAGTAACATAGACAATGCTACACCCTGAAAAGGGGATAAATCAATCAATCTCAGACACAATGCTTCTGTCATGGTCCGTGGGAGTACCTGGAGGGGGTTTCCTTCTGTGGCTGCTGAGCCATCCCTTTGGGGCAGGGACTTCAGTGCTTCAACTGAGCCTCAGCTGCGAGCAATCAGCGGGAGACCTACTTCAGCTGACTCAACCGGCTCCTCCTCGCCAGTTTGTTCTACTCTTCTCGGTGGTAAATGACGTTTGCCTTCGTGGTTTTCCTTGTGTGATTTATCTCTTGGAGTAATTTCTGTCTTCCCTTCATTCAGCGGAGTTTCAACCCTGGCTTCACCTTACTGGGACAGTCCCTGTCTCCCAGCCTGCTCGCCTGCCTGCCCTCTATCCCCCATGCTTCAGCTTGAGACCCTTCAGACGCTTTCCACGGACCTCTCTCCCCTCCCCTCAGTGATACTAACCCGGACTGGCACAGTAAGGCGAAGTATTCTCCAGTTTTTAGTTATCAAGCTCCAGTTTTCTCTTCCGATTATAACTACCTCTCCCTCTGTTACAGAATATTCCCTCGGCTCTCTGACCTCTTCCTCGTTCCTGCAACTAGCCTTATTGGGTCCCCCTTGTCACTTTAGGTCACTTTTTCAAATAAATATCACTGTAAGCATTCCTCGCCCGTGTTTGTCTGCATTTTTGGGTCCACTTTCCTGGGCGAACCTGTTGGTTCATGACAGCTTCTCATTCAGCAGCTTCACTGCAAATTATGTAGAAATATAGACATACAAATTTATTAAACATTAACAACACTGCACATTCTCTGGTAGTTCTAAGGGAACATCTCAAGACAATTTTCTTTCCTCTCTTTTCACTTACGGGTGAGTAAAGAATATTCACTATTTACAGTGTTGCTAGTACATTTTGGCTTTTCCTCCTTTACAGATGACATTAAACGTATCATTAATTCAATTCAATTCAATTCAATTTTATTTATATAGCGCCAAATCACAACAACAGTCACCTCAAGGCGCTTTATATTGTACAGTAGATCGTACAATAATAGATACAGAGAAAAACCCAACAATCATGTAACCCCCTATGAGCAAGCACTTTGGCGACAGTGGGAAGGAAAAACTCCCTTTTAACAGGAAGAAACCTCCGGCAGAACCAGACTCAGGGAGGGGCGGCCATCTGCTGCGACCGGTTGGGGTGAGAGAAGGAAAACAGGATAAAGACATGCTGTGGAAGAGAGACAGGGATTAATAACAGATATGATCAAATGCAGAGAGGTCTATTAACACATAGCGAATGAGAAAGGTGACTGGAAAGGAAAAACTCAATGCATCATGGGAATCCCCCGGCAGCCTAAGTCTATTGCAGCATAACTAAGGGAGGATTCAGGGTCACCTGGTCCAGCCCTAACTATATGCTTTAGCGAAGAGCTCTAATAGGGTGATATGGTACTACAAGGTCATTAAGATCAGATGGGGCCTGATTATTTAAGACCTTGTATGTGAGGAGCAGGATTTTGAATTCAATTTTGGATTTAACAGGGAGCCAATGAAGGGAAGCCAATACAGGAGAAATATGCTCTCTCTTTCTAGTCCCTGTCAGTACTCTTGCTGCAGCATTTTGGATTAACTGAAGGCTTTTCAGGGAGTTTTTAGGACATCCTGATAATAATGAATTACAGTAGTCCAGCCTGGAAGTAATAAATGCATGAAGTAGTTTTTCAGCATCACTCTGAGACAGGATATTTCTAATTTTAGAGATGTTGCGCAAATGGAAGAAAGCAGTCTTACATATTTGTTTAATATGTGCATTGAAGGACATGTCTTGGTCAAAAATGACTCCAAGGTTCCTCACAGTGTTACTGGAGGCCAAGGTAATACCATCTAGAGTAAGAATCTGGTTAGATACCATATTTCTAAGATTTTCAGGGCCGAGTACAATAACCTCAGTTTTATCTGAATTAAGAAGCAGAAAGTTAGCGGCCATCCAGGTCTTTATGTCTTTAAGACATTCCTGCAGTTTAACTAATTGGTGTGTGTTATCTGGCTTCCTGGATAGATAGAGCTGGGTGTCATCTGCATAGCAGTGAAAATGTATGCTATGTCTTCTAATGATACTGCCTAAGGGAAGCATGTATAATGTAAACAGAATTGGTCCTAGCACTGTACCCTGTGGAACACCATAATTGACCTTAGTGTGTGAAGAGGACTCTCCATTTAAATGCACTAATTGGAGTCTATTAGATAGATATGATACAAACCACTACAGCGCAGTACCTGAAATGCCTACAGCGTGCTCTAATCGCCCTAATAGAATATTATGGTCAACAGTATCGAACGCTGCACTAAGGTCTAGCAGTACAAGCACAGAGATGAGTCCACTGTCAGAGGCCATAAAAAGATCATTTGTAACCTTCACTAAAGCTGTTTCTGTGCTGTGATGAGCTCTGAAACCTGACTGAAACTCTTCAAATAAGCCATTCCTCTGCAGATGATCTGTTAGCTGTTTGACAACTACTCTTTCAAGGATTTTTGATATGAAAGGAAGGTTGGAGATTGGCCTATAATTAGCTAAGACAGCTGGGTCTAGAGATGGCTTTTTAAGTAAAGGTTTAACTACAGCCAGCTTGAAGGCCTGTGGTACATAGCCAATTATTAGAGATAGGTTGATCATATTTAAGATTGAAGCATTAATTAACGGCAGGACTTCTTTGAGCAGTTTTGTAGGAATGGGGTCTAAAAGACACATTGATGGTTTGGAGGAAGTAATTATTGAAGTTAACTCAGAAAGATCAATTGGAGAAAAAGAGTCTAAATGAATATCAATGGTACTAAAAGTAGCTGTAGATAATATTACATCTGTGGGATGATTATTGGTAATTTTTTCTTTAATGATTAAAATTTTATTTGTGAAGAAGTTCATGAAGTCATTACTAGTTAACGTTAAAGGGATTGTTGGCTCAAAATATGCTACATTTGTTACAAGTATCATTACTGCTAAAGGAGGCCAAGGAGTAACTAAACATCTGACACAATGAGCAGGAAAGTGCAGGAGGGACAGGTAGGGTTGCCAACTCCCTGAAAAATAAATAAGGGACACCTCGTGGCCAGGGCCGGGCAACCCAGTTGTCTTCACCCTTCCCAGTGTGGTGAATTTTGTAGCTCTTTTTTTTTGTGTGTGAAATTATTTTTTTAACCATTTGACTTGAATTTGATTTAAGTAGATGCATATTCTTTGTGATATGACCATATGGGAAACAAATGATCATTTAGCCATTTATTTTTAGCTCAAAATGACAACATTAACACAATAAAACAGGTCTCTTTCTTAAACAGAAGCCTGTCATGCTTAACTTTTGAGAATATAAGTAAATCTTTCTTTAAAAGAACTCTGTCCTGCTTAACTTAAAATTATACAAATTAATAGAAAACAATAGAACGAAAAACATTCTTGTAACAGTGCACATATAGTGCTTTTAGTACAATTGGCTTCAGTTGAGGTATTATTTCAGCTTTTCTAATGCTAATCAGCTGCTGCCGTTTGTAAACCCGCTTGTTCCCATGATTACGCATCATAACTCATCATCATTATTCATCTGTGTATTACTTTTATGTATTAGTCATCTATTTGTTGTAATCATCTATCCTTGCAGTTGTTTATTACACAAAATAACTTATATTATCACACTTCTGGCCACATAGCGCTGATATTCACTGCACATGCCCATATTAACCTTAACCAGAGGGTTTAAAAAAAACAAACCAGTGTTTACATACCATATCTGCTTCTGCTGTGGCCTGGTGGACAAAAAATTGGTTAAGGGTTCCCCGAGCTTTCATGCCCCTCATGTTCTTCATGTGCCCACCATTAGAAGCATGCCTATGGAAAAAGTGCGCCGGCACACAGTGCAGTGCGCTTTATAGGTGTTATCGTGCACTTTTCCAGCCAGGTGTTTTCCTTTTCCCATTCCTCCCTGTACTTTTGCAGCCTTTTTTTTTCTTTCTCTGAGGGGAACAAACATTGCTGGTCTAATGCTGGGCTTACACTGTGCGATTTTTGGCCCATTTTGAGCCGATTTTTGAGTCGTGCGACAGATTTGGTGATCGGCCTGATTTTGGCCATCATCGTGCATCGTGTAGTATACGTGGGGTAATGAGAAGCGATTAACACCTCACGACCAGCTCCCGATCATCAATCGCTCGTGAGGGTGTCACCGCAGCCACTCACACTGCTCACGCGCAAACACGTAAACGTCGGTGAAAAAGACGGAGCAGCACGGCTGTGCAGCGTGTGATCTGGACACAAGCGATGGAGGCACAACTTGTAAAACTTTGGAAAGCTCATCCAAGCCTTTTCGATGTGGCCTCACAAAATTATCAGGACCATAACAACCGTGAAAATAGTTGGATTTACATTGCTGCTCAATCACAGCTGCCTGATCAATACTTTTCATTAGCAATTTAGCAAAGTTGATGGTGGTGGTGTGCGTGTCTGTGTGAGTGAAAGACACAGAGGGAGAGTGAGCGACAGATTTTTTTTTTTTTTTTTGTCTGTCCCATTTGGTTCTTTAGCCGTCAGAATTGTTGTCTGAAGACCAACAAGGATACCAAATGGATTTATTTTGCCAAATGGATCATCATGGCATTGCCGTATTGGTCCATTTGATCAACTTTTGTTGTTATTATTTATTTTATTTTCAGTAGTTACAGATGAGACAGACATGATTGGGGGATAGGAAAGGGAGAAAGAAAGAGAGGAAGGAAAAGAAAAACAGAAGGGAAGAGGGACAGTGAGAAAGGGCACTTACAAAGACAAAGAGAAAAAAAAAATCTCCTGGATCACCTGTTGAGAGAAAAAGAATAGAAAACAAGCAAAAAAAAAACAAAGCAACATACTAAACACAACACCATCATGTTAATCTAGCTAAGTGTAAACAGCAATAAATACTAAATATTGAATGTTGTTGTGCAGCACAGACAGCGCACAATGTGCTTTGAAGTAGCAGCTAAGAAAGGTGTAGTTTATGTCTACGAACAGTGAACACCCATGTGCACACCCGTGTGGATCAGCGCGCTTGTATACAGAAGGTTTTCCCATGTAACGGTCTGCTAGAGGGTGTGGAGGGCCATAGCCCCGTCCCCCAGGGCATGAAGCAGGCATGGAGAAGATCCAGGCTCCAGACATCCAGGGACCCCAGAGTGCGAGAGCCCAAGGAGTACCACCGGAGGGGCATCCGTGCCACCCTCCTGGGAAGGGCTGAGGAGATCCCCAGACGAGGGGTCACCCAGTAGCCACGGAGCAGAAGCCAGAGGGGGCTGCACTGGCGCGCCCGCCGGCTCTGCCGGCAGCCAGCTGTGCCAGAGTGAACCGCGCTGCAGGCCCCGAGGCCGGAGGTTCGAGGGCCCCCTTTGCCCCGGAAGAGGCCTGACCGAGCGACAGGCACCAGGCCCCGCCAAGTAGCCACCGGGAGTGAGCTGGTGTATACCTGAGCGCCCAGCCCCGGACACCAAGAACCACCAATGCACCGACCCCTGAGTGCATCAGTTACCGGCAGGGAGTGTGGTGAGGGGAGATAGGCCTCCACACTTTGGAGGGCCTGGGTGTTCCCAGGGAGGTGGAGTCTAAGACCTGACCTGACATATAAACACAGACAAACAGGCACACACAGACACAAACATGCATTCCCACCCTCATGCACACATATACAAACACTCAGCACTCATCCAACGTAGGAATAGACATATATGCACATGTACACACAATCGCACTCCCCAAACATACTCTATACCCCGGGTCCAGGTACCCTCGCCCCCAGAGGGGGAAACGGCACCCAGACCCAAGAGATGTGACCCTTTCCCCCCGGGGTGGAGGCAAGCAGACCGCCCCAGGCCTCGCAGAAGCAGGGAGGCCAATCTGTCAGCCAACACCTCCTCCCAGCTCCCCGCCCCGATGGCTGGCAGAGAACGGGGGTGTGTGAAGACCCCATACCTCCCTCCTCCCGCTCATGTGTAGTGTTGCTACGTGTTGTTCTAAAGTGCATTTAAAACAGGGGAGGGCATGGTGCTGCTGCCGGAGAGCAGCAGGTGTTAGCACGGCCCCTCCCGAGAACCCTCAATGTCTACATGGATTTAAAATTGAGAGGTGGGCACCGGCGCCAGAGGTAGGGTTGAATACTCAGACCATTCACTGGACGCCGTTGGCGTGGTCCCCCTCAAGGCCCTATATATATGTGTGTGTTATGACAGTGTGAATAATGTGGATGTCTAAGTTGTGGAATAAAATTGAGGCACAGGTGGCCAGAAGGGGACAGAGGGGGGGGATGTCTCCCCTGCACCCTGGTGACACACCCACACCCCAAGGCCCTACCTGTGTGGGTGGGTGTGGTGGAGCGGGAAGAGGGAGGCAGCCGGGGATGGGGAGGAAAAGAAAGGAGGGGCAAGATGCTCCTCCCTAGGGCCAGCTCCCCCGCTGACCCCAGTAGGCACCCCCGTCCTCTGGCACCCACCAAGGCAAGGGAGTCCAGGCCCATCCAGACCGGGGCCTACGGCAGCAGCACCGCCAAGCCCCACAGGACCCAGGGAAGCCCACCCTACCCCACTGCAGAGGAAACTGTACCCACCCTAACATTCAATCATCTCCCAGACTACACAAGACAACAGACACCCAGGTTAGGTTTGTTCTCCACCTCTCCTATGTCTCTCCCCCACCTGCAGAGTGGACTTCTGCAAGGATGGAACAACCTCCCCGCCAGTTAAAGAGCCCCCCAGTTAGGCCGATGCACCAGAGGCCCCCTGCGCCAGGGCTGAGCCCCCGTGCACCCACCCGCCCACAACCTCGGCGACACACCGACTAGGACCGAAGCCCCAAGGCCCAGCCAGAGCCCCATCACGGAGACGAAGCACCCCCGAACCCCAAGCCCCGGATCCACTCAGGGGCAGCCAGGCCACCAGGCCAGTAACCTACGTCCGCCAGCACAGACCATCCCCCAACCCCCGCTGCACGCAGCCACGAGGAGAACACCCTCTAAGAGCGACCAGAGCCACTGACCAGGTTATGACCACAGCCCCCCGGGTTGAGCCCTCCCGGGATAACGTCTCTAGGGGTCCTTCAGGCGCCCTAAGCCCGTCCCAACCTCCACATCAACCACAATAGCTAAGACGGGACCAAACCACGACCCCCCACCCCCTCTAGGTGACGGAGCCGATCAAAGGAGCCCAGAGGGATTGATCTAATGTGGTGGCAGAGGCTGTATCAAGACTAATGTGATCTATTAGATGGTTTCTATATTGGCTAGAATTAAGATTATTTTTATTTTTCCAGTTCATGAGGATCGTTTTCTTGGCGATGCATAGGGCAGTAAAAACCATGTGGACTGTATTAGTTTCTGTAGTGACATCATCCAATTTTCCCAACAAGCACACTAAAGGGGAGGCTGGAATTTTACATTTCAGACACTTTGATAAGTCTTCACATATCTCACGCCAAAACTTCTGAACTGGTGAACAGAACCAAAGAGCGTGGATGTAATTGTCTGGTGTATTGCCTGCGACAGATTTTCTGTTATAACCTTCATTTTATGGAGGCACAGTGTGAGCACTCAGGTCGCATCAGAGCATCGGGCGGTATTGTGTGAGACCCTGCATCGTGACCTACGAACTTATAACCCCTGCGAGTCAATCGTGCAGTTTGAGCAGGAGCTGAATAACGCGACTGAAAAAATCGCACAGTGTCTGCCCAGCTTTAGGTGTACTGTCATCCGAGACTTGCACCGCAGTGTCGGCGTTTGTTTCCCTGTAGCCATGCTTCTTGTTGTGGTCATCTGTTGTCTTCTGGTATTTTCCCCGTAAGCAACCTTTCCTCGACCAATGAGATAAGCGAAATCTGAATGGTCATACTCGAATTGTCATAAGTGTGCTGTCAGCTCATTGGTCACAGAGCAGGAGAGGGGCTGGGAATTATGTTTTCAAACAAAGCGTTAATTCCATTAACATTTATAGACTACTTTTGATTCTCACTGTATTACGGGACAAAGTGCGTCCCTTATTAGCTCAATACGGGACGTGTACTTTTGTTTCTAAATACGGGACGATTCCGTTTTTTAACCCTTTAAGACCTACCATAGAACCAAGTCCGCCAGAGCTTATATTATATTTTTACATGCTGTAGTGCCAATTTTGGGAGCATTTCAAGATGATATACATCAATACAACCATTACAGCCCAAATTTTAATAATATGTATGCATTAAGTGCATAGTAATTACATAAATTGCAAAAAAGTGCAATAAACTACAAAAAAATTGAAAATTGTTTTTGTTTTTTTAACATATATTTCTAGTTAGAGAAATTTAAGAGGCTTATCCCTCAAAACTGTAAATACAAAAAAGTTGCACAAACTAGTTTCCCACCACAGGAAATTTATTTGAAGTGTCTTCATAGTTTTACTTTTGAAATACACCAATTTTTATATACTGCAGGAAAAACGAAAATAAATATTATAGTGCAAATTTGCAAAAAAGCAGCATATGCATCAAAATAAACTATTTCCAGCAGTGCAATTTGAGTTCTAAGCATCCCAGAAACGACACAGAAAGTCATAAAGTCAAAGATAACTTTTAAAAACACCAGTATAGGCTCTGAGGCCCTGACAGTAAAAAAAACTACATTTCCGCGAAAATGACGTCACTTCCGGTTTCGGGCAGGTAATGGCGGACATGCGAAAGTTCGCGCTGACGTCTATTCCAAGTAGGAAGTGTTATGAACAGCTGATCGGATCGGCAAAGCGTGTTTCTGGAATATTATGTTTTTGTTGCTGCAAGCGCTTTTTATGCAGTTTTTGCAAAGCTATATGTGGAAGAAAACCGTGACCTAGGACAAGCTGATGGCATAAGATGTAAGTACAACTTCTCCGGTTTCATATGCAAAAAAAATTATTGCGCTAGCTTACGTGGTTGCAGTGATACAGGGATTTAAAAATAGATACGCAAATTGTAGCGGGGGCGCTACGCTCGGCTCTAAAGGGTTAAGGGACGGTTGGCAACCCTAGGGACAGGTGAAGAGGCCATGCTGCTAGCGAGTCGGCTATGAGCTAAGCTAGCGAAACAGTAAAAACACAGTGAGTGAATACTTTGGCTATAAGTTAGGTAGTGAGTAGACAGAAAGTGTACTTTGAATGAAGCACGTGAAGATTATACTATGAAAAAAGAAGGTATCTAACAGTTTTTAATTAAATTGCTAAGCAGATAAGCTACTCAAAAACACCACTGTGTTTGAGCAGGAACAGGAAGTGATACTCTACCGCAGGGAGCGCGAACACCAAGTGACAGCGCCACTCTTTTTCTCTTCATACAAAATAAAACATGCTTTAACTAAATCAAATCCGAAATGCACACAAAGCTGTATGTCTTATAGACACTCTTGCAGGATGGTGCTCCATGTTAACTACCAACAGAGCGCTTAGCTAGCTGCTTAACAGTATCCTAACAGTGTTAGGTGCAGGCTGTGTGCAGACAGGAATAGGACCCAAGGTGCAGACTCCGGAGACCAAAGGTGAACTCAAAACAGCTTTAATACTGAACTCAAAAAAGGGTAACATAACATGACTGGAAAAAAATCAAAATAAACTTAAACCAGAGGACTAACAGAACACACAGCTAAGTAAACGGTAGAACGCGACAGAGAGCACAGGAAAACACAGGGCTTAAATACACAGAGGGAGTAATCAGGGAATGGGCAACAGGAGGGAAACACAGCTGGGGCAAATCAGGACTAACGAGACAAAGAAGCGTAAACTGAACACACTGAGAAAAGACAGAGACCTTCAAAGTAAAACAGGAAACACAACACAGACTGAACTTACAGACACAGACTGACTGGACACGGGGATATAGCAACTAAGGATACACAGAGACGCGAACTAGACAAGGGGATACAGCTGACAGGGGAGACAGAGCAACTAGAGACGACAGAGACATAAACCATAAGACAGAACTCAAAGAGACCAAAGACTAGAAATTATAAATAATATAACAAACTCAAAAACCCTGGGTCAACGACCCAGGCCTCCTAACAAACAGTACAGTGAAACATGAATCGTCTAAACATTCCTAGTATTCTATTGGTACATTTGCAGATATAGTCAGTACAGCTCAACATATATATTTGTGCAGTTCAAAAGCAAAAATACTCATCTTAATTCTTTTTCTTTTTTTTTGCCTGTCCTGTTCGGCACTGTAGCATTCATAATTGTTGTTTGAAAGCCAAGAACAGATTTATTTTCCCGAGTGGACCTTATGCTATACTGGTGTACTTAATTGTCGTAGTTTATTAGTTATTACAATCAAAATGGACAGGATTATGGGATGGGAAAGAGAAAGAAGAAAGAAAGAGAAGTTGGGAAGACAGTAAAAATAGAGGAGAAATGGGGTAGAGAGATAGGAGAGAAAAGACACTGAAAATCTGCTTAACCACCTGCTTAAGAAGAAAATAACACAGTAAGGAAATCACAGTAACAACCAGGGACGGCCTGGGACTAAAAAACAGCCCTGGACTTTGACTGGGCCCGGCCCAAAGTAATCGGCGTGCGGAAACTTGGGCTTGGCATGAGTGTTACAAGACTTTAATTGTGGCTTAAGGTGCTGCTGCTGGCTGTGCTGCTAAATATGTCGGTTAGTCTGTGACATTTAGAGGCTTCAGCATCTAATGCCCGCAAATTTTTTTCTCTTGCTTTCTCAGCCCCACCCTTTTCTTTGCTTTTTTTACTTGCAGCCGCGTTTGCCTCCTGTCACTACCCGATCCGTACTGGAAACCCGATCGGTACCCCATTTTAAGTATCTCTTAAAATGTTTCCAATAATGAAACATTTCAATATAATGTAGACAAAAACGAAAAAATAAAAAGATTGATACGGAACAGGACTCCCCGATCCTTACTGCGCATGTGCAAATTGGGACCGTACAAATCAGGTCTACCCGATCCGTACCGCGCATGTGCAGGGGTTTTCTTCTTCTTCTGTTCGTTTAATGGCAGTTTACTCCCCAGTGTACGAGGATACTGCCACCTGCTGACCGAGCGAATGAACCCTATTGTGTGTTAAATTTGATTTAGTGATAGTCGAGTGTGTTTATGCTTGTCTGTGTGGAGAGGATTGATTGGAATAGTGATGATGATGTCCGCTATCACTGTCAATTGTCAGTAAACACTTAATCTGGCTGATGAATCTTCACGTGACATATTACAAAGTCTGTATTATTAACTCTGTAATTAGGCACCATTCTTCTTATTTTACGGCGCTGTTGTTCAATCGGGGGACGCTCTCTGTTGAGGAGAAAAGCATGAATTTGTTTGTATCCATTGTTTAAATGTCCCGGGCAGTCGAAAAGGAGGCAGAGCTGTTGAGAAATGCTAGGAGCTAACTGGGCGCTAACCGTATCATTCAAATATATTGAATGTCGCAATGTTGGCAAAGAGAGGAAGTGACGTAAGATTTGCGCATGCGGGGTACCAATCGGGTTTCCGGTACGGATCGGGTAGTGACACCTCCTACTCCACTTTTTCCTCCTACTCCACTTCTTCTTCTCCTTGCCTGGCGGCCACAGCATATGCAGCTGGCATCCAACTTAGAGGTGCAGTGCTGCCCCCTAGAGTGCTGGAGTGTGAAAGAGATTAGTGGGGAAAAAAACAGGTGTTGAAAGCATGCGTGGAGAGTGGTGGGCCGGCCCGCCGGCCTTCCTGGAGTACCGGCCGTTCTGTGATTCTCCAGAATCCACAGATGCCCAGTCCGCCCCTGGTAACAACCAACACGCTATAACTACCGCATGTTGTCGAATGCTACTGAGCAGCATACACAACTAATAATGCATGATATGTTTAGAGGCAGCACCCAAACAAGACAGTGTGTGTCTGTGAGTACCTGTTTGTACACCTGTGTGAACATTTGTATGTACACTTGTGTGTATACCTGTGTGTTAAGGTACCTGGGTCATTGACACCGTGTTTTGAGTTTTGCATTATTATTGAACTTTGATTTTGTCATTATTTATAATTTCTAGACTTTTGGTTTCTGTGTTAGAGTTCTTATTCTTCTGGTTTCTGTCTATGTTCCATAGTTTCTCTGTCTCCCCTGTCAGGTGTATCACCTTGCCAAGTCTGCGTCTCTGTGTTATGTTTCCTGTTTTACTTTGAAAGTCCATGTCTCATGTCAGTGTTTCTAGTTTTGTCTCCTTAGGCCTGATTTGTTCCAGCTGGGTTTCCCTCCTGTCTCCCATTTCCTGATTGCTCCATCTGTGTATTTAAGCCCTATGCTTTCCTTTGGTCTGTGTCGCGATCTCCCTCATCCCACACTATGTGTAAGTAAGTAAGTAAGTAAAGTTTATTTATTAAGCGCTTTTCACAGACAGGCAGTCACAAAGCGCTGTACACAAATATTAAAATAAACAATACAATCAATAGACATTATACAGAGTGTAAAAGATCAAATGTAAATAATGTAAAGAATATAAAATACGTAGATCAACAAAATGTTGTTGATGTGTTCCGTGTTCTATGTGTTCTGTCTGTCAGCCTGTTTAGTTTATTTGTATTTTCAGTTTAGTTATTTTGTCCTGTTTAGCAATAAAGCTGTGTTGAGTGCAATTTTTTGCTTCGGTGAGTCTGCACAATTACCATTCCTGCTTACTGCACACACAGTAGATGACAGAAGATCGCGACCATAACATGGACCCTGCAGACTCTTCAGCCTTGGAGTTTAACGCTGAGATGGAGCGGATGATTGAGCTTCTGGACCTCATTGCCCAGGCCAAGGATTTGAGGACCATGGCAGTTGGGCTGACCGCAGTAGACGCTGTCATTCGGAGCAACCCGGTAACTCGGTTTTCTACAGACACTGTGCTGGGCAGCTCTATAGCTGCCTTGAGGGAGCAAGTCAGGGCTGGCGAGCTTGCTCTCTCTATCTTTACCTCCACTTCTTCGCCGCTGCTGCAGCAGACTGAGCTTTCCACGGCACCGCTGCAGCAGCTGCATTTGCAGCATCAGAATCCCTCTTCCTTCACGTCCTGCTCTGACCACTCCTCCCCTGGCTCATGCTTGGCATGAATGTGGTCAGGGTATGAGGAGCCGGTCACCGCTGCTCCGGCACTTTCCGTTTCCTTCACCACTCCTGCTTCCAGGAGGAAGCGTCGTCCGACGGTGCTCCTCACCACGCTTGGAACCTCTGACTTCCTTGGAGCAGCTGGCCGAGACAGTTAATGAGGATTCGCCACCCACTGAACAAAGCCTGGTGCCAGGATCTACGGTTCCACCAGTGTCTGTTGAGACTAGGACTCCAGAATTTTCCGTCTCGGTGAGTGAGATTGACTGTCTGCCGCGAGCTCTTACTAAGTCTGGAACTACAAGAACAGACACTGATGTTTCCAGTTCAGAAGAACTGAAGACAGTTTCCTGTGTTTTTAAAACTACTTAACGTAGGCCTCTTGATGTTTCCCCACCAGTGTTGGCCAAGGCTGTTGTATGTAGTTCTGAACCTATTATTTCCAGCTCTCCAGATTTTAAAGACTGTTTTTCACCTGCTCAGTTATTAGCTCAGCATTCAGCTCAATCATTAGCTGTGCCGCCTGCTCAGCTATCTGTTCAGCCAGGCGTCTCTGTACCTCCTGACCCCATGTCTGTCTCTGCTGGAGGGTCAGAGGAGTCGCTCCAGCCGTCTGCCTCCATTGGAGGATCCGCTGACGGCTCTGGTGAGTCCATTCAGCCACCACCTGCACTTTCTATGCCGTCGCCTGCAGCGCCACCACCTGCTCCTTAGTTATTTTTTTGTGTTTAGCAATAAAGCTGTGTTGAGTACACTTTTTTGCCTCCGTGAGTCTGCACTTTGGGTCCACCATTCCTGCCTACTGCACACAGTACATGACACTGTGTGTGTGAGCATGCTAGTATTCATAAGGTTGCTCCATGTAAATATCTAATAGTGGGTGTGGTGAGCCCTGCCCCCCATGACATGAAGCATGCATGGAGGAGATCCAGGCGTCACCTAGCAGCCATGGTGCAGGAGCCAACGTGGGCTACAGCGACGAGCAGGTGGGCGCACCTGCCCACCCCCTAAGTGGTATCCAAAATACTGTACCTCCCTCCATCCAACCACACACTTCTTCAGGTCGGCCGTGACCTCACCTGCCTCAGGGACTCAAGGACCACGGCCAGGGGTTACTATGGATAATAACATCATGAAGGTAGGTGGCAGCATATGCAGCATGTAGATGCAGCACCAGGTCTAGGAGGTGCTGGAAAATGGCTGGGGCTCTGAACAAGCAGAACGAAAATGTGACAAATAGGTATATCCCATACGGAGTGGAGAAGGCCATTTTGTCCTTGGACTCTGCAGACAAGAGAATAAACCAGTAGCTCTTGGTTAAAATTGGTGTTGTGAAAAATTGAGCCATGCCAAACCAGTCCAGGAGCTCATCAACCTGGGGAATGGAATAGGCATCTCAATCACCTTGTGGTCATCGACACAGAACCATATAGACCCATCTCTCTTCACTACAAGAACTATGGGGCTATACCACAAGCTGTGCGACCCTTCTATTACCTCTATTTTCAGACAATTTTCAGACAATTCTCTCTGAACAATTTGTCTCTTATGTTCAGGTAACCCGTATGGCTGTCAACGCACCATCATGCATACTGTGTTTCAAAATGGTACTCTATGAGATTTGTAGGCTAGGCAAGGGGGAGAATACATCTACAAATCACTGTTGCAATGCAGCAACATCTGCTCTCTGGGCCTGTCTGAGATGGTTATCCCAATGGAGAGAGGCAGGAATGGGAATGGAATTTGGGACTTCCAGCCCCAACTCATCTCTTACCTTAACCAGACTCACCAGAGAAGCGTTTTCAGCCTTTGAGGAGATTGAGGTGTTATACCTGTTTGGCTCCTCCCATGTCCAACTGTACCACCTCATAGTCAGCCTACTCGCCATGTGACCACAAAGTGTCCTTGCCACTTGGCAAGTAACTTTAAGTTTAAAGATGGGAGTAATACAATACCTTGTCTCCCGCTGAAAATTTCCTGTGTAGCCCCTCTGTTGTACAGGCATTGTTGACGTTCCTGGGCCTAAAGCAAATTTTCCTGTGACATCTCCCCTGTGCAGCTTTGCTCTCAGTTCCAGGAAGTGCTGAATCTCATTTTTAGCTGGGTTTGGATCTTCCGCCCAGTTTTCCTCAATTAGGTCTAACACCGCCCGTGGCTTTCTGCCAAATAGCAGTTCGCCGGGGGAAAAACCCAGTGGAGGTCTGGGGAACCTCCTGCACTGCAAAAAACAGAGGATATAACCACCAAACCCAATTGCGTTTACACTCGGGAATGAACTTATGAGTCATGGACTTTGAAGTCTTGTTCAGCCACTCAGACCAACCAGTCAGTCTGAGGGTGGTAGACGTTGGTCCAAACAGACTTAATGTCCAACAATTTGTGCAGCTCTTAAAGTGTGCGAGACATGAACAATATGCCCTAGTCAGTCAGTATCACTTTCGGGATGCCGACTCTGGAGATGACCTGAAACAATGCCTGCACCACACTCTTGGCAGAAATGGTGCACAGCAGCACTTCTTCGGGAAATTGTGTTGTATAATCCACCAGAACTAATACAAAACAATATCCGCATGTACTCTGTTGAAATGGCCGACAAGCCATTGCCAGTGTGTTCAAATGGGACCTCCATTAACAGTAAAGGGCACATCAAGTGACCATTATTATTATTATTATTATTATTATTATTATTTATTTATTTATTTATTTATTTATTTATTTATTTATTTATTTACCAGACTGATCTAGTGGTAAATCCTCCATGGAGTGAATCACTGGAGCTGGCGGGGTCATCTCCTCCACCCAAGAGTCAGCATCAAGCATCCCCATGTTGCTGAGTGCAACGCAAACGCTACATGCTACTAAAGGTCATGATCACATCCCCACATACCGCCCCAAAAGGTTATAAAACCCCAGCCAATTTGTTTCCAGAATTAGGGGATGCAACAGGTGGGAGCTAACTGCAGCCTTTACTCTATACATTTAACCTTAAATTTAATATGCAGTGGCATAATGGGATACTTGTGAACATCCCCATGAACAAATATGACCTCCACCTACTAAAACCTCCAACAATGCCCTGGGTTGAACCAGGCTTTGGTGGACCAGAGTCTGTGTGTAGCCTGTGTCCACCACAGCCTAGTGTATACCCCAATGACACTTTACCGGAATGCTGTACGTCCATCCTGGATCAGGGGACGGTCCCGACGACCCGGTGATGCGGAACACCTGCCCCACCTTCATTAATGGACACTCCCGTCTCAGGTGTCCCAGTCCAGCACTCCTGCCCTGGCGTTTGTGCCGGCCTCCATGGTTCAAGTACTGTGCCTGCCCTGTTCAGGTCACAGGAAAGCAGATTGGCCAAAAAAGGGGTTTGTGGGCCGTGGCTGTGGCGACCGCTCTGTCGGGGAGCCTCTTCCTCAGTGCTGGCATTAGCTGCAGTTTACTGGCTGCAGTTTACTGGCTGCAGTTTGCTGAGCGGCTGGCTGTGGCTCTCCGCACCCTCAGTCTGCGCAGCCATGTGGTCCTCTGTGAGGGTGACGGCTGCCTTCAGGTTTTCCGGCTGATGGCAGCGGACCCGTCGCATCGTTTCGCCGGGCAGCCCTTCCACAAACTGCTCTAGTGCCACCAGTGCCAGTATCCGCGCTTCTCCCTCCAATGGCCCAGTCTACACAGCTCTCCAGATCCTGGCGTCACAGATGAGCTACAGCTGCCTCATCATCCTCGCTGGCACTGCCCCTTGAGCCTGCTGCAGCAGAGGCATAGACCACAGCCCTGCCAAAATTACATTTATTAATCATGTAAATTGGACCAGAATTGGACATGATCTGCATGTCTATTCAACGTCCAGTGTTTAGTTGGGCCCGATTATTCAGGACCTTGTATGTATTGTGTCGACAGAGGTGGAACAGAGAGCAACTGAAGTCAACCCAGGTTCCCCTGTCATCATTCTGAGAGGGCATAAAAAGTCTTAACATCCAGCCTTATGTGTTAAAAATGATCAGAGTGAACAAACAGAGCTTTCCCTTATTTGCTAATAGTAGATCATTTTTATCAATTAAACATGTAATCAAAGTGTAGTTCTGATCAGTATGTTAAATGAGAAATGTAGTTTGAATATTGAAAATGACTGTTCTGTCTGAATATTGTGTGTACATAATCCTGCTTTGAACTTGGCAGGTTAGCGTGTCCCTATACGAATGTGGAAGGATAAGCAACGTATTGCAAATTCCATGATTTTGGTTATCATAAAGGTTGAACACGAAACCATAATTCATATGTGATTTTTCTGATAGTTAATTATACTTAACACTGATATGAATAGAATCAGGTATATAAAAAAAAAGTGTGTACGTTTAACCGGTATAATAAATAAGAAAATATCTATGCAATGATTCTGAAGACAGGCCTCACACTGAGTTTGACCTTGGTGTGTTTGAGTGTGTGTGTGTGTGTGTGTGTGTGTGTGTGTGTGTGTGTGTGTGTGTGTGTGTGGAACATGGGAGGGAGTGAGCAACACTGAGGAGCCAGTAGTCTGAAAAAATGTCTAACTAATAAATTGTATGATAGTAAAAAGAAGTAGCATTGAGTATTTTGTGGTTGACAATATATTGACAATATACTCAACACAGAGTTTTAACCTTATAAGAGCCTGTTCAGCCAAATGGTCAAGCACATTTTGAGTCACTATATTTCAATAAGAAGAGTACAAAAAGAAAAATGAAAAAAGAAAATATTAGAAAGTAACATAAATCTTACAAAAAATCACTTGATCTTGCATCTGAGTGTCTTTTTTTGGAACAAGGATATTATGTAGGGGCCATGGTGGTGTGGGAGCACTGTAATCTGATAGCAAGAAAAGTAAAATCCAGTATTAGGCCTCCAGCATCCTCCCATAACTCAAAGGCATGTATAGGGTTATGTTAATTGGTACTGACCTGGACCTGAATGTGGGCATGAATGGTTGTCTGTCTGTATGAGTCAGCCCAAAGACAAACTAGTGACCTGTCCAGTGTGCACCGTACCCCTGGCCCTATGACAGTTTGGATAGGCTCCAGCACCCTGTGACCTGAATTGGATAAGAAAGAGAAAATTGTGTTAAATGGACAGATATTATGTGGGCCTTATGTTTGCCTTTCTAATCTTGCCTCAAGGATTAACCCACCCCATCCCCCCTTTTTTTCCCTTGCTTTAAAATATGCAGGAAAGTGTGATAAAAATGCACCTGTTTGATTTTCACACTGATATATGGCAGTCTTTCATTGGCCTAGAAAAGGAAAAAGCCAGTATAAATACTTTAAATGCACTTTGGCTAAGTGTGACTGTTTTTTGTTTTCTCATCGATCGAAGGCATGAAGTTGTTCATCCTGGTGGCTCTGTTCGGGCTTGGCCTTGCCCAGCACAACCCCCAATTTAAGAATGGAAGGACTTCCATCGTCCACCTGTTTGAATGGCGTTGGGCTGACATTGCTCAAGAGTGTGAACGCTTCTTGGGTCCCAAAGGCTTTGGCGGAGTTCAGGTATGTATAGCTATACATCACATGTAGCTTCTAGATAGGTAGGATAATCCTCTGTCTTCCTGCATTCTTTTACTACTTGAAAACAATGTGAATGAATGAATGAAACAATGAATGTATTAATGCATTATCACACTGATGACACAATACAGCCTACCTTTTGAGGTGTTGGAAGTATAGCACGAACACTTCATGGAACTTGTATTTTCCATTCTCATTAGTATTATATCTAAAATTCTATTTTCACACACTTTACTCAATTCAGTTTTTACTCACTACTATTGACACATTCTGTCTTTAGAAAAGTACTGACTGCCAAACAAAACTAAATTTGTATCATTAGACACAGATTTGGCACTTCCACACCAGTTTCAATAGCATGGCCAGGTTTATAATTTTAAACTTTAGAAAGCTTTTCCAGCTCATGATTTTGTCACAAGAAAGATCAAAACCACTTTTTGTGATAAACTGTGTGCTGACCATCAACATTAGAATCAGTTCAACCTATTTAACACAAGCCTCCACTTACATAATTCTATTCAATAAAATTATAAGATGGTTTTTGTTTCTTGTGGCGTTTGTTTGTTTGTTTATTTGTTTTTTCTATGCTCCTCAGATCTCTCCTCCAAATGAACACATTGTGTTGGGCATTCCCTGGAGGCCCTGGTATCAAAGATATCAGCCAGTCAGCTACAACCTCTGCTCAAGATCTGGCAGTGAGGCAGAACTAAAAGACATGATCACCCGATGCAATAAAGTTGGGGTAAACTAAATTACAGCTGTCATTTGATGATAAGCATTGCAGACTTCAGGTTTCTTAATTTTACAGAATTGTGGTCATCTGCAACCTCTTGCATAACAAAAGGTTATTACCAGTTTTTGTTATGACACTTTTTGGAACATATAGAAACAGTACCTAGCAGTTTAGGTGATATAATAAATATCAACAATTGAACAAATGTATTTTATTTGAACCTAACATGTAAAAAAAATCACTGAAAATGATAAGGTTTAGAAACAGAATTTAATTTTGTGCACTGCACCCTCAAACATATATATATCCCAAAAGGTTAACATCTATGTGGATGCTGTCATCAACCACATGTGTGGATCTGGTGGTGGAACAGGAACCCACTCTTCATGTGGAAGCTGGTTTGACGCTAGCAATGAAGACTTCCCCAGTGTCCCATATTCTTACTTGGACTTCAATGACTATAAATGCAAGACTGGGAGTGGTGAAATTGAGAACTATGGTGATATATATCAGGTAAGAAATGTCACTCAACAAAACAAAATTTTTGTTGCTTCTGACAGCACTGGCAAGAGCTTACTTACTATCTTATTATAATACTTCAAATCTCTGCCTGTCATCTGTCTATCACTGGTTTTATGCCATATTGCAATAGCTTTAAATATTTTTTTCTTATGTTGTTAAGATGTGTCATCCACATTGTATATTTTGTGGTCACTTATCATGCCCATGTACGTCTATATTCTCTTTCTATTACAGCATCATTCATCAATTTTGACTTCATCTTTTATTTGTCTGTTACCAAATATTCCAATTTTTGTTTGTCTATAACTTTCCCAAAATATATCACCAATTTCTTTTAATCTATCATTTTGCTTCTATTCAGGAACCGCCTCTTTTCCCAAATATAATTTCATTTAATCAAAAACAAAACAAACAATACTAACAGTTTAGGTCCTATCGCTGAATGCTGTAGTACCATATAAGAAACCTTTCATAAATCAGAGATCTCCTTATTTCTTTCTAGGTACTTATCATTAATGTAAATATTTTTATCCCCCTAATACCACAGTCTACTATAATCAACCACGGCATGTAACATGTTGTTCGTTGCTTTTCATGTTTCTCCTTCAACTTATCTAACTGCTGCTGAAATGGATCTTTTTTTACTTTGAAGCCATACTCATAGTCACTCAGTAATTTGTATTCCTTTTACTTTTTTATCAAATTATCAACCTAATTATACATAGATTCCAGTCCGGTGTCGACAATTTTATTCTTCAGCTTTTCAGCAGTATTTCATTTTCATTAGCACCTTGAAAAGCACCTTGCAAATTTGTGTGGATAATATCTCCATGCATACTATAGTTGCTTCTTAGCTCCACAATCTGAATAAATATTAACTGTTCTAGGTACGTGACTGCCGTCTGGTGGGTCTGCTGGATCTTGCCCTGGCGAAAGACTATGTTAGGGGCAAAGTGGCCGAGTACATGAACAAGCTGATTAACCTGGGTGTGGCTGGATTCAGAGTGGATGGCTGCAAACACATGTGGCCTGGTGATCTGAGTGCTGTCTATGGTCGTCTGAACAACCTTAACACCCAGTGGTTCTCCGGTGGCTCCAGACCTTTCATCTATCAGGAGGTCAGTGTTTCTGGACAAACTGTATCTAGAGCAGCCATCAGACAGGATGGAATAAAAGCATATACAAATCAAACATTCTTGCAAAATACAAGAACATTACTATTTAGCACGCAAAAGAAAAATAGTTAATAGTATAAAATGTTCAAGCTTGTTTTCTTTGTATTATTGTAGGGTCTTTACCTAACAACATAAAATGTCTTGAGGTAACTGTTGTTTCGATTTGGTGCTATATAAATATAATTTAATTGAACTGAATTGAACTGAAAATTAATCTGCAGTTACAGATGCACACTATAAATATCATGTCTTTATTTCCTACTAAAAGCTGAACAGCATATACATGTTACTTCATGCTACAAATAGTGTAGAGATTTCATTTATTTAAACCGTTGCTAGTTTAAAAACTTTAAATGATGTGAATTTTGAACTGAATCAGCTTTCTAAGGTTTAAATTTTCCTCTTTTCTCTCTAGGTTATTGATCTGGGAGGTGAGCCTATAACAGCTAATGAGTACGTCCACCTTGGAAGAGTGACTGAGTTTAAATATGGTGCCAAACTGGGAAACATATTCAGAAAGTGGAACAATGAGAAGCTTTGCTATACCAAGTATGTGTCGTTTCCCCTCAAGTATTACACGTGTGTGTGTGTGTGTATGTGTGTGTATATATATATATATATATATGTGTGTGTGTGTGTGTGTGTGTGTGTTTCATATTTTACATTTATTTTGCTGTAAAGTTTGCTGTAAATTCACTATAATAATAAAATCAATTTCTAATTTGTTTTGATGTATTTAGGAACTGGGGAGAAGGATGGGGTTTCATGGCTAATGGTAATGCTGTCGTCTTCACTGACAATCATGATAATCAGAGAGGCAGTGGTGCTGGCGGTGCATCCATCCTTACATTCTGGGACCCCAGGCTCTACAAGATGGCTGTTGCTTATATGCTTGCCCACCCTTACGGTGTAACTAGGGTCATGTCTAGCTATCGGTGGGACCGCAACTTTGTAAATGGAAAAGTATGTTCTCTCTTAATGGAAAAAAATGCAATGCTTGGTATGTATTAGACAGTTTTTTGTTGAATATATCCATCCATGTGGCACAGGATCAGAATTACTGGGTTGGACCCCCCAGTAATGGTGATGGATCAACCAAGCCTGTTCTTATCAATCCTGATCAGACCTGCGGGAATGGATGGGTTTGTGAGCATAGATGGCGTCAGATCACGTAAGTCACTCAGAAATTAAGAGAAAGCAAGTATCTGACATCATACAAAACAAAATCCAGTTCTTTCTTTGTCATCTGGACTATAACAAATTATAGGCATCACATGATAACATTTTGTCCTATCTTCTGTCTAGTAACATGGTCACTTTCCGTAATGTGGTCAATGGACAGCCTCACTCAAACTGGTGGGACAACCAGGGCAACCAGGTTGCCTTTGGGCGTGGTAATCGTGGTTTCATCGTTTTTAACAATGATGACTGGTAAGGATGTTTTTCTCCAAAGACTTTGTGTGTGACTGTTTCCCAATACTGTAGAGTTTCACAAAAAAGCAGACTATTTGAGCGCACATCAAACTATAGCTAATATGAACATCATTCACTAATAACATTTACAATTTTGACATTAAATGTATTCCAGAACTACAAAAAAGCTTACTTTTTTGTAGTTCTGGAATGAGCAGTATCAGTTGTGTACAAGAAATTACACTACTATTACAATAAATAGTGTAGTATTACATTATTATTATTGTTATTATTATTATTATTATTATTATCATAAGATATCAGCCACTAAATTTATTTTTGGTGTTACTCCCAACCAAGCATTACAGTTTAATTGTGGCACTGTTGTGGCTTTAAAATTAGGCTGACCTTTATTTTCCATTTCAGGGACCTGAATGTCACCCTGAACACAGGCATGCCTGGTGGCACCTACTGTGATGTAATTTCTGGTCAAAAGGAAGGAAGCAAATGTACTGGAAAGCAGGTTACTGTTGGTAGTGATGGCCGTGCCCACTTTTCGATCAGTAACAAAGATGAGGACCCCTTCATTGCTATACATGCTGATTCTAAACTGTAAATCCATAATAAAATAAATGCATCTCTCAAATAAATCTTTCAAATTCAAATAAAGCATGCTGTTGAAAGTGAAGATTTTTTGTCATTTTTAACATATTTATTTAAATGAAATAAGCACACACAACAGTTTGACATTATCAAATACTGGAAAAACATTTACATTATAATATGTTGGTCCCTTATTGTCTACTGGATGCACCGTTTTATATTTTTACTCCTTTATATCCACTTATGTGTGACCAAGTTTGCATAATATATAACATGGCATTGTGTATTTGAATGTATTTATAATGTATTTATACATTTAAATTGTATGTCAAAAGAGAAAATAACAATTTTATGCTTGCAAGTTATTTTGGACTTGTATGTTAACAAAATAAGAACAATTAAAAGAAACTTTGTAGAAGCCATGAAGCTAAAGTGCACTTATATTAAAAAAAAAAAAAAGTAATGAAGCTCGACACAGCTGCATTCACTGACAAATTATTTGACTCTGAATAAATAAACTAGAGAGAAACTAGGGCCTCCTTCTGATAAGACAGGTACACTTCACCCAGGAGGCGCTGAGGTGGCATTCGAATCAGTGCCCCAACCCCCCAAAAAACAAGAAAAAAAAAAAACAACCCAGTGGAACACCAAACAGAACAGAACAATACAGACACAAGATGGTATGGGGCACCGTTTGTAAAGTGAAACATGCTGAAATTAACAGCAACATTTTTCCGCATTTAGCTCAAAACCTTACAAAAACATGTTTTTTCGAGTCATTTTTTTTTTAACAACATTTAGTGAAATATTTGTAACTTTTCATATTTAAAACACAATTTTAAATGTTAAATATTAAATCTAAATGTTAAATGTTAAATCTAAAGGTTAAATGTTAAATCTAAATATTAAATCTAAGTATTATATTTAAATCTAAATGTTAAATGTTAAATCTAAATGTTAAATGTTAAATCTAAATGTTAAATCTAAGTATTATATTTAAATCTAAATGTTAAATATTAAATCTAAATGTTAAATGTTAAATCTAAATGTTAAATATTAAATCTAAATGTTAAATGTTAAATCTAAAGGTTAAATGTTAAATCCAAATATTAAATCTAAATGTTAAATGTTAAATCTAAATGTTAAATATTAAATCTAAATGTTAAATGTTAAATCTAAATGTTAAATCTAAGTATTATATTTAAATCTAAATGTTAAATGTTAAATCTAAAGGTTAAATGTTAAATCTAAATATTATACTTAAATCTAAATGTTAAATGTTAAATCTAAATATTATATTTAAAACTAAATGTTAAATGTTAAATCTAAGTGTTACAGGAAACGAACAGTTATGTCTATAACTTCTGTTCCCTGAAGGAGAGGAACGAGGTACAACACATAAGTATGGGATATCACGCCCTCGCGTGTCCTGGCTGAAGAAACCTTTATTCACGCCTTTAAGGCAGATGATGTGTGATGACACGCGCACGGCCCCGCCTGCACATATAGCCGCTGTCATCACAGTCATCCCTCAGTTCGATAGCCGCTTTTCACCGAGCCAAACTGCTCAGTGGGGCCACCTTGTGTTGTACCTCGTTCCTCTCCTTCAGGGAACAGAAGTTATAGACATAACTATTCGTTCCCTTTCAGTCGATTCACTCGGTACAACAAATAAGTATGGGACATATATACACGCCCCGCAGAGCAGCCACTGAACCGGAATCGGGCCACCACTTCCTTAGTGAGTGGTAGACCCAGCAGAAAGGACAGTATGAGCCACCGAAGGGGCTGTAACGTCCAACCGATAATGTTGGGTAGATAACCCGGAATGGGAGGACTGTAAGGTGTTGATTCGGGTTTGCAGCCACCACTCCCCGGAGTGTCGGCCAGAACACTACTCTAGGCCCGGATGGATATTCAGGAAGGAGACAATGAGGACACCGAGGATGGTTTAGACGCTTGTATTGCCTTCACACGGTCAAAGGTAACAGGCTTGTCAGAGGAGCAGGTGTTACATACAAGTTTAGGTGCGCAGGTAGGAGTGTGGGGGGTGTATCGGTGTGGAGATGAGCGTGTGTGTGTGTGTGTGTGTGTGGTCTCTGAAATGAACAGAAAGAAAATAGTACATCACTGAAATGTTCACAACAGTAACTCAGAGTACATCAACAGAAACACAGGTGGGAAATAAACTAACATCCCCTTTGCTACCATAAGCCATATATTACCCACGTCTCACATATAAACCCACTGAGCTAACCCAGCACACAGTTATCCCCAATCACACGGCAGGAGAGCTAGCCTAGCTTAGCTTAGCTCCGCTTAGCACTCGCTAGCGACACAGACAGAAACATAGTCATTTCCCCTCTAACTTCGATTACAGTCACAAACGCATCTTATCCCCACATCCTCACACATCACAGACTTACGTTGCTCAGTAACGCACACTTCTCACGAAATGACCACTTCTCCGCCGGTAATCGGGAGCGGAAACGCTCATATATCTCACCCACGTATCTCCCTGCCCAAATCCTCTCTCATACAAAGCGGTGGGGTGACCTCTACTGGCCACTCTAAGAAACTACAAGTGAACAACTGAACAGAATAAAACTCACAACTACGGGGCCTTTTGTACAGCCGCCCCCAAATGTATGAAGTACATTTGCTCACAACAAAAGGCAACTTCTCTAATAAAGTCACAGTGATTGTCCTTTGTCTTCGTCCGGGAGGGCAGGCAGTACCACCAGCCTCGCCACAGGTCGGGTGAAGGTCCTGTCTTTCACCTTGACGTCAGCAGACCTGATGTGCCCGTCGGGACTGGGGTGGACCTTGGAGATGCGACCCACGAGCCAGGAAGCGTGAGGCAGCTGAGGATCTACGATCATCACCACCGAACCTTCCGTGACGTCCGCAGGGGATGACTGCCATTTCGGGCGAAGTTGCAGGCTCGGAAGGTACAGCCCGATGAATCGAGACCAGAAGTGGTCAGCCAGCACTTGGGAGTGTTTCCACCTCCGGCGACTCAGGAGCTCTTCTTTAGGGTAAGCCACTTGAGGAAGCGCCCCATCAGGCCGCCCCATCAGAAAGCAGTTGGGGGTCACTGGATCAGGATCACTGATGTCAGACGGGACATAACCTAGTGGTTTGGAGTTCAAGATGCCCTCCACCTCCACAAGGACCGTGCGGAGGACCTCCTCTTGTAGGGGTTGGGATCCTACTGTAGTGTAGAGCGCCGTCTTGACAGATCTAATCTCCCGCTCCCACACTCTCCCAAAATGAGGAGCCGCTGGTGGATTGAAGTGGAAGACGATCTTCTGGGGAGCCAGGAGCTTCTGCAGGTCAGCGGTCATGGCTGCAAAGGCTGCTTGGAGTTCCCTTTCTCCCCCACGGAAGTTGGTCCCTTGGTCTGAGTACAGCTCAGCTGGGGTTCCTCTCCTGGCAATGAAACGTCGAAGTGCCATCAGGAAGGCATCTGTATCGATGGAGGTCAGGACATCAAGGTGGACCGCTCTGATAGTAAGGCACTTAAAGATGATGCCCCACCTCTTCTCCACACGGCGCCCGATTTTGACCTCAAAGGGTCCAAAACAGTCCACGCCTGTCGAATAAAAGGCAGGTTTGTAAAGGCGGAGGCGCGCAACTGGCAGGTCAGCCATCTTGGGAACAGTTGGTCGGGCTTTCCATCTGCGACACTCAAGACAGGTCCTCTGGAAACGCCTAACCGCTTCCCGGCCTCTCAGGATCCAATGAGTGCGCCAAATCTCCGCGAAGACCCTCTCTGGCCCTGGATGACGCAGACGACTGTCGACATCCTGGATGAGCAAGCGGGTGACCGGATGTGTCGGATCCAAAACTAAGGGGTGCGAGTTGGTAAAGGCGAGATCTTCAGAGCGGCGAAGACGTCCACCTACACGGATAACCTCATCTTCACGGTCGAACTCAGGGGACAGCGCAAGGAGACGACTGCTGCAACTGATAGATTTCCCCTGCTTAAGGAGTCGATACTCCTCAGGAAAGCTCTCCTGTTGAGCTTCTCTCAGGACGTGCATCTCCGCTTGAATATAGTCCTGAGCTGATGAAGTTCCACCGCCTTTGGCCGCCCCATGCAACTGCGTAATAGCAGCTTCCAGCAGCTGCGCCCAGGTGTCATATCCGCTGAAGTTCGAGGTGGCGGGGTCAAAGGTGGTAGAAACTCCACAAAAGGTCTCTTTACGGAGCTCAGATGGGCCTGGCGGCTCAGCCAGGGTGCCGCTCGGCTCTGGAGGCCACTGTTCTGGACTTAGGAGCAGGAAAGGAGGCCCTTGACTCCATCTGTTGGGTCTGGCCAGTTCCAAAAGGGTCTTCCCACGGGTTATATCATCCGCAGGGTTCTGGGCTGAATCCACATAGCGCCAGGTGTGCGACTGAGTTACTTCCTGGATTTCAGCCACACGGGTGCCGACGAAGACCTTGAAGTGGCATGACTCGGACCTCAACCAGGTGAGTACAGTCGTGGAGTCAGACCACAGCACTATTCTCTTTATGTCCAAAGTGAGCTCATTTCTAAGGAGATGGGAGAGATGAGCTCCAGAGAGGGCTCCACAGAGCTCGAGTCTAGGCATGGAGAGAATGCGTTTAGGGGCAACACGGGAGCGAGCCATCAGGAAGGCCAGATGTGAGCTGCCATCACCTGTCACTGTTCTCATGTAGGCCACTGCGCCAGAAGCCTGCTCTGACGCATCGCAGAAGATGTGAATCTCTCTCTCACTAACTGACTCCGTGACGTGCTTTGGGAGATAAGGGCGAGGAAGCAGGATTTGTGCAAGGAACGGCAACTCCTCTTCCCAGGTTTTCCACTGCTGCAGTAGTTCTGGCGGAAGCTGCGGGTCATCCCACCCCCTCTGCTGATCCCAAAGGCGCCTCACCAGCATCTTGGCTCGGGTGGTGTATTGTAGGATAAAGCCAAGTGGGTCGTACTGGCTGGCGAGAACCTTATAAATGTTCCGCATAGTGGGGGCGCCATAACTGATTTTGCGGTGTTTGTAACCCAAGGTGTCCGTGGGGAAGTGCCAGCTAAGGCCCAGAGTCGGCTCAGAGGTGTCTGATTTGTCTTGAGTGAGCCAAAGTTCTGCACTTGTGGACCTGAGGTCTTCAGGTAGGTGGCCAATGGTGCTGGGTTCATTACTGGCCCACTGGCGTAGGACAAATCCCACAGAGGACAGGAGGGCTCTTAGGCCGTCCACTAGGTCCCGGGCTCCCTCAGGGGTTGGCACACTCTGGAGAAGGTTATCCACATAGAAACACCGTCCCACCAAGTGACGTAGTGGATCATCACCCTCGGTGTGATCCCTGGTGTGGCGCTGCAGAGCGAAGGTTGCACAGCATGGGCTGCAGGTTGTACCGAAGGGGAGGACCTGCCATTCATAGACAGCCACAGGTGCCTCAGGGTACAGATCCCGCCACACGAACCGCAGGAGGGAACGGTCTTCGGGAAGAAGGTGAATCTGGTGGAACATACCTTGAATGTCACCACTAATGGCTACAGCATGCTCTCGAAAGCGAAGGAGGACGCCAAGGAGCGATGCACTTAGGGTAGGCCCCGGTAGCAGATGTTCGTTGAGGGCTTGACCTTGGAACTGGAACGAACAGTTAAACACAAGGCGATTTTTGCCATTATGGCTAACAAGGTGGTGAGGGATATACCATGACTCATCTGCTTGAGCAACCTCAGAGGGGGGCACTTTCACCAACGAACCGGCCTGGACCAACTTCTATATCTCCGCCCTGTAGATCTTAGCTCGTCCTGGATCTTTCTGGAGCCTTCTCTCCACACTTCTCAAACCAGGAATAACTGCGTTAGGGCTAGCTTTAAGGTGTGGCATGTTCTGGCGGCGAAGAAGGGGGGTGGCATAGCGTCGGATGCCCTCCACTTCGACACGAACTGTCTTCTGCTCTATCAGGCTAACGGCATAGTTATCTTCCCTTGAACGGGTAACCACCTTGCCTTCTGGCACTGGGACGACATCTACCTGCCATAACTTCTCTACATGTTTGAGTAGCTCACTCACCTGGGGAGGAATGGCGGTCGTGAAAAGGCACTGTCGTGGCAGCGAAGAGGAACCGATTAGGCTGGAGGGACCCTGTAGTGTCCACCCCAACCTGGTGCGCATAGCCGCGGGACCACCCGGTGGACCAAGACAGACAGCTTCAGCTGGAGTGATGAGCTGTGGGTGGTCACTGCCAATAAGAAGGAGAGGTTTGACCTTCTTGAAGGACTGGAGAGGCAGGCCTCTGAGGTGTCTGTACTTCCGCTGCAAGGACTCCACAGGGTAGCTGTGCTCTGCTAGGTTGATGCGGGTGGCGGTGAAGGCGTTACAGACCTTATACTGCTGCTTAGGTTTGCCACCAGGGGAGATCTCGAATGAGACACACGAGCCATGTAGAGTTTGCACATCTTGTCTGATAGTGCGCAACGGAAGTGTCTCTGGGGTGCCTTGAAAGTCAAGCTTCTGGGCAGCGGCGGGTAGCAGCATAGTCCTCTCTGACCCATCATCCAAAACCGCGTGAGTGCTCAGAGTCTTGCCATTATGGTGAAGGATGACTGGGACAACCTTTAACAGGACTTGGCCGCTCTCTATGGGACGATCGAGGTACAGGACGCCCGTAGGATTCTCACCTTCTCGTGGGGGAACAGACGCTGGGCCAGGGGTCTTTAAGGGCTTAGAATTCACGTTGTGAAGGACCTGCAGATGGCGACCCTGACACAGGCTGCAGGGTTTCTTGAGGGTACACTGGGCTGCCTGATGGGAACGAGCGCAACGCCAGCACCTCTTGTTGGTCTTCATCCAGTCTGTGAGCTGTTCGCGACTCAGCTTAACGACCTCTGGACACTGACTCAGGTGATGGGCACGGTTATCACAGAAGGCGCAGTAGGGCTGCTGCCTAGCTTTGTTTGGAGTGGTACCTAGTGACCTGGGTGAGGTCTCTGCACCGTGAAGAACCGCAACAGGGCGCCTACTTGGTCTGACGTCAGGCTTCTCTTTGGTGATCGTTGGAGTGGGCAAACCGTCATAGCCCTGACACCAGGATTCGTACTTTAACCAGGTAGCCAGGTCGTCCAGGGTGTAAGCCTGACCAGAATGGCTGTACATGCACCGACGGAAATCAGCTCTTTGCTCTGAAGGAAGCTTACCAAGGAGTCGAGCCACATGGGAGCCACACTGGAGTTCGACCTCCCCATCTGGGCCTAAAGTCTTCAGCATGCCCACGAGCGACTGGATGTGGAGAGAGAATCGCTCGAATGCGGCTGCATCCCCTTGGCGGATGTCAGGTGAGTCCATGACAGCAGCAATTCTTCTCAGGGCAAGCTGGTGGGGCTGTCCAAGCCGGTCGTTAAGAGCATTCATGGTGTCACTGAAGGGCGTGGCAGAATGGAGGTAAGCGTCCGCTATCAACTTCGCTTCCTCTAGGTGGAGGTGATCTAACAAGACTTGGTACCTGAAGAGCTCTGAACTCTCCGAGGGCAGTAAGTTCTCTAGCGCCATCTTCAGACAAGCGAATTCCCCGGGATCACGACGTGTGAGCTTGGGAATGCTTGGACGAGGCCCCCTGTAGGTCAAATCTGGGGCCGCTGCTAAGCCAGGGGGTCTATACATCTGTGAGGTCAAGAAAGGAGTAGATGAGGACGGAGGTGGACCTGGCAGTGGTTGCAATGGAGGGGGGTGTGCTCTCGGAGGCGGCGCTGGAGGGTAGGTGGTCCTTGGCTGAGGAGAAGTGAACCCTGGCTTAGATTCATGTGGGGGGATGATCTGACTCTTCTGTGCAGCCATAGACTCCCTCTTCAGATCCTGGAGCTCTTTCATCATTGTATCGATGCGGTCCGCAACTGGACCCTGGCTGGAGACAGATTCCTCCTTGAACACAACCGGAGGAGGTGGTGGAGGCCAGTCCTCTTCCTCTTCAGCAGGGGGTGGCTGGAGATGAACAGCAGGGCCTCTGGGCGGTGGACTGAGCTGCAGACTCTCTGCACGGTCCAGCAGCTGCAGCAAACTAGCATGAATGGCCTGGAAATCAGCTAGCCCGGCTCTCATCTGGTCATGGGACTGCTGAAACAGGAACCTCTCACGTTGCATATCTGCTAACTCTGCCCTCAATGGGGTGACATGGCCGTGTGGGCGGTCATCAGGGGTGTCAGACAGAGGATGGTGGGGAGAACGGGTGTCGCCTCCTGTCTCACTTTCTTCCTGGTAACCTGCACCAAGCCCGTGGAAGTCAGTCTCATAAGCTTCATAGCAGAGGGGACAACGTACATTCCGCCGTGGGCGCGCACCAAGGGCTGAGAAGTTCTGAATATCATCCATCTTGTTAGGGTAGAAGCAGCTTACATCCAGCTCGAAGGACCACTAATGTTGGGTAGATAACCCGGAATGGGAGGACTGTAAGGTGTTGATTCGGGTTTGCAGCCAACACTCCCCGGAGTGTCGGCCAGAACACTACTCTAGGCCCGGATGGATATTCAGGAAGGAGACAATGAGGACACCGAGGATGGTTTAGACGCTTGTATTGCTTTCACACGGTCAAAGGTAACAGGCTTGTCAGAGGAGCAGGTGTTACATACAAGTTTAGGTGCGCAGGTAGGAGTGTGGGGGGTGTATCGGTGTGGAGATGAGCGTGTGTGTGTGTGTGTGTGTGGTCTCTGAAATGAACAGAAAGAAAATAGTACATCACTGAAATGTTCACAACAGTAACTCAGAGTACATCAACAGAAACACAGGTGGGAAATAAACTAACATCCCCTTTGCTACCATAAGCCATATATTACCCACGTCTCACATATAAACCCACTGAGCTAACCCAGCACACAGTTATCCCCAATCACACGGCAGGAGAGCTAGCCTAGCTTAGCTTAGCTCCGTTGCTTGCTTGCTTCGGTTTGGAGTTCATTCCAAAACGTGAAGCAAAACGCTGCACGGGAAAACTTGAAATTAGCGCTCCGCGGGCAGCCTACACACCAACTGCGCGGTGGAGGCTAACACCAACAGGGGCAGTTAAGCTAAGTTCAAGTCGGCAGACAACGGAGCTAACTAGCAGTAGCAAGTTATCCCAACTCAGCAGAGGTGTTCTCAGCGAGATGAAGAGCGTAAGAACTGAGGGATGACTGTGATGACAGCGGCTATATGTGCAGGCGGGGCCGTGCGCGTGTCATCACACATCATCTGCCTTAAAGGCGTGAATAAAGGTTTCTTCAGCCAGGACACGCGAGGGCGTGATATCCCATACTTATGTGTTGTACCGAGTGAATCGACTGAAAGGGAACTAAATATTTAGCTAACATGCAAATTTATTGTACGGATCAACGGAAATACCAAAATAAAAGCTTTACGAAAACCTCCAGTGCAAAAGTATGCCGGTAGTGGTCAGATTGTGTCTGCTCTCCCCTGATGGTCACTTCTCACCGCCATGAGCTGCTTCACTTCTTGCCTACCAGCACGTCCAGCAATTTAGCTGAAAACATCGGAAGATCCATTTTGTCGGCCATCCAAAGGTTCAGCAGTAGTGGACTTTCGGCAGCTGCAGTCTCCACTTCACAATCGCTGCAGCACATGTCCAGCCAAATCACTGGACATGCTTGTACACTAGTAAACCAATAATTAAATTAAGTGCATAGGGACCAACAGAGTAAAAGACATTTTTGAACAAAAAGACAGGTTAAATGTCAAGAGAGCAGGAAAATGGACTGCTAAATTATTTGTAAAGTACAAACAAATTCAAATTCAAAAATATGTATAAAAGTGTGATAAAAAAAAAACCCCAGTGCAAGTATAATGTTGTCACATTTTCGAAATTAATTCATACAGAAAGGAGTGTTGCTAATATTTTCCTCTACACAGCTAAATAACCGGAATAACGTGTTATTTAATTGTGTACGTGAATAGTAAGAACAGTAAATAGTTCTGTACACAACTGTCAAAGACTATCATGCTATTATGTATTTATGCACATTTCCATGTTTTACATTTTTGCTTAAAATAAATACTGTTCAGTGTGTTTATTTTTCAAAAAGAAAAAATAAACACTTATTTTCAAAAAGCAATTATCACACACTACAAACACACACAATAAAGAAAAACAAAAGAAAATCAAGATACACATAAGCAGTCTGAGGCTCCCAAGTTCTTTGGAGTAGTCTTTGGAATGCTGTGTGCACATTATATTTCTGTGGTTCCAGTCTGAAAAAATGCATACAAAATCAATTCATAATACATGGAGTGTCTCTATTATTTTTCTTTTGGACACAGCTGCATACCCTGTTAGGTTATTAGGTTTTGTAGCTAATTAATGTGTTAGGTTATTTGAGTGCACTGCAGTAGCTGTACAGCTACTGTAATATCTCTCTGGCCTGGTGTTTTCCAACCACTGTGCTGCGGCACACAGGTGTGCCATGAGAAATGATCAGCTGTGCCGTCGAAGATTATCTGCAATAGACAAATATTTGAAATGAAATAGTCTGACCTGGGTCCTGGAGAAAATTCCGACCCAGACGAGGGCCCTAGCATGAGTAGTGGTCAGAAGGAAGCAAAAAACGTATACTGGGGACAAACTGAACTATTTCTGCTATACCTAGAGCACGGGGAAAAATTATCAATATGCTTTTTGTGACTTTTTTTTTTTTGGTGGTGTGGAAATTTTGTGGGTGATTTTTCCAAATTGGAAATATGTGCCGTGGCTGGGAAGGTTGGGAAACACTGCTCTAGCCAACTGTCAAGGACGGTCATACCATTATGTAATTACCTACATGTTTACTTTTCCATATTTTAGATTTTCAAATAAAATAAATGGTGTTCAGTGTGTTTACTTGGGAGTTAATAAATAACTCCCATCGTCACACACTAAAAACACACGATTAAAGAAAAACTAAAAAAAAAACAAGCTACACAAAAGCAGTGTGAGAAAATCAAGGAATCTTCACGGCCCTTGTTTGAGTAACCTTTCGGATACTATGTGCCCCTTATATTTTTGTGTTTCCAGTCACAGAATTGTGTCACATCTTCTTCCATTCAGCTGATTAAAACGGAACCAGGGAATTGTGATAAAAATCCACCTGTTTCGTTTCCATGTTGATTTACCAGTCTCTCATTGGCCTGGGCGGGTATAAATACAGTTAATACACTGTGACACAGTGTGATTGTGTTTTGTTTTTTTTTGTCCACTGAAAGCATGAAGTTGTTCATCCTGGTAGCTCTCTTTGGGCTCAGCCTTGCCCAGCACAACCCCAACTTTAAGCATGGAAGGACTTCCATTGTCCACCTGTTTGAGTGGCGTTGGGCTGACATTGCTCAAGAGTGTGAACGCTTCTTGGGTCCCAAAGGCTTTGGTGGAGTTCAGGTATGTATAGCTGATCTATAACTAAATGAAATGTGTCTTATTTTCAAAAGTGTATATTATTATAATTTTTAAACTTATTTTCAAAAGAGTCCACCCCTTTGGACAAGATGCAGGAAATGGTTGCAAAATTACTACAGATGCAACTATAAAGATTAGGAAAGATGAAAGCAGAATTCACAATGAAACAGCGAACAAAGTGATAACTACCACATACTAGAATTATCCAACCAGTAGAATTTGCCCTGTTTGATTGTCACATGGACTAATTTGCATATTTTGATTGGAAATGAACTGGAAATAGTGAGGGTTTTTTTTTAAAAGAGGCAGGTTTGGTGAGATTTGACCACAGGAGTTAAGATTTAAAACTTACTAAGTTTCTTAAAATCAAATCTGTTTGAACATGGCAAGTCAAATGTATTTTTCTGTTGTGTAACAGTTTATGTTATATCAAGTGATTTTTCCACTTATACTAGTATCAGTATAACGTCTTTAGTGACAATTTTAGTAACAATCTTCTATGAACATAATTAATTAATAAAATTATCATTCAGACTGTATTATTTTTGTGCTGATCTATTGCTCAGATCTCTCCTCCACATGAGCACGTTCTAGTGAGCGATCCATGGAGGCCCTGGTGGCAGCGATACCAGCCAGTTAGCTACAAGCTCTGCTCAAGATCTGGCAGTGAGGCAGAACTGAGAGACATGATCACCAGATGCAACAAAGTTGGGGTAAACTAAATTACAGTTGTGACCGAGTGATAAGCATGAAAGACCTATCTGCATTTGATTGCACATTGTAAATGTGTATGATTATATAAAACAACAAGTTGGAAACGGAATATTGTAAAAACACTGTATGGCAATTAATAACAAAATAATAAAGACTGACAATTTACAAGACTGACTGTATTTGAAGGTATCACGCAAGAAAAGTCAAGGAAACTGCTAAGTTATAGGACACTAATTTTGATGTGGTGAACTGCATCCTCACCATATATTATATCCCAACAGGTTAACATCTACGTAGACACCCTTATCAACCACATGTGTAAAACCTTCAGTGGAACGGGAACCCACTCTTCATGTGGAAGCTGGTTTGATGCTGGGAACAGAGACTTCCCCAGTGTTCCTTATTCCTCCTTGGACTTCAATGACCAAAAATGCAAGACTTCGAGTGGCAATATTGAGAACTATGGTGACAAATATCAGGTAAGAAATGTTATCAAGAAACAATGTGAGACAAGTTACCTTAATGCTGCTTTGGTTCTGATAACACAAATTTTTTAGTAGAGGATATCCATCAATACTTATCCAAAAGTTTAATCTTTTACCAACTGTCTGAGTTAGTCATTACTTCTTTCTGTTATTTCTTCGGTGGTATGATAGTGGGGGGGTGGTAATGTACAGAAAGGGTGTAGAGTTCAACACAATGCTTTTAAAACGACATTTCACTAAGCAAAGAAACTTTTCTTTCTAATTCCAAACAACCTCTGAATACAGTTTTGAAAAAGATTATTACTTGCTTTGTACATGATAAGTGTAGTGTTAAGATCGATACAACTGGAACAATTTTAGGTGAGTAGTTTAATAGATATTAAAATGTTTTACTACTTTTGTTGCTGTTTGTTTTTATTTTTATTTTTATTTTTCTCCACAAAGTGAGTAATATCAGGAACTATTTGGCAACAAAACAATATAATTCTTTTTGGTGATATAATTTTTTTCAGCATAATTTGAGATCAGTTGTTGTGACAAAATATATTTCCATTCATTCTGTCTATTAAAAGATCATTTATTTCTTTTACAGATTGCACTGGTGATCTGAGATCAATAGTTTTTTTTTTTTTTTTTTTAAAAACACCTTTTATTCCTTGTCATCCATCACATATGATATGCACTATACTGCCAAAAGTAATTACTCACCGATCCAAATCATTAAATTCACATGTTCCTAACACTTCCGTGGCCACAGGTATTTAAAATCAGGCACATAGTCATGCAGAATGGTTGCATTCTGGAGCTCAGTGAATCCAGCGTGGTACCGAGATTGGATGCCACCAGTGCACCAAGTTCCACTGGTAAAATTTCTTCTTGGGTCCAAATGCTGAATAAAATATTAACTGTTACAGGTACGTGACTGCCGTCTGGATAATTTGCTGGATCTTGCCCTGGAGAAAGACTATGTTAGGGGTAAGGTGGCCGAGTACATGAACAAGCTTATTGACATAGGCGTGGCTGGATTCAGAATGGATGCCTGCAAACACATGTGGCCTGGTGATCTGAGCGTTGTCTATGGTCGTCTGAAAAACCTTAACACCCAGTGGTTCCCCAGTGGCTCCAGACCTTTCATCTATCAGGAGGTAAGTTTAAAAAAAAAAAAAAACTTTTGGTGAAATAAATAAATACTTTAGCATATTTTTCAGTTTTCATGAAATTGTAGGATTTGATAAGTCTTAGAGTTTACATGTCCTTTGTATGTGACTGAAATGTAGAACAGATCTAGGTTCATTTTTATCTTGCAGGACTGGAAAAGATGTAAACAAATAAGAACACTTTAGGTCCAGATGTAAACATTAATGTAATTATTATTTTGCAGAGACCAGAATAGCACTGCATGTACATGGTAAATGGCCTGTATTTGTATAGCACTTTACTTAGTCCCTATGGACCCCAAAGCGCTTTACACTACATTCAGTCATCCACCCATTCACACACTGGTGATGGCAAGCTACATTGTAGCCACAGCTGCCCTGGGGCAGACTGACAGAGGCGAGACTGCTGGACACTGGCGCCACCGGGCCCTCTGACCACCACCAGTAGGCAACCGGTGAAGTGTCTTGCCCAAGGACACAACGACCGAGATTGCTGGAGCCGGGGCTTGAACCGGCAACCTTCCGATTACAAGACGAACTGCCAACTCTTGAGCCACGATCGCCCTTGCCCATTACTCGGGCAGACCAGATGATGTTCGCATGCTTTTCAGCATCTCTTTATTAACAAGTTGCTGTTACAAATACACACAGCTGCAGCTTTCCAGTTGCCAGCCAAACACATACCAACAACAACAATAACCCAGGAGTTAGCCCACACTTTAAGCCAGCAAGGCATGATCAGGTGCATCCACCTCCCCTGCAGTGGCACCGCAGACCCCCATCACCCGACAGAGGCCAGGGAGCCGTCCAGCCAAACCTAATCCCCCCTGTGAGTGGGAATCGGCCTGGACCATCCGTGCCCCTGGCCCAGCGACAGGGAGGTGTCCATTCAATTGGCCGCGTCTCCAGTGACTGCGGTGACGAGGTGGGTCTGAGGGCTGCGCGCGCATGTCCAGCGATGGCCCTGGAGATGGTCTAGGGACCACCCATGTGGCAAGCGGCGGCAGCTATGAGCCAAGGCTCACTGGCAGCTCGACAGGCGGAATACACGCAGGACCTAACCATGCGCTCGCCTCTAGTGGAGATAGGACAGGTCCAGCTAGTGCGCTGGCCTCTGATGTGGACCAGCCGGCGCAGACGACCACAGGAATAGCAGGACCCTCGCGCCTGGGGGCCCGCACGGGCGCTGGAACAGTCCGGACCTCCGTTCCCATACCGTCAAGGGTCGCGGGTGGGGCTGGCGGCGGTGTCGACCAACACCTGGTCCTGCAGCTCTTCCCACCGCCATCTGCCCCCGTTGCGTGGCCACCAGCTCGGCTACCATTTGGGTCAGCTTCTTCCCTTGCTGGCCCAGTCCTGGGTCTGCTACGGCCCCTCCATGGGTTTTGGCACCACTGTAACATGAACAATGCAGACCTGATGATGTTCGCATGCTTTTCAACATCTCTATATTAACACTCAAGTTGCTGCTGGCTGTTGCAAACACACACAGCTGCAGCTTTCCAGTTGCCAGCTGAACACATACCAACTACAACAATAATGCAGGAGTTAAACCACACTTTAAACCGGTGAGGGGTAATTGGGGATGCCACTCAGGTGAGTCTGCCTGAACTGCAGCGGCACCGCAGCCCATGCTTCACCATAAGCACAAAATAAGAATCTGTACAAACAGATGCCATCATCTGGCATTCTTCTTTTTTTTTTTTTTTACTAAAATATGTGACGGTTTGAAACATACATGGTTCTTGCAATAACATCATTAGATAATTTGGTACTACTTATTTAAACCCTTCTCACTTTTCAGATTATAGAATCAGTTTTTTCTTTTCGCTCTAGGTTATTGATCTGGGAGGTGAGGCTATTTCATCCAATGAGTATGTCAGCCTTGGAAGAGTGACTGAGTTTAAATATGGTGCCAAACTGGGAGAGGTCTTCAGAAAGTGGAACAACCAGAAGCTTTCCTACACTAAGTATGTGTTGTTTCTACTGGTATATCTAAGGAAAATATTACACAATTTAATAGAAAAGGTTGTTGGTTTTTTTGGGTTTTTTTTAGATATAACAGAGATATGTCATTTTTAACTATGCTCTTTGTAAAGGAAAAACAAACTGATAAAAACTACTATAAAGGTACAGGGGCCGACCAATTGGTTGCATTTTAAGTTAAGTTAAAGTCAAATGCACATCCATCATATGTTGACGTTTTGAGGAGCAGAATTTTACGGGAGCGAAATTTTGCTTTACCATGTACAGGATACATCCATTTCAAGTATCAATGGACTTTCAGTTAATGTCAGACCATAACCCATCAGCTAGCTGGCTTGCCGATGAACCCAGTGAAGTCATGTAGTGAATCATGGCCATAAATATCAATAAATACTTGTTATATTAATCGTTGACACTCACCCCAACACCACCTTTTACTTTCTTTTTTGCTTTACCTTCATTACTTTTTCCCCACATGTCTTTTTCTTTCTGAAGTGCACAAGTCCATTGGACAATGATCTATCTAATTCCTAGTTGAATTATTTTCTTCTTATCAGATTAGAATGCTTGCCACGTCTTTTTCACTTCTTTTGTTGTTTGATCCTCCATGGCTGCTCTTAATCGAATGTAGCAAATTATCAAGATACTACATGTTGCTTTGCAATAGCACTGCAAATTATTAAGATACTACATGTTGCTTTGCAATAGCACTGTATAAATTAGGCTTAAGTGTAGTTAGAGCAACCAGTGCAAGCTCTATGTTAAGTGCTGGTCTGAACAAAGACTTAGTAAAGATCAGCTATAATAAAATACATTTCTTTTTTTTTTGCTGTATTTAGGAACTGGGGAGAAGGATGGGGTTTCATGGCTAACGGGAATGCTCTCGTCTTCACTGACAACCATGATAACCAAAGAGGCCATGGTGCTGGCGGTGCATCCATCCTTACATTCTGGGACCCCAGGCTCTACAAGATGGCTGTTGCTTACATGCTTGCCCACCCTTACGGTGTAACCAGGGTCATGTCTAGCTATCGGTGGGACCGCAAAATTGTAAACGGACAAGTATGTTCACTCGTCATGGAATGATGCAATATTTAGTGTGTATTAGACACTTTTTTGTTGAATCCGTTCATTAATGCTTGTATTATAGGATCAGAATGACTGGATTGGACCCCCCAGCAATGGTGATGGGTCAACCAAGCCTGTTACTATCAACTCTGACCAGACCTGTGGGAATGGATGGGTTTGTGAGCATAGATGGCGTCAGATCACGTAAGTCCACAGAAATCAGGAGAAAGCACACTGACCTTATGCAAATTCACATTGTTCTGCTTTGTCAGCTAGACCATCAAAACTGTAGACATCATGTATTATGATTGTAATTTGTCCTTTCTCCTATTTAGTAACATGGTCACTTTCCGTAATGTGGTCAATGGACAGCCTCACTCCAACTGGTGGGACAACCAGGGCAACCAGGTTGCCTTTGGGCGTGGTAATCGTGGTTTCATCATTTTTAACAATGAGGACTGGTAAGGATTATGTCCTCTTTGTTTGTGTGTGACAGCTTCCTGATACTTCATTTTAAATTAAAACAAATAATTTCACCATTAAAATAAAACATTTGCTTAAATGTTTGAGAAAGAGACTGCTTGGGCACATATCAAAATAGAGCTAATATGACCATAATTTACCAAAAACATTTACAATTTCTACATTACATCTAATGTAATTAAAAAAAGCTTAGTCCAAAAATGTCTGTAGTTTTTCAAGCCTTTATTTCTTTCATTAAAAATGGAATTCTGTTTTATAAAGAGCACTATTAATTGTATATAAAAATAAATAAAAACTACTACAACAACTACTACACTACTACTACAATAATAATAATAATAATAATAATAATAATAATAATAATAAGTATTAATATATAATTATTAGTTATTATATAATTATTATTATAGGATATATATAATTATCATATAATCCACAAAAGACATCTGGAAATGAAATGTCTGCAAAGTACACTTTTGCTTATTCCAAACAAGCACTGTATTATTTTGGTAACAGATTGGACCGCTGAGTCAGTAAAACTCTCTCAACAGAGAATGAGAAAAATGAACTGCATCCCTTTTTATTTATGTATTTTTTTTTTTACCAGATATGTAATGCCTTCCTTTGCCCAAGTGGTATTATATTGCTTCATATTTGTTTAATTGTCTTGAAAGCAGAATAAATACAAGAAGGCAATGGAGTTTAATTGTGGCACTCTTACGACTTTAACACTGGGTTGATCTTTATTTTCGATTTCATTTCAGGGACCTGAACGTCACCCTGAACACAGGCTTGCCTGGTGGCACCTACTGTGACGTCATCTCTGGTCAGAAAGAAGGAAGCAGCTGCACTGGGAAGCAGGTCAGTGTTGGTGGTGATGGCCGTGCCACCTTCTCGATCGGTGGCAAAGCTGAGGACCCCTTCATCGCTATCCATGCAGATTCTAAGCTGTAAATCCAGGAATTATGACTTAAATTGAATCTTTAAAATTCAAATAAAGCTTATTTTAAAAACTGAAGATGTTCTTTGTCATTTTTGACATAATATTTTGTTTATATTTAAATAATAGACTGACATGTAAATACACTTCACACGTCATCTGAATACTTGCAACTTAAAGTGTAATGTACTCTACACACAGAATATGTTCATTTATAATAAATAGTCATCAGGGTGTGAATTAAAACCCACTCATAATATTTAGTCACAATGTATTAAATAAATACATCTCATAATAATGGTGGTCCTAAGACAAAGTAATGATACATTTTTATTTTTTCTTTCCCTTGTGGGTGGGATGAGCTGCAGTACTTCACTCACATGTCATAATTATTGGGGGGGGGTTATATCCATTGAGTACAATAGCATAGACAATGTTAAACCCTAAAAAGGGGATACATCAATCAGTCTCAGACACAATCTCTTCTCTTTCAGCAGCTTCATTGCGAATGATGTAGAAATACAGACATACAAATTCCCAAACTGGGAACTGTCTTCAGAAAGTGGAACAATGAGAAACTGTCTTACACCAAGTATGTGTTGTTTCTACTGGTGTGCCTAAATTAGCCAGCACAAGGCCCATTGTAGACACACTGGTGATCCTGTGCTGGCCCATGTGTGGGTTACTTCTGGCAAACCTGATCCGGGCCACCAAAGGGCCGTCATTCTTTGCGGTGTGTGGGGCATGTGTAAGTTGTGTGCAGCCACTGGCCAGTTGCAGACACACTGCTGGCCCTGTGCTGGCCCAGAACAGTTTCAGCTCTGGCCCCAGATGTCAGCCTAGTGTGTACCTTGATCAAGCCATGTAATAACAACATGTGCCGGAACATAATAGTGCAAAAGTAACATGACGAAACTCAGTTTAGACAGTGAATGGACTGATTCTTATATAGCACTTTGATACTCTCCCAGATTACTCAAAGTGCTCTATACAACATGCCACATTCACCCAATCACACACTTTCTTTAAACAGAATGCTTCCTAACTACATTCATACACATTCACACTCTTGACATGCAGACTGGAGGAGGCAGGGATCGAACCACTAACCTTCCGATCAGTAGGTGACCTGCTCTACCTCCAGAGCTACAGTAAACCCTCACTAGGTTTTGGATAAAAGTGTACTCTCACAAACCTGTCAAATCTGTATTTGATTGCATTGCATTTGATTGCATTTGGGTCTTCTAACTAAAATAGGAAAATAGGAACATAAATAGTGCCATCATTGCCAGACCTGGCCAAGATCTGGTTGACATACACCCTGCCATGACACCAGTCAGTCAGAACTGCCAGCTTGATGCCGGATTCCGGGCCAGACCTGTTTTCTATGAGCCTGGGCCACATAAACCAAACCACAATCGGGCCAGATATGGCATGCCATTACATACAGTGCCATCTACGCCAGGCCAGGCCCATATCTGGATGACATACCACTTACCATGCCAGAAGTCAGCCAGCAGTACCGGCTTGACACCAGTTCCGGGCCAGATCTGTCTGCTCTTTGGGTACTGTCTATTTACCTGGAACTTAAAGGAACCAATGTTGAACAGATATGCTTGAAAAAAAATCTGTCTGTCTCTTAATAAAGTTTTTACAAAAGCATTATGGAACTACACAGTCAAATTGCCATTTGTACAAAAAGTGGCATGTCTCAAATGTCATTCTAAAGACACTGTCCATCCATCCATTCTCTTCCAATTATCCTGGTCTGCTTATCTGCTTAACTCTCCCTGCACTTGTGAACAAGACCCTGGGCAGTAACTTGCTCCTGATCCAGAGTGGACACTTCAACCTTTTCTGGCTGAGAACCATGGTTTCAGGCTTGGAGGTGCTAGTTTGCATTCCCACCCCTTCTCACTTGGCTGCGAACTGCTCCAGTGCAAGCTGGAGGTCACAACCTGATGAAGCTAACAGAACCACATCATCACCCTCCACCACTCCAACACACACCAGGAATGACTCTAGCTTACTGCTGGGAATCCAAAGCAAGCTCTTGCTACAGTTTTGCAGGGACTGAATGGCCTCAAAGCACCCCACAGGACACCCAGAGGGAACCAATGGAATGTCTTTTTGTTAAATGCCAAGTCCACCATACACATGTAGACTGGCTGGGCAAACTCCCATGCACCCTTGAATACCCTTGAGAGGATAAAGAGCTGGTCCAGTGTTCCATTGCTCCCCTTAAAAACTGCATTGTGTCACGGTTCTGGGTCCGTTGGACCCAGTATTTTGAGTTTATTATGTTTTGGTTTAATTTTGCATCATGGATTGTTTTCTTGTTCTCTTGTTGTGCTGGTGTTGATGATGATGATTGTGATGATGTTTATTATTAGAGTTTCATGTTTCTGTTTATCCATGTTTTAGGAATTGTGGTCTCATGTATTGTTTTAGTTTCATGTATTACTTTCTGTCCGCCCCTCTGTGTTGAGTCCGTGTCTTTGAGTAGTGTTTCATGTTTCCTGTTTTATTGTGAAAGTCTTTGTCTTATGTTAGTGTGTGCAGCTTTGTTCCCCCTGTCTCGTTAGCCCTGATCTCTCCCAGCTGTGTCTCTCTCCTGTTGCCCATTCCCTCATTACTACCCTGTGTATATAAGCCCTGTGTTTTCCCGTGCTCGTTGTCGCATCGTACCATCAGATCATGCCTGTGTGTTCCCGGTTCTCAGTGTTTGTGTTCTGTTCATGTTTTGTGCTTTGCCAGCAATAAAGCTGTGGTTTTCTGTTGAAATGTGGCTTCACGAGTCCTGCGTTTGGATCCTCACCTCCGCCTGCCGCACATAGAGCCCTGACAGAACGATGCGACCAGTATGGATCCAGCAGACTCAATGAGGGAGCGCTACTCTCCTTTTGATGGTACTAGGCTAGCGCTTGGAGGGCCTCCATGCTGCCGTTCCTCCTTTTCCACTTACTCCTCTACCCATTCTTCCGTTTCTCCCCACTGTCGAAGCCTGCCTCCCGGACCCGAGGGAAGCGCTCGAGGCGACGCCGGGAGGAGTACTATGAACCTGCGAACAGCCAGCTCACGCCAGCACAGGCGTTTTATAAGATGCTGGGGATCATGATCGTTCCCCCCAGTTCTCCGAGCAGCCGCAGCAGCAGAGTTTTGCCACGTCACCTTCAGCCAGTTTCTGATCCCTCTTCGACAGGGAAGCGGCGGATGCGCCGCCGGCGTTCACAGCTCCAGCGGGAGCCTAGGATTTTTTCTGAACAGCCGGCTAGGGTGAGTGGTGGGGCTACTCTTTTGCCCCCTGCTGAAATAAGAACTGTAAATGAAAGGACTGATTATTTGAAGGACAATTCTCCCGGTTCATTGCACTATTTAGACTGTCCCATACCTCACCTTTCTAAACCTGTTGATGAAACCAAGGAGATCTATGACTCTATGCTTCAGAATGTTCTGGATGATTATCACGCTCCTGAACCCGTCAAGCATGTAGAGACTGCTGTTCGTCCTCAACTCAACACTTCTGTGAGAGCAAACAATGTGTGTGTCATCCCAGAGACTCTTAAGCCCGTGTCAGCTCAGTTACCTGCTCAGCAGCCACCTTCAGCTAAGTTTCCAGTGTTTTCTGCTCAGCAGCCACCTTCAGCTAAGTTTCCAGTGTTTTCTGCTCAGCAGCCACCTTCAGCTAAGTTTCCAGTGTTTCCTGCTCAGCAGCCACCTGTAGCACAGTTTCCAGTGTCCCCTGCTCAGCAGCCACCTGTAGCCCAGTTAGCCGCCCGGCCTGTAGCCCAGTTAGCCGCCCGGCCTGTAGCCCAGTTAGCCGCCCGGCCTGTAGCCCAGTCGCCTACTCCACCACCACTTTCATCTCAAATTCAGTCACCCGTAGCTCAGTCTTCAACCCCGCTACCCATAGCTCAGTCACTACCACAATCAGACTTTCTGCAAACTTTGTTACAGTCCATAGCCCAGTCAGTAGCTCAGTTGGTAGAGGAATCATTAACTTTATCATCAGTTCAGTCAGCCACTCATTTTCGCTCCCAGCCAGGGGTCCCAATTGCCTCTGGCCCTGCATCTGCTCCAGCTGGAGGGCCCGAGGAGCCCGTCCAGCCTCAGGTCTCGTCAGCTGGGGGTTCGGGAGAACCCAGCCAGCCTCAGGTCTCGTCAGCTGGGGGTTCGGGAGAACCCAGCCAGCCTCAGGTCTCGTCAGCTGGGGGTTCGGGAGAACCCAGCCAGCCTCAAGTGTCGTCAGCTGGAGGGCCCGAGTCGCCCGTCCAGCCTCAAGTGTCGTCAGCTGGAGGGCCCGAGTCGCCCGTCCAGCCTCAAGTGTCGTCAGCTGGAGGGCCCGAGGAGCCCGTCCAGCCTCAAGTGTCGTCAGCTGGAGGGCCCGAGGAGCCCACCCAGCACCACGCCTCGTTAGCCGAGGGTCCTGGAGGACCCAGACAGCACATCCTCATGTCTGCTGACGATCCGGGGAAGTCTGTTCAGCTGTCACCTGCTGAATCATCCCCCGCGACTTCTACACCGTCGCCTGCAGCATCACCGCCTGCAGCATCACCGCCTGCAGCATCACCACCGTCAGGTTCCGCAGCCGCCACGCTGCTGCCTGGTTCAGTTTCTGTATCTTCATCCATGTCGGCTTCATCCAGCCTCCGTGACTTCCTCCTCGTCTGGCCCAGCCTCTGTGACTTCGCCTTCGCCTGGTCCAGCTTCGCCTTCGCCTTCGCCTGGTCCAGCTTCGCCTTCGCCTGGTCCAGCTTCAGCTTCGCCTTCACCTTCGCCTGGTCCAGCTTCAGCTTCGCCTTCGCCTTCGCCTGGTCCAGCTTCAGCTTCGCCTTCGCCTTCGCCTGGTCCTGCCTCGCCTGGTCCTGCCTCGCCTGGTCCTGCCTCGCCTGGTCCTGCCTCGCCTGGTCCTGCCTCGCCTGGTCCTGCCTCGCCTGGTCCTGCGGTAGCAACACTTCCGTCAGAGCCAGCTCAGCCTGTTCCACCTCGCCTTCGTCGGCCGCTTTCCAGGCCTCTAAGTTGGCATCATGGCCATCGAGGGCGGCCCCCTGAAAGAATTTGCCCCCGCCGCTGGCTTCGCGGCCGGCCTCCGGACCTGCTCTGTTGCCGCCGCTGGCTTCCCGGCCGACCTCCGGACCTGCTCTGTTGCCGCCGCCGCTGCCTTCCGCTGCCTTCCGCTGCCTTCCGCTGCCTTCCGCTGCCTTCCGCTGCCTTCCGCTGCCTTCCGCTGCCTTCCGCTGCCTTCCGCTGCCTTCCGCTGCCTTCCGCTGCCTTCCGCGTGGCTGGCCTCCTGATTTGTTTTGTCTGCGCCGCTGCCGTTGCCGTGTGCACGGTCGGCCCCCAGAACTGTTTCCCCGTCGTTGCCATTGCCGTCCGCATGGTCGGCCCCCTGAACTTTTCGTGGACTCATGGTTTGACCCGGTCTAGTTTTGTTTTGTATATCTGGACTCTTGCTCCTTGTTTTTTTGTTTGGTTTCTGTCCCTCCATCCTGGACCCCCTCCGCCTGGCCTGGCCTGGTGCTTTGTTGTGCTTTTTTTGTTTAGGGCTGTCGGGAGCCAGCCCTTAGAGGGGGGGTACTGTCACGGTTCTGGGTCCGTTGGACCCAGTATTTTGAGTTTATTATGTTTTGGTTTAATTTTGCATCATGGATTGTTTTCTTGTTCTCTTGTTGTGCTGGTGTTGATGATGATGATTATGATGATGTTTATTATTAGAGTTTCATGTTTCTGTTTATCCATGTTTTAGGAATTGTGGTCTCATGTATTATTTTCTGTCCGTGTCTTTGAGTAGTGTTTCATGTTTCCTGTTTTATTGTGAAAGTCTTTGTCTTATGTTAGTGTGTGCAGCTTTGTTCCCCCTGTCTCGTTAGCCCTGATCTCTCGCAGCTGTGTCTACCTCCTGTTGCCCATTCCCTCATTACTACCCTGTGTATATAAGCCCTGTGTTTTCCCGTGCTCGTTGTCGCGTCGTACCATCAGATCATGCCTGTGTGTTCCCGGTTCTCAGTGTTTGTGTTCTGTTCATGTTTTGTGCTTTGCCAGCAATAAAGCTGTGGTTTTCTGTTGAAATTTGGCTTCACGAGTCCTGCGTTTGGATCCTCACCTCCGCCTACCGCACATAGAGCCCTGACACATTGTTCCTAAATCTTTTTAAACAAGGAAACCACCACCACCTCACCACCCCAGTCTGCCAGTGCTCCAGACCTCAATGCAACTTTGGAGAGACATGTCAGTCAGGACAGCCCTACAACATTAAGAACTTTCAGGAACTCAAGGCAAATCTGATCCATCCTAGGGGCCCTGCCACTGTCTAGTTGTTTAACCACATTAGTGACTTTGCAACCAGTGATGGGCGAGTAATCCCCCTTCCTTCCCATACTCTGCTTTGCTTCCATGATAGAAGGTTTCAGTATGGGACTGAGGAAATCCTCAAAGTGTTCCACCGCCTTACTGTATCCTCAGTCGAGGTCAGCAGCATCCCACCGCAACTGTAGACAGTGTGTGTGGAATACTTCTTCCCCCTCATAAGTTGTCTGACGGTTCGGTAGAACCACTTTCAGGCTGACCAAAATTCCTGTTCCATGGTCTCTTCCCACACCCGTGTTTATGCTTCACCCACTGCCAGAGCAACATTGTGCTTGCCCTGCCTTTACCTGTCAGCTGCCTCTTGAGTCCCACAGGCTAACCAAGCCTGATAAGACTCCTATTCTAGACTGACAACTCCCTCTGGTCTTTAGCAACTGGTTCTGTGTTTTTGGCCACAACAGCCACAGCTCCTTGCAACAGTCTCATCAATGGAGGTGCAGAACATGGTCCACTTGGACTAAATTTCTCAGACCTCCCTTGGAATGCAGTTGAAGCTCTGGCAGAGGTGGAAGTTGCCACAGGTTCCCAGTGCACCCTCACTATACATTTAGGTGTGCTAGGTCTGTCCATCATCCTCCCGCCCCCTCATCCCTGACAGGACCATGATGGAATCCTGATCAATAACTGGCTTATAGATAACAGTAATGATGGAGGCGCATTCATTCATTCTGCCAGAAATATGTGGTGCTTTGTTCTTTATATTTCAGATGATTAATAAGGTCAGTAAAATGCTCCTGTAGAAGTGAACCACAAAGCTCTGGCATTGTGCTTAAAACTGTTAGTAATTCTGGCCTTTCCAAATAAATTAACAGTCACAGCACTAATGACATGGCTTCTTACTCAACTTGTCTGCCGCGAATCTTAGTACATCCCCTTCGCAATTTATTTTAATACTCTTGTTAAAAATTTTGTGCGGTGAAAGGGACACTCCAAATCCAACAACTGGTATAAGTCAAATAGGTGTCCTACTTGCAGTATTTTTATTTATTTAGTTATAGGTGGAAAAAAATGTGCTCACAGGTAGGAGAGAACAGTTATTACTGTTCAACATGATCTTTATGAGCGACTATACAAACAGCACTCACAGCCCCCACAAGTACGAGTACAGCCCCCACAACAGCTATGCAATCGGGAAATTATTAACAGCTGATATCTATTTTATGCATCATCTCTTGGAATTGTGCAATCAAAGCTTCATCATCATCATATGACCCCTCAGGGAATAAACCACGCTAAATTTATGGGAAACTGCAGGAACAGTCTGAATCCTTACGATGAATAAACTCTTTAATAACACAATTTGTAAAAATACACTCCTCTTTCAGCACTTCGCACATCTTTGATAAGTTGCTGCAGTAATTTTAAGGCCAAAACCAACTTTTACAGATGGGTAAGAGAGCACAGACTATCATTGCCATCACAGCAGATTCCTTTGTGACACATTAGGTGATCATTCAAAAGCTCTCCTATCCCCCACAGAAGGCCAACAACTTCCAAATCCTGGCCCAAATATCCTTTTTATGCCGGCTGTGATTTTAACTCATGTAAACGGTATTCCAGGAATCACTGACAGAAAGTATATACAGAACACTGGTGGCATCTCTCATTAGGGCAGCTCCAGGTCCTAGAGGCCCAGTGAGTTGACCCACCATTCTTATTTTCTCCATCTCATGTCCTCTCTTGTTCCCCTCACTTTCAACCCATTGCCATCTTCCCAGTCGAGTTACTGTTCCAGTCAGAAGATATGGACCAGTGACACTTTAATGCCAGCAAAGGTGATACCTGCCAGAAAATTTGGTTCACCTTGGTTGCTATGGCAACAGAGCACATGAGCAGAGAAAATGCAGAATTCTTGAAGATTTTAAATAAAACGAGCCAGTGAACGGAACTGAGTAATTTATACAGTATAAATTAGTATAAATGATGCAAATGTAATTTTTAAGTGATGACTTTACAATATATAGACAGTGAAATTACTTTTTAAATTTTGTACGTTAAATATTATATTATATATTATTATATTGCATACCTTAATTATCCTGACATCTAAAAGTGTTACATTGTTTGCAGCCTAACAAAGGAGTAGTTCCCATCCCCTTTTGACTGATGTACCCCCACAGCCACATCCGATTATCTCGAGTACACCTCCAGTGGCAACACCACATGTTTAATAAATGTTCTTATAAACAGATTCTAAACTCCAATAACTAGTGGTTATTGCTACAAACACCTACTAACTATATCATTATTTGAATTTGGCTGTTTTAATCAAATATTTACTGACATTTACAAATAGTTGTCATGTCCCTGCAAAATCATACTAATATTGATTTTCTGGTTACTGTACTAAAGAATAGTTTTATGCATAATAATTATAATTTTATAACGTATAAAAATTCCACATAACCTCAGACTAAGGTAGGAGTATGACCCTGGGTAGTAGAACTGCTTGATGAGAATCGAGTTCTAAACCTGTGACATGCTGTTTAATGTAAAGCTCTACATGGCAGGTGATGAATCTTTGTTCACAAAATGTGCCAAAATGTCAGTGAGACAGTGAGTGCAGGAGAAGGATATGGCGACCTTAGCGGTAGACTAGCCTCAACATATTGCAACTGTTAAATTATTGACCCACTCTCCATCTTTTGGTCCGGCAGCTGCGAGGACCTGTACCTTCCGATTAGCTGCAGAGCTGTCAGCATAGTAGACCAGGGTCTTTCGTGCTGTCATCCTCACTGATGCTTTGTGACATGGCTGTCAGCGGTGTCCCCATCCTGTTTTATATTTCATATGGTGCACCAGACCTGCCTGTCACATCACCCAAGGAGAAAGGCAGTCATCACCTTAAAGATGAAGCAGCTGAGTTTTGGATCTACAGTGTGCAGGTCTCTCTGAGAACATTAAAAACAGTGTAGTTGATGTCCATCTTTTACTCTAATAAAGAAAATGAAACAGACTTTTAACAATGTCAATTTTAAAATCAGAAAAAGAAAAAATCACAAATGTTCAAATCTACATTTTGAATTTTGAATAGTATGCTCTGTTTCTACTCTTTTGCTTAGGTTTAGGTGCTCAGTTGAAATTTTCTATTTCCATAGCAAACTCTTCACTTGTGAAAGAAAACAAAGGCTTCTCTGAGCAGTTTAGTACCTAATACTATTCTGTCTCCTATCACTTGGGGGCAGTGTTGAAGCAAAAACTATGAGACAAAGTTTTCCAAAACAAGATTGAAAAGGTCCAGGAGACATTTTGCTCTCTGTGCGATTTATCTCATAACTTCATGAAATGCAGTGCAGAATTATTCAAGAGGAAAAAAAATATATCCATGATGGATCATATAAATTGAACATGAATTATATACACTGTCAATGGCCAAGTAAAAGAAGTGAGTGGTATATAATGGCATTGCTCATTTGTTCATACAAACTTAAAACACACAAAACAGCATAACTCCTTCTGTAATATTAATTCATGTAAGAGATCAATTATGTGAATTGGTGTGATATTAATACCAGTGTTTTCCACTAATCGCTCTGTTTAAGAGCTATAGAAAGCTAATGATCTCAAGCACTTGAATCTTCTATCATCGGCAACCACATTCTGATCAGTGCTGAATCATTATAGTCAGCTAATATCTAAAATTCCATATTTCTGTGTAGTATCAGCATACAATGGTAATGTGTACATTCAAATTTGCCATATTATTTGATAATACACTAGTATATAGATAAAAACCATGACATTTATGACATACAAGTGTTCCTTTTTGTATTCATTCATTACTTGATCCGAAAACATCTCAGCAGGTATGTTTTATGTCATTCTTTCTCCTGGGAAAGACAAGTCAATATATTTTAAACCACTTTTTAACGATATGACAGTTTTATTATCTTATAAATGCAAAAACGATTTTTGTCTAGCACCTTTGTCTTAAAAAATGCAAATTTGAATCCCAATGAGATCTTTGAACAACAAGAAATAAGTAAATGAATTGAATAAGCATACATTCATTAGTAATGCTTCGTGTTGTCATTACTGACACATGACTGCTGACTTATAGGTGTTCTAGCCCCAAATTCACATATGATTAAAACCTGTAATAAGCACATAATTACAATAAAAGTTAAACTTGCTTATTTTTAAGAAGTATGCTTAAATATATCTATGCAGTACTTGTATAAAACAGGTCTTTATTTATACATTTATGCATACTATATTGTTTTTACATCAAATATACATTCATAATTTAACCATACAGGATTGCATCGATCAAATGTTTTTCTGTGTGCAAAGAAATCAAAAACACTTGCCAGTTATTGCTTTAAATCTATAATATCCATTAGTACATGGATGTGTGTCACAGTTACCCTTTTCCAACACCTTTGCCGTCCTTGCAGTGAGCTTATTCATACCCCCCACCAACAGATTATGCAGCAGCACACAGAGCAATGTGAAGGTTGGCCTTTTGTGTCCTCATGCATTTTCTGCTTTAGTCTTTAATGATATCATTGCCTAGCTAAGTCATCTTTTATAGCTGACACCCCACAGGGTGGCCAATATTTAGTCTGTGTGGTGCGTGTATGTGTGTGTGTGGTCTGTACCCCAGGCTTCCCAAATGTAGAGCCTGACAAGCCCTATTTAGCCCTGAATTTCAGACCGAAACTCTAATATGAAGCTAAAATACCACTACGTGAAACAGGCGCCCAGCACAACTTTGAAATAATTGAGACAAACTCATTCAGTCATGGCTCGTTTAATATAATGAGCAAAGTGAGCTCTTCAATTTGCATACTGATAAGATGCCTCCATCAGATTAAATAGCTCTGGCTCATAGATACTCATTGTGGATATTACGTTTAATCAGAGCATGGATTTACTTTACAAACATACTCGGAGAAGTGCAAACTAAGGCTTTCAATTAAGCCATTGCCAGGTCCTAATCATCTCCACAACAAATTTGGTCAGCAGCTTCCTGAGTCATGTTGCCATAAGACATGACTTATATTAAAGTTTAACACTGAAATTAACACAATAGACATTTGGTCATTGTCAGTTAATTCCAAGAAGAAATCAGGTCTTTTTCAGTACTATACATATTTCTTGTGTTGGCTTTGGGAACTTACATTATGACCCTTTTGGCCCTTCTTTATAGTTAATTCTATGGAAGTCTCCTGCTGCATAAGTTAACTCCTTTCTCTCCCTGTTCCAACAGATTCCCACACATGGGTGTTCTTCCTGACTGCTTGTATTGCAGTAGTATAGCTGACACCAAAACAATGAGGGCAACAGCACTGGCTGGTCTAAATCACATGTTTGTGCAGTGGCTCCAAGCCTGATTCTAGAGCCCACAGACCTGTAGAGCAAGACTTTGTGAAAGGGAGCAGATGGTGACATGAATAGTGCAGCAGGTCTCGTCCACCCCCGCCCATTGCCTTGCGTGCAGCACATTACCTCAACAAATGCTTCACATAATTGATGTGCTGGAATGGCCCCCATCATCACTGGATTTTGCAGAGTGGCAGAATCATCAAGGTCGCCTCTGCTACTCTGACATACTAATCACAGAGTAATACTGGGACAATGACTTCTTAAAGAGCGCAGAAATTCTTAAAGCTTTGAATACCACTATATACATGTTAAAAATCAGTTATCTGACCACATACAAACTGTAGTTTATTTCATAAATTCCAATATGTTTGTTTTATCATTGTTTGCCTCCTATCAGTACACATTTCCATTTTTACAGAAAAACACTCTATCTTCCTAAATACCTATCTGTCTACCAGGTACTGGGTATTTTTGGAGTGGGTGGGGGACACACAGAAACAGCTTAATTATACATGGTAGCCCTTGGCAACATACAACATTAAACTTGTATGATTTGGTTTAGACAGGAGTTGCCAGAATCTGTTATGTGACCCTGCCAGCCCGGTGATCTGCCACCGTGCTACCAGTTTAATTCATAAAACCACAAACTAAAGTGGTTTTCTGTTAAGATAATTTGGAAAAGATTAACCTGTTTCTATCAACTTCTGTAGTTTTTACATCAATATTTAACACTCGGCATGCTTAACGATCAGCTTACAACAACTGCTTCTGCACCACCACCGCATATGTTCACTGAAAAAGAAAAGTTTAATGATCTGAAAAAACATGAGCCATCTGTCAAAACTAGCTCAGAGAATGTTGATAATTTAGAGAATGCAAATCATCTGTGTTTTTCAAATACTGAAAGTGGAAATAAGGCAAATAACACTTTTTATTATAGCTTACTGCACAAATTGCAACATATCACACAGGTCCCCTATGTGTAAATATATAATTCTTTAAAGTCCGTTTTTGGCGTTGAGAACAAACCTGAGGTTGACACTTTTATTTTTATTTAGATGTTTTGGCAGATTGGTGTGGAACTGACATTAATGCCTCTATTTTAATTAATTCTAATAACTGTAATTATCCTTAACAGCAAAGAGTTACATTCTATTAGACTCAGCTATACTTCGGTTTAGTGCTAATTATCATATTGATAGTGAACATGCTATCAGGTTTATGCTAGCATTTGCATGGCGATTAGTTTCAAAACGCACATTAAAGTCTTCCACTAAGAATGCCCCTTTGCTCTCTGTGATTGCCATGAAAATTCAATTAGCAAGCTTCCATGTGAACTGTGAAAAATGCTACCAATTAGAAGTTAATAACTTGTCAGTCACAATGCAAAACTTCTAAACACTGACCAAAACATGGTTTGAAGACATGTAAGCCCAAGGGAGGATGTCACATTTCCTCTGGATATTCATTTTTTTTGGACTTAAATCTGCATAGGGGAAAACAACAACAGGCAACTGGCCTCGTCAAGGTGAAACACAAGTGTTATTTTATTTATGCCCTAACCAACTCCCACACTCCCCCCCACCCCCCTTGGTCTGCTGTGTCTCCCCTCCCTGGGGAGCCAGGCTGCTCTGCCCCAGAAAGTTGACATGCCCAGGCAGAGGGAAGCAGAAGCAGTAGGGGGAGATGGGCAGCTTGGTGGTCACCCAGACAGAGCTGGCACTGAACACATGCAGCAGTTCTCCTCTGATGCACCAACACAGACATTCCCAAACACTTGCTCGACCTTGGGTGACAACAGGGGTTGGTAGGTGAGACAAAAAAGAAGGAAAAGGATCAACTTTTTATTTCACTTGTGTGTCAAAAGCTGTGTTGAGATTCATTTAGCTTTGGTCTAGAGCTAAGCCTTATCTTTGTGTTTTAAAATGTAAATAAAGTTTATTTTAGAAATTGACAGTATTTTAAACATGCATAATTGGATCAGTGGCAGATTGTTTTTGCAGTTTCTTCTTTACCCCACTATTCTGCTTTCTGTCAAAGATTGATTGGTTGAGAGAAAGATTGACATGTCAATGACAGCTGCCCGGCACACCATCGCCTGTTAGGCCAATGCACCCTGACAGCTAGCTGACACCCCAATTTCCTGCACGCTGTCTTTTAAGGAAAGCTTAGGAAATCTTCTCCACCACCCTCCCTGTTCCTCTTGCTTAATTTCTTTCCATCACTTGTCATCTTATTATGGGGTTGTTCACTTTGTTATGTCAGCGGATGGAAAGGGGGTTAATGACGGTGGTTGAGAGTGCTTCGATATACCCCTTCTGAGTGTGTATAATGGATTAAAAGGAGGGTGGACTGAGTGCTATATGTCCACGAGTGACTTTCTTTAATTTGTTTACACACATGTTGCAAGTATATGTTTTACTTAAGAATGTAAGTAAATAATGTAAATATACTGTTAGATTACAACCACAGTTCTAGAAAAGCTGGAAAGCTGTATAAAATATGGGTAAAACAGAATGCAATGATTTGCAATTGTCAAAAGCCCTTATTTGATTAACAATAGAACATAGTAAACATATGAAATGTTTAAAGTGGCATTTTGAATTTGATAGTAGCGAGAGATCTCAAAGAAGTTGGGCAAGAAAAGGTAAAGTGACTGGAGCTATACAAAGACTTTAAATAAGACTTTAAATATCTCATAATCAAAGGCTTCAGTTAATCTGAAGAAATCTCTGTGTGCAAGGATCAAGTCCAAAGATCTTGACAAAGGTAGGATGGATGTGACCTTAAGAACCATTTGGCCTGTTTTCAGCACCACATTTCTCTTGCAAGTCCAGCAACTGGTTTTCTCAGTTTCCAGACATTTACCAAATGTTAAAGATGAGGACCTATTCTGTTGATTCTATTTTATTCTATTGTATATTGTATATTGTAGATAGATAGATAGATAGATAGATAGATAGATGTAACATAATATTAGTTTGAACTCTTGCATAATGATTTTGCCTGGGAAAAATCAAATTGAATTCCCAAATTATTTAAGGCCATTTATGCTTGATGGGTTTGCTTGTTTTTTGTCCTTTTTTGTCTAGTTTTTTTTCAGAACTCATTTGTTTAAATTGAGACCACAAGCAAAATAGGTTTTTTTTCAGTCATGATATTTATGGCAACATTGAAAGTGGTACTGAAATTTCCACCATTAACAGCTCCCAGTGCAGAATATTGTAACGCAACAGAATAACCTAATAACGGTTACTTTGTGTGGCTCTAGTGTAAGGTAATCTGTGCCTCCACACATTCCACCTCCCTATAATAAGAAATACCATCCTCTTTTTAGACGTGAATTAATGAGCCAGCATAACAGCCTTTCCATCCGCAGATTTGGATCAGATTATAAACATGGCACCCTAACCACACAAACACTTCTGCCCCTTCCTTGTCTTCCTGGGAATGAATTCACTTCATGTCGTATAATGAGAGTCAGTATGGGGTCCATATGGTTACAGCAGGGTTGGGTAGGAGTGGAGAAAAGAAGACAGGAAGGGGGTAATGCACGTTTTAATGAGATGTGAGTCTCTGTGGCACACCTGCACTCCAGCGATCTGTGAAGATTGCTCACTAGAGCCTAGAGAGGTATAAGGCCTTAGTTAAGTGTTAGAGAAAAGCCTTCCAGTGCTTAAAATGCAGCACTGGCTTCATCAACTATAGCAAATCCACTAACCTAATTGATTTAGGCATAACTCCTGAAAATTAGCACTTCCAGATTTTCCCTTTTGGACAATAAACAACAACAACAACAAAAGAAGTTAATCAGGTATAACCCCTAATTTATTAGCATGTGTTTGTTGGTCATTTTGGCTTTCTGTCCAAACTCGATATGGTTCAAAGTGGATTGTGACTCACAGTGCACAGTGTCTGTAACACAGCCTATGCTTTCTTTTCTGTTGCATATAGTTAGACATTTGCCTACCACATGGCAGAATCTGAGCAATTCATTTGTGCCATGTGTTTGCAGCTTGGCATAGCTGCTGTTGGATTGTCTGTGTCACATGATAAAGAGATGGCAGCCAGGAACTGTTGGGAGGTACAGTACAAGAGATGCTGAACAGTTTAAATGGAGGTTTAAACGATTCTGTATATGTTAATGAAGGACTGTTTGTTGGATAAAAAAGAATAATTCATATAATTGGTGCAAACAAAAACAGACAGACTGAGACACACACACTGCATATCATATCATAGCTATTGTAGCTATATATATATGTGTGTGTGTGTGTGTGTGTGTGTGTGTGTGTGTTTTCTTGTCCTTGATGAGTTCCTCTGCAACATGGCATTCAGCTCATTTAGTAATACAATACAATACAAAACTGCTGTAGCTTTTACTGTCATTCAAAACTCTCTGTGACTTCACATAGCAGTCCAACTGGGCTAAATTATCGTGGTTTGACTGAGAAACAGCTGCTCAAGGTCAAACTAAGACAAACAGCATGTTATCCTGAGCCAGAGGGGGACCGAGTCGACTCATCTCACACAAGAAGACCACACCAAGACCACTGGGGGCCTATTAGGGGCTACAGATTGTAGGGCCTTGTCATGCATCCACTCTATTTATGCCTCTCAGTTGTCTTTTAAATAATGCATCTCTGTTTAAGCAGAGTGATGCTTTTTTAAATGCTGCACCTGGCACGCTTTGGTATTCTGCAGTTTGCTCTCTCCCGGGGCACAGATTTTTATAAGGCTTTTTGAGGAGGCTTTGGTTTGGAGATGTGAGGAGAGAATATGACTGAACTGGGAGCTACTGCATGACAATAATGTTAGTTGAGGGAAGGGTCGGTTTGTATTGTGTAGTCATTGGAACGCACAATGCATAATGAAACAGGAGAGGGGGGGATAGGATAGAGAAATGAAAGTACAGAGATCCTGCAGTTACAATTCTGCATGGATTTCTGTCACTCTAGACATTGAAATTCAACTTAATTTTGGAACTTTGATTAAAAAGGAAGAATGCACTTCCGCTATGTCCCACAAAATTAAATAAATTATTGTTTTATTAGAGTAAAGAAATAGCAATATTTTGGTATACCTATGAATATTTCTACTAACAGGGGATCATTACAATTTATTCCAAATTTGCTTCCATTTCCATTCGATTTGCGCACATTTCTGAGTTGGATACAGTTCAAAGTTATAAAGCTAAAAAGGGGTCTCAAAGGCTTAGTAGACAAAGTACTGCCACACTGATCTGGGTGGTTAGTGTGCATTTTTTAGCAGACTTTTGATTCTGACACATTTAGGAAAATCGAGTTGACTGAAGGCTCCATTCACTAAATCTTGATTACCTAAATTCTTTTGTTCTCTTCAGTAGAATTTGTCCTCTCTTTTTGTTCACCATTAACACAGTTAATACTGCAGTGGGTAGCTTAATGTAACTGTTGAGTTTATGTTTACGTTTTTTAATCTCAGTGCTCCGATCAGCTAACATAAAACCTACAATGACTCAATAGTTGGGACATTTATGTTCTTGATAACAGGATATGTTTCCGATTGCATATTTAGTTGTGCTTTACAAAAGGGGTTGAGCTGAAATCCTTCAGATTTCATTGGCTTTCTTAAATATGGATGTGACTTTGTGAATACTGTAAAGTAAATGACAAAACCTTTTCTCGCATTTCTGGTGTGCACTTCACTCAGGAAGTAGCTATAGTCATTTAATCTTAACTCTGATTCTGACAAAAGTTTTTCCTACCGCCTGCCTATCTGGCTTTTATATGTTACTAAACAAGCTCATAAAAATTAAGGCAATAAAGCTTTAAAAGTCCAGTTCATTTCTTTTAAAGATGCATATTCTTAATAAGAATTTGAATAATTTCAAAAATATGATTTTTTTTTATTTATTTACATAATTTTGGAAGTAAAAATCTACCCAAGGTCATCTCAGTCCCGGCCAAAACTGTTAGATGCCTTCTGTGTTTCCCTATTATGCTCATAGCACACTCTGGAGCCAGTACCTTGATACACCGGCCGCAGCCATATCAGCCACTGGGAGGCAACAGCACCAGATTAGAGTCCCACAAAGTCTGCATAGAAGATTGAAAGTGTAGACATGGCATAAATTCTAGTTTGTAATCCAGGAGATACTGTTTTGCTACCTGTTGAAAATTTTTGTCTGTTAATTTAATTTCTTTTGCAATTTGTTTGTCTATTTTTAAACTGTTTTTTCTTTTCATTCACTTTTAATATGCCGTAAAAAGAATGATAAACCAATTGGTGGGGATTTAACCTTAATCTCAAAGCCACATTGGCCAATCTGAAGCACTTTCTTTAAAGGATTCAGATGAAACTGGAGGTAACTTAATTGATATTAAAGACATTTGATTTCACACTCCTGGATCTTGAGGAAAATTTTCGCTCTGACTTCAGACAAATCTCTGGCTACAGAGTTGGCAACACCGAAATCAACAAGCAACAAGTCTAACATCAGTTATAGAAAAGCTACCTTGCAGAGCTTCTGACTAGTGAAAAGAATCCATATTGCTAAAATACAATGCTTGTTGTCTAAAAAAAAAAAGTAATCATTCACTGTTTAACACTCTTTAACATCAGTTTTTACACATTTTGCTGATACAACAGGATTGACAGCTGGAACAGGTGCTTTTGGAAGAGCCAAACATTTGCTTGATGGATTTATGTACATATACCTCTCACCCACAAGTTATGTGCTATACAAAACGTAAAATGCTAAGTAAAGTTTTCTATGCTGCTAAAAATCTACAAGGTCAGAAGTCAGAGATTTAAAAAAAAAAGAAAAAAAGGAGAAGAATCTCATGTTTAAAAAGGATGTGATGATGTGTGTGTGTGCGTGTGTGTGAAGGATGCGTGTACACATATATTCACTCTGAGGAGATTACATGTCTCAGCGAGAAATGGAGAAAAGCCATTCTAAAACCTGCTCAGTACAAAAGCAAACATTAATAATAAGGGAATTAAAAATTTTAATCATGGACTTATTTAACATGGTAATTGCTTGTGACAAAAGTAAAGGACCAAATGATTAAATGCTTGATTATAAAAATTCTGCATCCTTTATTAGAAGTATAATTTAATGCTGTCCCCTACAGATCGAGTCCTGGTATTCTGGGGAGCTACCGTCACCAATTTTCAAAACACCTCTGTTAGACAAATGTTTAGCATATTCAGCATACCAAGATCAATATGTTGTCCAGGAATAGCATCTCTCGCACCCTGCAATTAATTCACTGATGTCGACCTCTGGCTTGAGTTTTAGTGAAGCCAACATCAAACGCCTGCAAATGGGACAGAAAGGGACATAAAACAAATGACCTGTTTTAGTACTCCTCATCAAAGCCAACAATAAAAAATCAAATAGGGCAGCAGCAACCAGGATCTTTTGCAACTGCCTTAAAGAAAGACACTAAATGACAAAGGTCAGCTTGCCATTGATCTGTCTACAGCAAGTCAACATTTACGTTCCCACTTTGGTAGATGGAAAAGTATTTGGAGGATTTAAGCAGTTTATACAGTCTATTTCATACACAGTTTTAAATGTCGAAATGACCGTTGTTAAATGAAGAGCAACGCAATATGGACCAAATACAATGAGGGTTTGTTTTGTACTCTTAGAAGTGATCTAGAAATATACTGGAAAGTACGCAGAAATGTGTATCAAGTATTGCAAACACATCTATAGAGGTCTTGTTTAGAATCTCAAAGTGTTGTATGAAGACATAGGTAAATGTGACATGCAGTCTAAAGCACTAAATGGTCAGTAAGACTAGAAAAGTGCTCTATGTAAATCCATTTCCAGTGTATCAAACATCTGTGTTTTCATCAATAAAACAAAACAAAACACGAAATTGCAATATTTCCTTTGGGTGTAATTTTAATGAGACCTGCCCCCATCTATCTGCCCCCATCTATCATTTATCTGAAAGTTAAAGAAAATATGTCAGTAGCTATGAGATTTAAATCTGAAGGTTTTTGTTGTCATTTACAACATCCTACTCAAGGCAAAATGTTTCAGTATACTTTGAAAGGGTTTTATCATAATAACACGATATACTAAATCAGATTTACTTTTCAATATTGACACAGCATCTGCGCTCTCTGCCTGTCACATCCCTCGTCCCTGCAACTTTGATCAAACAAAAAGTCTGCCTCACCTGCTATTAAACACCATCATAATAATGTTTGCCAGACATTTTCACTAATTTATTTGCACTCCATTTATAATTACAATATTTTCAGCCACACTTTGACGTACAAAAGCTGGGTACTAATTAGTGACATTAGGCTTTCACATGATGTAAAGATAAGTCGTACTGGTTTCTAGTTTTAACACCATCAATTTACAATAATTTATTCACTGGAATTTTGTCTTTGAATGATTTTGTTATGGTTTTTGGCCACATTATAAGAGGTTAGCTGTTATTTTATGGTTTTTTTTTTAATCTATCAACTATGAAGTAATCTGTCAGTATTTTTTTTGTAGCTCATCTTTTGCCTACATCCTTTTTGTTTGTTTGTTTGTTTGTTTGTTTGTTTGCTTGTTTTGTTTTGTCCTACGTTTTACTAGTTGGCACAAATGTGTGACTGTAACAAAATTGATTGAAAATCACATTGATTAAATGAAACTGAAGTGGCTGTAAATACTCATTATAGGTAAAATATATTTAAACATTGTTAAATGCACCCAAAAATTCTTTCAACTCCATTACATGTTGAAACTCTTATTTATCAACCAGCTTGTTAAGGTAAGAGCCTTTGAACACTTTTTGAACTTTAATTGGATTGGCCACTAATGGATGCTGGGCACCTTGCACCCCTCCAGCAGCTTGCAACCCTGGGGTCCCAGTTTATGAAGTCTTCAGTTACACTACCCCTGTATGACACCCTATAAGAAAGCAAAATATACGGTAAGTAGATCTGGCAATGAAACTCAAATAAGCAGTATTGACTTAAAAATACAGGTAAAATAAATAGGTGATAAAGTAATATTTAATATAAAATATAGCAATAATAAAAAAAAAGGTTTCTCTTTTTACACGAGAGAGTAAGACCTTCGCTATAAACCCAAATCACTGACAACCTATAGTCATCAATAATCTGGAGATTAGCCTCTGTTGGCTATCTGTAGTCACCAATGACAAAGATAGAGAGCTAGGCAGATTAGATGAGAGTGTTATATTTTTGTACTCTGATCAAGTGAAGAAAATGATGGATGGACTAATACCTGTCTGTGTCGTCCTCCTCTCCTGGCTTGAGCTTTATTGAGGTCTTTAGATTCACTTATCTGCAGGCCCGCTGGTTATCTCTCTCTTCTCTTTCAATGACAAGTGCCACCTCAGAGAAGCACTGCAGATGCTCTTTTCCCTAAACAAAGGAATTCAAACTGCTGCTGCCTCTATCTTCCATAATGCATATCAAGGGTGAAGTAAATGCTCAGTTTCACCACTACCAACAAAATTATGTCATAATATATCATAATAACTGATTCCAAATTATACTTTGTTACATCTTCAACATTGGGCTGCTTTTCAAGTGAAAACCCACTCCTTGAAAGCGTGCTGAAATCTCCACTCTGTTGTTCTGACCATATGACTGGTAAACATTGTTTTCATGCTTTTTTGTTCCTTATCTAATTCAGCACATTGGATCCCAACCAAATAAGCAGCAATACCTTTGCATGGGTTTGAACATCTGTGTTTGATGATTGTCAATACTGTGCCAGTTGTCCTTGTTTTCTGCTGCCAGCACAAACACACAAAGGGTAGAAAGTGAGGTCGCAATTCAGTTTCGTTTGATTTCAGTTTATCCTTTTGACCAGGCGGTATTTGAACAAGTTTTGTAATCTCACTGACTGGCATCTGAATGGACTGACCCAATACAGTTACTGGTGCTTATATTCCAACTTTTCCCTAGCTAGACTAAATGCTACGTACTGAGAAGCATTTGTTTGCTCTGTTTGTGTTTACAAAAAATGTTTTGTTTGAGTTAGTGAGACACACTTTTGAGAAGCATTTTCTGCATATTCATTACATTTTACAGGCACTTCAAAACACCTTTTTCAATCTGTCTTCAAGCAAAGACAGCTTCTTCGTATTAAATATCCTTTGCTATGATCATCCCATTTACTCAGCTGTGAGCAACATAGAGGACGCTTATCTACCTAATACCTACTGCCTTGAGGCAAACTCTTCTTTTCCCCATCTGAGTCGGGGTGGTGGGTCAAGTCCAAATCTCTATCACCAACATCAGGTATGACTCAGTTGAGTATTGGCAGTATGGACTGCTGTCTTTTTATGTTGATCATTAACCAACTGGTTCTTCCTTGTGTAGATCTTATCAGTATATTAAATTTAAAATTTAAAAAAAAAAAAAAAAACTATGTTAGTGTTGTTACCTTCAGATATGGTGGAACTTACCATTTAATGTGCATTAGTGTGGTATTAAAGTATTATTAAATACTATATTAAATGTCCTTATTGCTTGATGCTTTCTTTCAAACAACAGGAACAAATTACTAAAAACAAATTACTAACGTGCAACAAACGTGCAATACTGTGAAAAATGTGCAATACTATGAGTACAATAAGAGGTAGAGAACTACAAACTCTGTACAGTATTTTCTTTTCCCTTGTATATAGAAAACAGTATGATTACCCCACTCCGGACTTTACTTCTATCCTTCTGGTCTTGATATTGTTATATTATTATATTGTTATACTGTTAAAGTGTGATTTGAGCTCTGCACAAGAATTCCAGTGTACATGGACTGTTGGTCCTGTGTGCAAATGGCAAAATAAAAATCTTGAATCTTGAATCTTAAATCTTGAAAAGTTATAGATTTGCATTTTCTGTTTCCAGTATGCAACACACATCTATTTTTCCTATTAAAAAAGACACTGTTGTCATTTACAATAATTAACATAGCTACAATGAAAAGATTCTGCTGTCATGTGGGATACACAAAGTTCATCAGTGCAAAGAAATATAAGAAAAAAATCATACAATTACAGGTAAGAATTTATAATAAAAAGCATGTTCAGCCTTCCACTGCAACTCTACCTTTAGATTCTTAAACATTTATTTAAGAATACATGTCAAAAAGTTGCAGTTTGCCCGACAGTTGGAAAGTGTGACACTTTGCATTGAAAAGACAGGAACACCATGATGTCACCTAGCCCGCTTTTTTTAGATGTCCTGCCTCTGATGGGGAGTTGTTTCAAGGAACGCCCTAGGGCCTACAGTGTCTCAAAGAACTCTAAGAAATACCCTTGACCGTCTCAAGAGCACTTTCACTTCACAATGTAAAGGTAGTCAAACAAAGAGCAATTACATAGCTGATTGTGTGGTATCCACAGTAATGTTAAATATCTATGTATTATTGTAATTATGGCTGTACATAAAGAAAAGCTTAGGTTTTAAAATCTTAAGAAGTACTTGCTTAGAAATAAAAGTAAATAAATAAAATATTCAAAAAATGCATTATACTTGTTTTCAACTGAAATCCCCATGTAACCCTATCTATCTATCTATCTATCTATCTATCTATCTATCTATCTATCTATCTATCTATCTATCTATCTATCTATCTATCTATCTATCTATCTATCTATCTATCTATCTATCTATCTATCTATAATCATGTGATATGAGATAGTGTTGAGTTAGACAACAGTGAAAAGTATTTGAAAGTAACAAAAAGAAACTGCTGCATCAGCACTGTCATGCATTTAAAGATTAAACTTTCAAGAGGAGGAAAGTATCTGCCAACTTACATCAGTGCAATCTGTGAATCCAATCTAGAGCTAGCAGCCATGGTGACAGTCACTGAAGAGGGGAAAACAATCTTAAGCTCAGCATAAGCTGTGGAAAGAGTACAGCCTTGTTCTACCAAATGGATCTAATTTATTTAGCAGAACAGGTGTTATAAAAACAATTATTTTGTAGAGATATTTTTAACAGTAAATACACATTAGGTGCTGAAATCAAAGCAAATTCTAGGAGACAGCTCCTTTAAGCCTTGAAAAGAATACCCAAACTGAAACTTTCAGCCTTAAATCCATCACGAGTTGAAGGACAATGTCAGATGAAACATTATCCATCTGTTCTCTGTCCACTTGCATGGCTCCCTTTGCCTCTCTCCTTCCCTTCCCCTGGTGAGGCAGAGGCGACTTGCGCATTACAAGTAGAAGGCTGATGATTACATTGTTGGACTGAGAGCGATGCTCATGGTGCTGTAATCCCAGCAGTAATCAATATCTCTGGCCGCTTCCCTGTCCCATCCCTTCTACTGAATGTAAAATATCCCCAAGCAACACTTAGCCCACACTTTAATTATTCTTTCAAAGTCATCAGTGGCTGGAACCAATGCTGGTCCTCAGTGTACCAAATAATTCACAGGTTTTTTTTTTAGGGTCACTTTGCAGCACCAGGAATTGTGGCAATTAATATTAGTGTACATTTTAATGCTGGAAAAATTGGAGTACTTTGACATTTATGGAATATATTTAATTCTTTTTCTTGTCAAGAGCTAATTAAATGAAGTGATTGATCCCACTATTATATTTTCAGGTTAAATATAAAGCCACTGCTACCTACCTGTAACCTAAACATATGACAAAATCTTTCAAAGAAAAAAATGAAAGAAGTCTTTGCTTCAAATTCTTGCAAATGTATTAAAAAAAATAAATACTCGATACTTGAAGCACCTTTTGCAGCAATTACAAGCTCAAGTCTTTTTGAGTATGATGTTACAAGTTTGGCAAACCTGTTTTGGGGCAGTTTCTCCCCTTTTTCATTGCAGAACCTTTTATACTCCATTGGGTTGAATGGGGAGTGTTGATGTACTGCCATTTTCAGATCTTTTCAGATCCATTCAATTACTTTCAAGTTGGGCCTCTGGGCAAGCTCTAGAAAGAGTCCTGGTGGTTCCAAACTTCTTCCGTTGACAGATGATGGCGACTGTGCTCACTGAAACTACAGAAAGCTTTCTGTACCCTTCCCCAGATCTGTGCAAGTCTTGTCTCAGAGGTCAGCAGTCATTTCTTTGGACTTCCTGGTTTGGTTTTTGTTATGATATGCACTGCCAACTATGGCACCTTCTGTAGATAGGTATGTGTCTTTCCAAATCCAAATGGGGCGACCGTGGTTCAGGGGGTTGGGAAGCTCATCTTGTAACCAGAAGGTTGCCGGTTCGATCCCCAGCTCTGTCTGTCTTGGTCGTTGTGTCCATGGGCAAGACACTTCACCTTCCGCCTACTGGTGATGGCCAGAGGGGCTGATGGTGCGATATGGCAGCCTCGCTTCTCCTAGGGCAGCTGTGGCTACAACTGTAGCTTGCCTCCACCAGTGTGTGAATGTGAGAGTGAATGAATAGTGGAATTGTAAAGCGCTTTGAGGGTCTCGAAAAGCGCTATATAAGTGCAATCCATTGTTGTTATTATTAAATCATGTCCAGTTGACTGAATTTACCACAGGTGGACTCCAATCAAATGATCGAAACGTGACAGATGATCAATGTAAACAGGAACCAACTGAGCTCAATTTTGAGTACCAAAGACAAAATATGTTATAGTTTTGTTTTTATTTTTTAATAATTCTCCAAGAATTTCAAGCAAACACTTAGTCAGTTAGTATGGGGAACTGTGTGTAGAATTTTGAGTTGAAACATGAATTTAATACATTTTGAAATAAGTCTGTAACATTTCAAATGTAGAATAAGTGAAGCACTGTGAATACTTTCCAGATGCACTGTATTCTGACCAGTTAGATTAGAGCAATTCTGGTCAAACTATTTTGGTTTCACAACATGACATTAATATCTGATGGACACAGATTTTTAGACCTGTCACTATGTTGGAGAGAGTGTGTGCACCTAATATCATTGCCACCCTTAGAACAGCCCTTCTAAATGTACCTTTAAAGTCTATAACCACATATCCTGTCTGACACTGTAGCTGTTGCTATGTAATATTGTCAGGATATGATGATGTGTCCAGAAGATCTTTTTTAAGCACAAAACTTAGAAAGTGATGATGAACGAGCTAGAAGCTAAAATTAGATGACTGCCTACTACATATTTTATCTCTGCTCATCATTTAAAAGCAAGTTAGTAAGAGGTCAGCAGTCCAGTCCTGAGAAAATTCCTCTACCTCAGTGTTCTAACATCACTGGCAACTATTACACTCAAGTCAACCTTACAGTTGTTCTTTTTGCTTTTCAGCTGACTGTGAAGTTGAATTTCTATAAATTAGTACAGTGCTTTCTAAGAAGAAATACTATAAGGCACATCTTGATAGTCTTTTACTGTTTTGGTTAAATAAATTAATACTTTATATTTTCTTCTTATAATTGCATGTTTCTTGTATTTTACCAATAAGTACTTTGTAGCTAAACATCAATAAAGTATAAATTTTTAATTTAGATTGCTCTAGATTGCTGCAAAACAGTCAAAGATGCTATTACTTTTTGGATTCAATGCCCCAACTAAGGAAAATTTCTTTTCTTCCTGCATTTATTTATGTTGATGCTGCTATTGATCATGCTCACAAGAAAATTATGTCTCTAGGCTGCAGTGCTAGTAGGTGGGCCAGGACATTAATCAGGAAATCAATTGTGCTGTCGATTGGCCTGGCTGTGTTTGGAAAAGGATTGTGATCTGAAGACTCATTTAGATTGGAGTGTGAAGCTACTTATTCTGCAATTACACAGCAATATTACAGTTTGAAAGGAATTTGAAGTGTTATCAGTTAGCGGAGTACATTGTTGCCAGATCTTTTCTGCTTAAGCCACAAAACTGAACTGTGAGATCACTCAGTGCTAGTAATGACAACATTTATTGAATTTCTGTTGTTTATGGTTTCACAACTTTTAAAGGGCAAGACAGGCAATAATCTATATTTTTCTTGTTGTCTACAAATTGCACTAAAAATAGGAATGAACTAATCCTAACCGTTAACTAAAAAGGCAAGGCTGGATGAAATGTATTCTTCTATGCTTTAAAAAGTCAGCATTAAAACTATGAAAAACACATTAGTGCAGCACACCAATGTGTTGACATGATCTTTCAATATGGTGCACAAGAGAACTGCAGTTTTAGTCAGACCCATGTAAGCTGTCTGACTGCTGCAGATAGTAACTGGTGCAACAAATGCATACTAATCAGTGGAAGTCCAAAACAAATGGCCTGTGCAGTGGCATTTGAGTAATTTTTGCTAAACACTACAGTTTCCTCACATCTGTGTCTTTTTCAATAAAACAAAATTAAATCGAGGTATGAAGATTATAATTCATATTCTCAATGTTAAAGAAATCAACTTTACAATATATCACATAGTGATTTAGCAGCTATCCTGGTTTGATGATGCTTGCTATTACTTACTATATAATAAAGCATAAAGCATATATATATATATATATATATATATATATATATATATATATATATAGCATATATATAGCATATATATAGCATATATATGTGTGTGTGTGTTTGTGTATTTTATGCATAACTATATACAATATATGGTACTTGGACCATTTATTAAATCTCATTAAATGCATTTCTAAATACAATACCAAAATAATCTCAGCATGAGTATAGTTCCTTTTTCCACATGTATTTGCTTCAGATTGTGATAATATCAGATATAGTCAGAGCAATTTATGCAATTACCAATTGTTGTTACAAATTGAGATGTTAGGTGCATTAACTCTGCAAGGCATCAACATGCAGACCACATGTGGTCGGAATAATGATCAAGAGAACAACAATGCTACTGTTCCTGGGGTGAGGTTGAAGTTCTCACCCCCCTTCCTCTCCGCCACCATCACAAGGCTCTTTGACATGGTATGAATCACTGGCATCTCTCATTCCATCTGTCAGCCTGTCTCTGTTTTTCCTGCCTGGTTTCTCTCTCTCCATGGACAACTTCAAACATACCAGCTCCTGTTGACAGCTACAGATGGGTGACAAATTAAAGGAAAAATAATCCTGTAAAGTTGAACCCTACGGATCTGGTACCTTTATTAGACTGTAGTAATAACATATACTACAGTGTTATCAGTTGCACCAAATATTTCAGAATGCATCATCTTCTAGAAGCTATACAGCAGTTTTACAGACTGAACACCCAGGATTACCCTCTTTTTAAACTTTCTCTTGGACACAAACAGTTTCCTCCTAGTTGCACACCTTCTTACTTCCTGTTTTGGAAATATCTTTGTTAGGGTGGAGTGTGCACAATGAAAAGAAACTGTAGAAACAAGTTTGATTGCACCAAATCTGTCAGTGAGGATCATTATCTCTAGAAAGTTTCCTACAGTGAGCAGCTGGGAAATTGTCAAAAACCATCTTGTTGTGAATGCAAATGAACCCCTTTGAACTCCATTTTATGTATGTAGGTGTTTATGGCTGTCAATCACCATTAAGATTTTGAGAGTCTTGCAAATAGTGCACCAGTTCTCATTTCTAGTTACCTTCTGTTGTTTGGAAGCTGGAGTGCTGTAGAAAGATTTTGCCATATTTGCTTTCAAACCTGGCTAAATATTATGAGCAGAAGATGCATGCATATGGCTCCAAATGTTGAACCTCTCTGTGAAGTCTATCACAAACCAGTTTGTCATTATAAGATTTGTTTTAGCAATAAAGTCACTAAAACAAAGTTGGACTAATGACAACAGAACATACATTAAAAGAAGGATATATTGAGTTTGATGTTTTAAAATGATTGTTTTAATAATTGCCACTGGTTTCATCTTAATATATGAAACCAGTGGCATGCCGTGACTTTTACGGAAAGCCTGAGGCCACTGACCCACTCTCCAACCTGCTCCTTAGAAAAAGAAAAAGAAAAGTAAATTTGTACATTGCTTTGAAGATGACAGCTGGTTGCCTGCAGACATTTCTAGCTCTGGTTGCCTTGGTAACTCACTAATGTATTTACTACCAGGTTATATATTAATTAATTATGTATTAAGTGCTTCAATCGCTCGCCTGGAAGTTTCACTTGGGCCCCACCTCCCTCTTCCCAGTCACCTCATCTAGAGGCACACCCAAACATCTCCAAACATGCCAAGAGATATTCGGCCCCCAGCCAGTCTCATTCTTTCAGTCACTACCCAAAGCTCATGACCATTGGTGAGTGTAGGAACATTCACAGCGTCACTTTTACACACAGCATTCTCATCACCACAATAGATCGGTGCAACATTCACATCATTGCTGCCCCTACATCAGTCTATCTGTCAGTGTTATGCCTAAGTCAACCCTCACTCATGAACAACTCCTCTACTTAGGGCAGCAACTCATCCTTGTCTTTGAGTGAACAGTCCACTCCTTTTCAAGGTGGGAATCATGGCTTTGTACCAAGAGGTGCAAATTTCCATACCCACATTCCATTCTCACACTAACAGAAAACTATGTCAGTGCAAACTGGAGGCCACCACTTGATGAATCCAACAGAACCACATCTTTTGCAAAAAGCAAAGGAAAAAAATCTCCTTTGCTTTTGCAAAAAGCAAAGGAGAGTCAGCAAAGTGCAGACTCTCACCTAACTGCACCAAGAACTTTTGTCCACCAAAACTCTACCCAGGCAGCCCTTGGAGTCCAATACCAACTGGAAAAAAGTCTAACTTACTGCAAGCAATATGGACCAAGTGATGCTCACTAGAATTTGCAAACAAAACATAATTAAAATATTATGATATTATGTTTCTAATATTATTTTGCAATGTTTCCATCATTTTAAAGAAAAAGCACAGGAAATGATAATTGTCACATAGATATGTGCATTTACTTTGCATCATACAATATAGGATGCAGACATAAAGCATTGCTGTGCTGCAAAGATTACTCCTCAATATATTCTTCACAAATGTTAGAGTAAACACAGGGGCAATGTTGGAGTGCTGACAGACAGGCTCTCTTTTTTCACACAAGCATTTTAGATTGTTTGACAAAAGACAGTTTATCTTTTATACATTTATCATCATGTATTCTCCCAGTGAAAAATTCTGTTTCTGTTTCTTACTTTGCTGATAAATTTACAAAGCTTCCTTGTAGTTTTGTGGATTCCTGTGTAGGAGAGGGATGTGATGTCTCCCTGATGTTTTGGTCATGACATATTTGGAGCACAAGATGCTGAGATTGGTGACCTCTTCATCTTAACAGTGACTCAACTGATAAGGCTACTGAGTAATGTGGCAAATACACTGTTAATTTTAAACTTTAGGTGAAACAGTAAACCATTTTCTGGTTTAAAACAGCTCCTTGTTTTATGCTAAAAAGGGAGTCTAATGTATTGCTGACCACTAGACTCTCACTGTCAGGGACTGGATAACCCGCAACAATGTGCCAGATACCCCATTGTCCCAAAGCACCCCCAAAAGGACATCCTGAGAGGCCATCCTGCAGTCAAATGCCTTCCATGTATACAAAACACATGTAGACTGTTGGGCAAACTTGCATGAACCCTCAAATATCCTCTAGAGGAAAAAGAGGAAATTTTTCCACGACCAGGATTAGTCAAAATTTGTTCCTTTGAGGTTTAACTAATGGGCAGACTTTCCAACCCAGCTGCCATTGGCCCCGACCTCCACTTGATGTTGTAGATGATGTACACTGTTGACTCCTGGGGGAGCATAGGTCCGCAACAACACCACGCCAACGGACTCTGTTCTGGGCTGCTCTCTTCAGCTGGGTCCACGTCATTCCGGCGGCCTTCACTTCGCTCTCGACAGATCTTCTCCACGTCTGTTTGGGTCTCCCCACTTTCCTTTTCCCTTGTGGGTTCCAGTCCAGTGCTTGCCTTGCGACATTGTCGAGTGGTTTTCGAAGTGTGTGGCCTATCCAGCCCCATTTTCTCTTCTTGATGTCTTGACCGACCGGGTTCTGGCTGGTTCTCTTCCACAGGTCTGTGTTTGAGATCTTCTCAGGCCATCTGATGTTGAGGATGTGTCTCAAGCACTTGTTGATGAAAATCTGTATCTTGCTGGTAGTGGTCTTGGTCACCCGCCACGTCTCGGACCCATACAGAAGGACTGCTTTCACATTGCGGTTGAAGATGCAGATCTTGCTGTGCTGAGATAAGGCTTTGGAGTTCCAAATGGGTCACAGGGTGTTGAATGCAAGCCTTGCTTTGTTGATCCGGCGCCTAACGTCTTCATCTGCGCTGCCATCGCTGTTGACTATGCTTCCTAGGTAGACGAAGCAGTTGGTTTCCACCAAGTCTTCTCCCTGTAGCTGCAGTGGATGTTCTTGTCGGTTGTTCAACCGCATCGCCTTCGTTTTTCTGACGTCGATCTTCAGGCCGATCTTTTCTGCCTCCTCAGCGAGCCAGGTAAGCTTGGACTGTGCATGTTGCTGCTTATGGGACAGAAGGCTGATGTCGTCTGCAAAATCCAGGTCCTCCAGCTGTTTGGTGAGGGTCCACTGGATACCGGTGTTGCTGCCCTCTGTGGTTCTTCTCATGATCCAGTCCATGACGATCAGGAAGATTGTCGGTGACAGCATGCAGCCTTGCCTCACTCCGGTTTTCACTGCGAAGGGGTTGGTCAGTTTTCCATTGTGGATGATCTGGCAGGACGAGTCTTCATAGAGCTGTTGGATGATGTTGATGAGCTTCTGCGGAATTCCGTAGTGCTGCATCAGTTTCCACATGGTCTCCCTGTCGACGCTGTCGAAGGCTTTTTCAAAGTTGACGAAGGTTGTGTACAAGGGAGACTGCCATTCGATAGACTGCTCGATGATGATGCGCAGAGTGGCGATGTGGTCTGTACATGATCTCTCTTGTCTAAATCCTGCCTGCTCTGATCTCAGTCTCTTGTCCAATGCCTCCTTCAGTCTCTCTAAGATGATTCTGGTCAACACCTTGCTTGGTATGGACAGCAGCATAATTCTTCGCCAGTTGCCACATTGGGATAGGTCGCCTTTCTTGGGGAGCTTCACCAGGTACCCAAGCTTCCAGTCGGCAGGCACTTGCTCCTGTTCCCATATCTTCACTAGGAGCGGATGTAGCATCTCCGCTGCTGCTGCCGCATCTGCCTTGAGAGTTTCTGGAGGGATGCCGTCAGGCCCTGGTGCCTTTCCATTTTTCAAGGACTTGATGGCCTTGGTAATCTCTGCCTTGGTTGGTGGATTGGTGTTGATACAGAGGGGCCCTTCTGCTGGTGGTATGTCGGGAACTGTTTGCGGTGGTGGTCAATTCAGGATCTCTTCCAAATGTTCCACCCATCTTCTTCTTTGCTCTTCGTCACTTGTGCTGGTTTTCCCATTCTTGTCCTTGACTGGCTTACTTGGGTTGAAACTCTTTCCTGACAAGGTCCGGGTGATCTCATACACTCTCTTCATATTGTTCTGCTTGGCTGCTGTTTCTGCCTCTTCTGTCATACTGTGCACAAATTGTCTTTTGTCCCGTCTGGCACTCTTCTTCACTTCTCGGTTCACCTCCCAATATTGCGCTCTGAGGTCTGTTTTCTCCTGTTGATCTTGACATCTGTTAATTTTCTGCTTCACCTCCTTCCTCTTCTCTATCTTCTCCCATGTCTCTTTTGTCATCCACTCTTTCTGCTCCCTCTCCTTCTTCCCCAGGACTTTGGTACAAACGGCCTTCCAGGTCTTCTTTATTTCTGTCCAGTGGTTCTCTATTGTCTCTTCGACCAGATCCCCCAACGCCTCGAACCTGTTCCTGACTTCACAGTTGAACTCTTTAACTTTCATGCCGTCTTTCAAAAACTGTACGTTGAACTTATGGTGTGGTCTTCCTGAAGAGTCCCAGATGGATCTCAACTTGGTCTTCAGTGTTGCCACTAGCAGCTGATGGTCTGAGGCTGCATCTGCGCCACGCCTTACTATGACCTCCAGCATACTTCGTCTCCACTTGTGGTCGATGGTGAAGTGGTCGATCTGGTTGTCAGTCTTCCCATCTGGTGAAGTCCAAGTGGTCTTATGGATCTTCCTGTGTGGGTAGATGGTGCCACCTATGACTAGGTCATTGAAGGAACAGAAGTCTGTGAACAGCTCTCCGTTCTCGTTGCAGGTGCCTATGCCGTGTCTGCCCATGATGAGTTCTCTGTCTGTGTTGTCGCCACCCACCTTCGCGTTCAAGTCGCCCATGACGATCTTTATGTCTCTTCGTGGAGTCCGGTCGAAAAGGGATTGCAAGGAACTGTAAAAATCTTCTTTTTCTTCTGCTTGTGCTGCGTTAGTGGGTGCATAGCATTGGATAATGGTGATCTTCCTGCCCTTGGAGTTGAACCTGGCTATCATTAGTCTTGGTGAGACGGGTTCCCATGCCATCAGTGCCCTCGTAGCCTCTGGCGCCAACAGTAGCGCGACTCCTTGGGTGTGATCGTGGTCCGCGTCCTCGTGCCTGGAGTAGATTATGGTTTCACCTGAAGACAGTCTGGTCTGGCCGCTTCCATTCCATCGGGTCTCACATAGTCTGAGAACCTTGATGCTGTATCTTCTCATCTCACTGGCCACCTGTGCTGACTTGCCACTTTCATACAGGTTTCTGATGTTCCAGGTCCCTATCCTGGTCTTGGCCTTGGTCGTAAGAAGGCTTGTCGGCGAGCTGGCTTCCCGAAGGCTTTCACCGGCACGCGTCATGAGCCCCGCTGAAGAGGAGTCTTCCCGTCCAGGCAGTTGTTGGGATGTATTTGTTGTTGTTGCAGTTTCTGTAGCATGGTTTATTTTTAAAAGGTGGGGTTGCTAGCTACACGCCCAACCCTCCTCCTTTCTCATCCTGGACTTGGGACCAGGCAATGGCGGATGATGTTGTAGAGGCATGTTTAAATACTTCAGTGACCTCACACAAAGTAATGAATGGGTCATCCCCTTTATCGCCAAACTCTGTTTCTGCTATAGAAGGTGTGTCACTGGAGTTAGCAGATCCTCAAAGAATTCCTTCCACGGTCCAACTATATCCTTAGTTGAACTCAGCAGGAGTCCAATCCAGCTAGATATAACATGAGCTGGAAGCTGCTTTACTCTCCTGAGGCACCAGACAGTTTCTCCAAACTGCTTAGAGACCAACAGAAAATCTTGCTCCATGGCCTTACAAAACTCTTCCCACATCCAGGTTCTCTTTCAACTTTTGTCCAAGCCACACTCCACTTAGCACCGCCACTTATTCATGTTTTCTTTAAATATATTCTTAAAGTAAGAATCTCATACATCCTTGCAGTTTTTATATCAACCACAGTATAGCATATTGATGTGATTTCAGCCATCATTAGCAGGTAGCTGAAGCATAGTTTCTACTAGATTGTTACCTGTCAATACCTGGCAGCTCTATGTTCATCGTTCTGGCTCCATTTTTAAAAGCCATGCATAGTATTAAACTTTGAGGAAGGATGAGGAGACAAAACAGGTGCAGGAAAAACAGTACTTAGACTGTTAGGCAGCCATACAGCTGGCAATAGAGAGAGGAAGAAGAATTCCAAACAGTGAACAATTCACAGACATATGAACAGATGTCTGGCAGAAAAACAGAATTAAGGACGATGACTTAAGATAACAGACCAACAGAAATAAATGTTTTTGGAAGGTGTGAGGAAAAAGTTCTCAGAAAAGATCATTTGCCTAATATCATGTTCAGTGTTATCAGCTCGTGTGCCTCTGGACCATTTTCAGAATGGCCACTATTTCTAGAATCCCTAAGTCCTTTACATCTATGCTTCTCCCATGAGTACTGGCTTTCCTCTAGTGTGTCAAAATGGAAATTCTTTAACTTGATTTTCATTTTTGGGAAGTGGAAAAAGTTGCAGGGGGTCAGATCTGACAAGTGTTCTAGGTGAATGAAGAGTATATTTATGTGGACAAGAAAATGTCACATTATCACTGCTCTCTGACATGCAAAAGACAGCATGCATGGCAGTTCAGCTTATTTCCTCTGAATGTTCTTCTTTAGACCTCGGGACAATACAGCCAAGTTGACAAGTTGCAGTCTCACTATAGGAGGGGTCGGGAACTCCAGGCCTCAAGAACTGGTGTCCTGCAGGTTTTAGATGTGCCCTTGATCCAAGACAGCTGATTTAAATAGCTAAATTACCTCCTCAACATGTCTTGAAGTTCTCCAGAGGCCTGGTAAAGAACTAACTATTTGATTAGATATCACCTGCAGGATTTAGGTGATATCTAAATCCTGCAGGACACTGGCCCTTGAGGTCTGGGGTTCCCCACCCCTGAACTATAGGGAAGACATAATGCACACCCTGATGAATGTTAAAAGAATGAATGAATGAATGGCTTCACTCCTTACCTGATGCTATGCCTTAAGTGTAGAGCCTGCAACTGAAAAAAACTGTAAACAGGACAGTCATTGCAAGAGACCAAGGTCTAATCACCTGAAATTCAGTTCAGCTTGGAAGACACATGTGCAAGTCCATTGGTGAAACAGTAATGTGCAAGTGGTCAAGGCGACTCCAGTAAGTGAGCATAAAATAGCAACCGAAATTGAGTTAGTGTGGACATGCCCAAGTAGACGACCTTGAATGACTGGATAAATCGTCTAGCTTCTAGGAATATGCCCTAGACAGATAAAAACAGCCAGATTGTTTTTTATTGTTTCTGCAAGAATATTCTTGCATAGATAGAAAATTGTTTACTAAGCCTATTTTATCCAATCTCTAAATGTCATATTTCATAAGGTAATAATCACATAATCACTGTTGTTCAATAATGATCAAATGCAGATATAGCAATGCAGAAAACAAATATCTATTTATTTACTTTTTTCCCCAGATAACAGTATGGTGTAGACCTCAGCACGGGGTTCCCCCCTTTTGTGCGTGGATTAATGGGGACAACATGGAATTATTTCTTCAACATGATTCTTTACATTTAAATATCCTATTACGATTCAATAAATGGAGAGAAAGGGATGAGCATCGGAAGAAAATGCAGTGGATCTGTCTAAGAATACTAAACAGATTATACATATTCACAGGGGCCAGCACACCTCGGTGATTAGAGAGCTATGGATTTGCCCAGGCTCTGTTCCTGGCATTTTAATCCACTATGGAGATTAAAGCTGTTATCCACCTTCATCTCAAATAATTTGACACATACTGTACAACACATCCTAACCATTGCAGGTGTGATCTAAACATCATCTGGACATTTTAATGAATATTCTCAAAATACATTTCCCCTGAAGGACAGATACAGCGCAGAGCTTTCCTGTACATACAGATCCTTAAAATAATTCTTCTGATTTGACTGGTTTTGCCTTTTTGGGTTTCTGATCAAATGGTTTAATCTTGATTTGCTCAAACTGCATTCTTAACAGCAATGCATATTTTATTCCTAGAAAAGTTTAAGATATCTACAAATGATTCACAAATTTAAATCAAAGCTGTTAACTTATGTGTCTAACAGTGTCGCTGGTAAAGCCCAGAAACTCAATCTAAAAATCCCCAGCTACAGTGAAAGCTGACACAAAAGTCATAGAGTAAAGAATTGTGGATCTTTGATCCTACAAACTTTAGTCCCTGAGGGCAAGTCGTAGACCTGTCTTTCTGCTTTTACTTCAAATATATATTACTGCTAGAATTCTTGTGACACAGCAAGCTACTGAACTTCCTAACACTGAGTGCTGCCGTTGTCTTTAACCTTTTTGTCATTTGTGCTTGTGTCTACTACTTGACTCAAATTACATGATATCTAATGCTGGTCTTTGGCATTGAAATGTGTAGCTCATTCTTAGCTTTTCTTGCTTTTGGGCCCTTTTATCACTACTAAATATTGACAAGGAAAAATGTTTTTGAGAGAAGCAAATTTCGCCTGACATTTGTGCAGCTTACTGTGTTCCTGACATACTCATGGCTACAAACATCACATAAAAAAAAAGAATGAGAGAATGATAAGAAAAAAGTTGCAGGTGCTTAAAATAAGAGGTTGTTTCTGTAATATTGATTTCACACCACAAGAGGATCAGGTGTACCCCTAATGCACATTGAAGAATTTTGACTTCAGGGCTTTCTCTCAGAGAGCCTTGTCTCCTTTAAACCAGAGAGCTTTCTACCAAAAAAGCTTGTGTGGATAACTTTGTAAAGGGGTTTATTGGAACCCAAATCACAATCATTAGCTCAGTTTAATTAATCTAGTCAATGTAATAGAGTAGCTTTATTACCCAAAAACTAATATATAACATAACTGATGTAGCTCTATTATCTGATGATCTACTATCTCACTCAACTTTCTACGACTATGACACTAAGCCTTCACAATGTGACATTCAACTTCCTGTGTAAAAAAAATAAAACTCCGCTCCTCCTTTTTTTTTCTTTTTCTTTTTACAAATTTAAACAAAGGCTTTTCACAAACAAGAATCTAATTTAACAAGTTAGATCTGGCCTAAAAATGGAACCGTCAGATTTATTTTTTTTACTGGCCTCTCCAGGTAAGGTTGCTGGCTGGTAGAACTGAAAATTAATTGAGCTCCACTTAAAAAAGAAATGCTCAGTTCTTGCTGATAATGCAATTCAAAGTCTGTTTCTATTTTAAAATTTTTTTTTAAATTTAATTCAATTCAGTTTTTTTATATAGCATCATTCACAAAAGCAGTCGCCTCAAGGTATCTTATATTATAGAGTAAAGACCGTACAGTAATCCAATCGATAATTAAACAACCCCGTACGAGCAAATATTTGGCGACAGTAGAGAGGAAAAACTCCCTTTTAACAGAAAGAAACCTCCAACAGAAACAGGCTGGGGGGGATGGCCATCTTGTGGGACAGGTTGTGGGTGATGGGAGGAAGTATAAGAATAGAGCCAAAGATTAAAAATAACTAATGATTTACATGAAAAGGGAAAGACCATCTCTGAATCGAGGAGGGGGGCCTAAGGGTACATCTTTCGCCATCTTACAATGCTGTGATTGCAACCATTCCCCAACTCTCTGTGAATGGTGCTCATGGCCATTGCTCAGTGGTCTTTGATCAGTGGGTTTTGGTCAGTGGTTGTTGATCAATGGTCATGAGAATTTGCATAATTATGATTAAGGAACTGACCTCCCAGCCCATTGTTCCTTCAGTGGGCTGGTTTCAGTCATTATGCAAATGTCTGTTTATAAGATTTGGGGAAACCTGCAGTCAGCTGAGACTGAAAAAGTCACTTGGATGAGTGACGAAACGTTTCTCCCACAAAACGCTACGTCCAGATGAACAGATTCAACCTTTGGAGAACTAATGATTAAATGTAGAGTGGTGTTTAAGCACATAGTGAGTGAAAAAAGGTGAGTGCAAAGAAAACAAATTGATTCATTATTCACATTAATTCATTACAATATTTAAAACGATGTCTGTTCCTTTTTGTCATGTTCATGTTTACAGAAATATGCAAAGCTGAAAATTCTATCTAGTAGAAATACAATATGCCAAACATGTAAACAATTGCTGTCTTCAGTCAACACATATCTAGTATAACCATGCCCTTATCTGCTGCTGTACTCTCATATAGAGAAATTCTTGTTTCTCCACTGAGAGGAGATGTTGCATGCAACCAGTGAATGCCCCATCTCTTGGTTTGCAATATACATGCACATGTGAAATGTGAAGAAGGTATTATTTTCTTCATTCCCTGTCAGAAAGACCTCTGTGGGGTAAATCTTTCTTCTATGACAGCCTCAGGCAGCAAGAATCTCACCGCTACCAGCGTGCTCCATCTTTATAATCCTGCCTTATTTAAATGGTGACTGTCTGCCAAATCTTGGTATGTTTTATTAAATCCTCATGTCTTTGGATCCACTTGGTTGGATCTTGGAACTGTATGAAAAATTGTCACAAAGAAAGACAAACTGAATACAATTTTTCAGCCATATTGAAACTAGAGTTGAATCTGAACTGAACTAATTTCAGGTAATCTTGTTTTTGAATTATAAACTTGAATCTTTATTGGATTTGAATATGGGAATAATTACAGAAAAATCCCCTTGCTATCTTTTTTTATGTATAAATGATCCTGGAAAAGACTGAGTATGTTTAGCAATATCCAAATTCAAATTTATTATTATACTGATCATCTGTACAATGGAATAGCTGCCGTTGTTTCACTGCCTCCTTAATGAAAATAACGAAGTGCACATGCACACACATTGTATATGGTAAAACTTGTTGCTCATACTTTTAAGAGTTGCAAATTGTGCATAAAATCAGCCACCTTCCGTCTAAGCAAAGGCTTTAGGCTTGTTATGAGCAGCTACAAGACAATGGAAATAATGCTTTTATTCCATTTTTAAGCACTATTTGCTCCCTTTACACTAAATTAATCAAGGCTTTTATACTTTAATAGGATTAATCTTCACACTGACTGTTGTGGGTAACAGTGAACCGGGAAATAATTATTTAAAAGCTTTGAAATTTAGGTCACACTTTCATTTTCATTTGTAAAACATCTTTTATGTCCTTTTTATAGTTGTGACATGTTTAGTATTTAAACTGCTTTATTAACATTTGCACCATGAAATTCCTCTTTATTTGCATAGCATACAGACAAAGAGTAATAAAATATATTTTTTCTTTATTTTCATGACACTCAGATTTTAGGTTACTCTACTACTAAATATTTTTGCAGGTCCTGCTTGATAAGTAGACATCTTTTTTTGTCCTTTTTTCTTCTGTGTGCCATCTTCAGCTGAGAGGAAAGCCAGCGGTCAGGAAAAGCCAAGACAGGCAAAGTTTTCAAGAGGATTACAGGCAGACTTTGTCAAACAACCCAGGACAAGGAAATCACTTTCACTAATCCCACTCTCTGATGTCCGCTCCACAAAATGTCCCTTTCATCAGCAATAATTGAACATTGAGCAGACTACTATTGTGCTGAAGTCATTTCCTATGCCCTTAGTATTGTGACTTTCAAAGTATCTTGTCTCGCTGCTCTGTCTTAGATTTGGAAGAGGTTTTGTCATTGCCTTGATACTATATGGTGTATGATTCCCTTATGCTGAGGGTGAAAACCTACATTTAGTTTTATGTTTGTGCACAACTAAACAAGCTACGTAACTTAAAAGAAAAGTATGCTTACCTCCAGTAACTGCACATTGGTCAAGACTTTTCTCTTTAGTTAATTATTTTTGCTACTCCTGTACTGGTGGAAGGTGAGTTTATTGTTCAAAATTGACTTTAATCATTCTATTCTTCTTTTCTTTTCTTTTTTACTACTGTGGAGTCTGACTTGGCTGATGTGTATACTATTCATACAAACTGCTTCTTGAAAGTAAGATGTGAGCTGTGGGTAACCTCTGCTGAAGTATTTGACACATTCAGTCCACATGACCCCGAGCTCCATTTGCCAGCTTTGTCCTTGAAATAAGCTGTCTGTCTGCAATACAGAGGAGCTAAGAGAAGCTGAAAAATAGGAGAAATCCACTAGACAGCAACAGTTCATAAATCAGACAAAAAATATGCAAGAAAGAGTTTTCAGGTCAAGAGAAAGTGATTACAAATAGTAGCTTTTAAAAATTAGACAACATAAAATTAGTGTTAAAAAAGGGATAGGCTTGAAACATTTACGCACAAAATGTGGGTGCTATGTGGGCGGGTTGTTCACAGGTGTAGGTGAGCAATCAGTGTGGATTGACAGATTTAGTAGAATGGAAGTCTGTTGTGTGAGATGGACATCAGATGGACATCAGATGGACACGAAAAAACACTTTCTAAAGAAGCTTTCTATGTTGTCTGACATTTTCACTGCTGCACTTGAAAAAAAAGCATATCACACATTAAATTCCTAGTATCTCTTTTATTGCAGTGTCCTGCACACTGCTTTCATGTGTTGAGGAATACAAAGCAAGCAGTGACAGGTTCAGTTTCTAAACTCTGGACAATCACTATTCAGAGGAGCATTTAAAGAAGTATTAGTTTCGTTTGTTTGTTTTGTTTTTTAAATGCCAAAAGCCTAATCTCTGTTGGTCATGTACAAATGACGTTTATTTTTGCTGGCAAATTGCGAATTCAGCCATAAAAAGGGAAGCCTCTGCATATAACTGTAGGTTGCTAGTGAGGAAAAAAATAAATATTGTGAATCTAATCTCTGACTCCACTGACCTTGAGTGTTTGGACATCACTGCGATAAAAATTCAGAAGGATATTTTAGTTTAACCTAGTGTAGCTCAATCCAACAGTAGCTGCATGTGAACCATCATTTCAAAGTGCTCTGTCCCACACTGAGTTAGTGAAATGTCAGAGTGGGTTTGGGTATTTCTCATACACTTACAAGGAAGGACAGGGTGTTAAAGTTTATACATTTGGGCTTGTTGTTTTGTCTTGTTTCCCCAGCAGCAGGGAGTTCTCAGGCTCTGCCGTCTTTACACATGGTTTAGCCTGGGGCACTTTAAACCCCCTCTATATCAGACACGTACGCATCACTCTTCCCAAGCCTCAGTCTCTCTTTTTCTGTATCTGTCATTCTTTTCAGTTTTGTCCGTCTGTCTGTCTCCCATTCTATCTGTCACCATCTCGCTCCACCTGTTCAGCGTTAGTTAGCGAATCCCTCAAGTCTACAGCAGAAACCTTCCTTTGACACACACAGCAAAAGCTCCTGGACTGACAGGATGAGGCCAAACTTACCCAAAAGTTATGTATGCAGTATATGCAAGAAGGTTTGCAAAAGCAGAAAAAAAATGGCAATGGGAAAATATCAGTTTGTGTAAACATGTAATATAAAGTTAAACATTTTTCAAATACTTTTTTACAAGATACAGTCATCTGAATATGCCTAGATACACAACATCCACTCAGAATTCGGCTTGAACAGATTACTAACTGTATCAATAATTCACACTGGTGGTGTAATGGTGCCGAAAGCATTTTCTTGGGACTCTTTGATTCCCAAATGGGCATCATTTAAATTCCACAGCCTACCTACCAGCACTGTTGCTGATCATGTCCACCCGTTTATGTCCAAACTGTACCCATCTTCCGATGGCTGCTTTAGCATCACGTCACAAAGCTCAGATAATCTCAAACTGGTTTCTTCAATATGACAAGTTGAGTATACTGAAATGGCTTTTGATCTCGATTCACCTTTGAGATGTGGTAGAAAGAGATATTCACATCAAGGAGGTGCAACCTACAACTCTTTAGCAACTGAGGGATGCTATCAATGTCACTGTGCCCAGAAAAGAATAAGAAATGTTTCCAGCACCTTGCTGAATTAAGAATTAAGAAATTTCTGAAGGCAAAAGAGGGTGCAACAAAAAGGTTCCACCTCAGTAATATAGGAGAATAACAAAACAGGAACAATACACTATGACAGAGAGAACACAAGTTAATGGCATGCAGGGTGGCATTATTTCGTGACATAACATCAGCAATGCACAGGATTATATTATTATGGTCTCTCTATCTTAAGTGCCAAGAAACAAGGCATCAAGGAAACAGGGTTGCAATGAAACTGTGGGTTCATATGATAAAAAAATGCAATAATCGGACCTGATCGGACCAAAGCTAAAATACATCATTTACTGAGCCTTTTTACTGAGGCTTATTACACGATCAGATCGGACCAGTTTTGCAGGCGATACATCTGTCATAAAAACCTGTCTGGAACAAGGATGACTTCAGGGGGAGGGAGAAGATAGAGACAGAGAGAGCCTTTATTAAGCTCTTGCTGCCTCTTAAAGCTTACTATTTAGTGAGACAGTTGGCCTTGTTTCAGATTTCAAAAATAATTTCTTTCTGAATTATTTTTGACGCCACATGGAAAAATTACACTGGGAGGTTGTTGATGACATGAGAGAGAGAGAGAGAGGCTGATGAAGTAAATCTACTGTTAGTAGGTGCACTCCCATCAGATGATGAGAATCAGTGAAATTACTCCAAATCCATGCACAATAATTGTGCACATAGACACAACAAGCATCCCATGAGCCATGTGGGGAAAGAAACCCAGTATCCTCCAAATGTCATACAATAGGCATTATTGAGAGTCACGTGCACACTGCAGAGCTGAACATGAATTTATTATACATAACAAAACCATTAGATTTTCTTACACTTTATGCATTTATAATAATAGTCATTGTAGTGTTAAAAAAGGTTTTGAAAGACAAACCTGAAATGTTGCAGCTTCTGGGGGTAACCTGAGCCTTTAAGCCAGGTATTCATGACATTTATTACACTGAAGATATATTATCTTTTTACCACTGCTGCCACATTCTATAATACAGCAACACTCCAGTTTAAAGCAGCACTTCCATTTATGTAAGTTCTAGTCACCAGAAGCAGCAGAAAGCAGACTGATGGTGAGCACTCAGAGGGGTGAGCAAAGATAAAATCTGGTGCAGTGTTTGATTTTACATGGTTTGAATTGTCTCTACGGGAAGTCATCCCTCACTGCTGGTGTTCAGCATGTTTTTGTCATTTCACACCAGCCTGACATTGACATTTTGTGCCTAATTTAATCTTTGTCCTGAGTTTGCATTTTGAATATCCTTCCCATAACAAATTTCATGAATGCTTGAATGACTAACATGTTTAGGCTCCATCTGTTAGTCCACAAGGGATCTGATTCATTGTATGATGGACGGACATTATGGCACAAGGGCTAAAGAAAAGCATGCTGTTAGATCCTCAGTTTGAGCTTTGCATTATATATAATTTTGGTTGCCTTTAAGTTTGTATATATTTATATTGCTCACTATATACTATATTTTTCTATATTATATAATGTATATATATTTTATACATTATATATTTTATATATATCAACTTATATATAACAATTATATATTAATTAAGATTAATATATATATTAATTAAGATACATATCAAATTCCATAGCCACCTTTTTACCTTTAATGTGCAGTTTTCATATAGAGCAGTTTTCATTTATCAATTCCATTGAAACATTGAAGCCAAAGAAAGAATTATGCAGATCATCATAATCAACAGTGAAGAATTATACCTCGCACAGATGATGAGATCAAAAAGTCGGTCTGAAAAATGCTCAGAACAAATGATCCTGACCACTACCTGATGGCAAACACTGTGAATATATGAGTCACAGTCTCTAGACATGGCATATACAGATGTAGGTTTATGTACAGATAGGTCCATAAGTATTTAGACAGTGACATAGGTATATATATATATATATATACATATATATATAAAATACAAAAGTATTGCATTAACAATCTGTATTTTTACACAAAATTAACTGGATAATTTTAAATATAAAGGTTGTTTTTAACACTTGTAAACTTTTTGTAGTCAGTGACTACCTGAAGTCTACAACCCATGGACATCATCATCAGTGTTGAATGAGACAGCGCTTCCAATTCCTTGGGGATGATCTTATAACCAGGTTTTTCCCATATTTGGGCCCATATTGTAGTGATTTGTCAAAGTAAAAGTGTATCAAAGCATTGAATCAGTCTACCATGACTAGGTGTGTTTAAAAACGAAGCAATTTTCTCTTGAGACAGAGCACTATTTTTTTTCATGATGCACAAATATCCATTGTGAAACCATCGCATCGAAGGACAGATTACCAAATAAGTCACACGGTCACCGACTACTACAGTGCAGTTTCACAAGGAAATACTTGAGCATCAACAAATTGCCAAGTTGACTTTGCTATTTTCTTCAAGGACATTTGCTCCATGCTTATCTCTTCGACTTTGCGGGCTTGACTGGTGCAATGGAACAAAAAAGTTGACACCTTGTTTCAACAAATGAGAAATGACAAATGCATAAATCATTCAAGCTCTGGCGCGTAGAGATTTCAGTTTGACACAAACTCAGGCTGTTTGATGCTCTGCTGATGAAAACTTCCAGGAAAGCCCACGGAAGTCTCATGTCACCACTGATATGCAAAAATGGTCAGAGCTGTTGTTCAAGCTTCAAACCACGACATACGACCATTACATCATGCCACTCTGTACATATATGTTGCTGCACTTTTACAAATGCAATCATTCATGCATCTTACTTGTGGCCATATGGTCAATATAATTTAATAATAAATATTGTGAATCAATGTTCTAAATTAAGAATAAGGGAGTAATTCAATTTATTCCACATTATAGCCTTGTTGATGCTATATTGCCACTGCTATTGTGCTTGACCTCAATAGCAAAAGACTCTTATCTTTGTCAGAGGTTAGTATTCCTCAGTGAAACAAAGCAATATGTGAGATTTCCAGGGAGAGTTCATCTTATTGGATGAAGCTACACAATGGTAGCTTAGATTATATTGTAAACACAAACCCAAAGTGGTTCGATATTTGCTCTTTTCTCAGAAAACATAATGCCGACAAACAATATTTTACAAAATCTGAAAACACACTTTATTTACTAAGAAAAAAAGCAATTTCACCTGGTTTTATGGACTCGTAAATCAGTAGTTATCATAGTATGGCATACTGTAAATTTGCTGCTTTGGATTTCTTCAAAAATTACTGCATTTCAAAGCATTCCTCAGAAGCACTAATTTATCTTCAAGCCCATCCAATTATCTATTTAGCCAATCGTATAATTACTTGTCTGTGTGCCAAGAGTGTTTATTAGGATTCCTAACACACAAATTAAATTGCCCCATAAACAATTTAGGAGCCATTAGAGCATCCTAAGAAATGATTCACTTAATGAGGGGGTGGGATGGCTATGGTGAGATGAGGAGACAGGGGGTTGTAGCAAACAGCAGCATCAACTGACATTGGGGTAACAGACAATTAAATCTTGGCAAGCTAAACTGCTATACAACCGATATGATGGCTTGTTTGAAATCCATATAATGAGCTACATGCAGAGTCTTGTAAATTTTTTATTTTTTTACATAACAGATGGAAAACACACCCTCCCTTGCTATGTTTATGAATGAGTACTTGTATAGAAAACAAAATTATAGACAAATCTTTCACTGTATCCCACTGGTGGTGGAAGCGAGTATCATCATGTCACCAGCATCTTGTTGAAGTTGATTTCTCCTGAAGGCAAAATGGTAGGCGTGTGAGTAAAATAATTACAATATGTAACAATCTGTTTCTCCTGCTCACAATAATTAATTTAAACAATTAATGTCCGAAGGTTAAATTTGCTTTATAAAACATGTATTTCAGACAGAAAAGGGTTTTCAGACTAACCCCACTCATAAAAAACGTCCAATATAAAAGATATTAGTATACATATACATATACACAATAGCAACACAGTTAAGTTTAAGGAGAAAAAAGTCCTACAAAAAATAAAAAACGTACTTATTTTTTGCAGATCAATTGTTTCTTTGGCTGGTATACTATACTATATTTCATAATTTCACAAGTTTTACCGTTAGATGTTAAACATTTTATCTTCTTTTAAATACAGCTATAGCATATAAACCACAACCTTATTACCATGAAATATGTTGCTACATTACTTTTTGCAGCATTACAAGTATGTGTTTTTTAACTTCTTCCAAACAAACCTTGAAGAATCAAATTTTGTCCACAAGAGGTGCTGTCATAACTTATTCAATAGCAAGTGAGGACTTGTGTTTTGACACCTAACTTCAAAGTATCTGGATTCTTTTTCATGTCGGCATTGGAGGAAAGTCAAAAGGATGCCAAATGCAAAATCCGTCACCGAGGTCAAAGCTACTTCCCAAGATGACAGAGGGGTCGGCAGATTCATTGTCAGTGCAGAGTTACAATGCCACCTGTCCTTGAAATACTGTTCTAAGCATCAGCTTTGTCTTTTCCATCCAGCATGACCAGCTCTCCTTTCTCTTTAGCTGCTCTTTCATCTGGTATTTAATGGAGGGATTGTCGACATGAAAGACATGACCACTTTGCCTTTCATCACAATGACATCATCCCTCTGGGTGCACCTGAGAACTTATCTTGTTAAAGTGGAATTCTGTATATTAAGATAAAATCCTACATTTCATTGGGAATGGTTCAATCAAACGCTCGCTTACACAGAAGAATGATAACATCGGGGGGGATAAAGCTTCAACATTTAGAATGATTTGTTGACAGGATCTTTCTTTGACACTCTTTTTATTACACTATAACCATTTTAGGAAGAAAAAATGTAATCCCTAACATTTACGTGCAATAATGAAATGTGTGTATTGTATTAACTTTTACTTCAAATGAGTTATCTGATCAAAAAATTACTTTTTTAGTATTAAATATTGCGTATGGAAAGCTTTTTGCTATTCAAATCTCCGTGTGACTGTTGACTGAAACTCCCTATGCTTCACTGTAGTATCATTTTGACTAACAAGCAGGATCTCTATTAGCACAAGCTTTATTTCCCCTTGATAAAGCTTTGAGGACCTGTATATTTTTAATGGTACTTGTAGGCAAGGAAATCAGTGAACCACACAAAAAAGTATTATTTCACATTTTATCTTACTATCTGCGTGTTTGAGAAAAAGAGAGAGTGTGTTGAACATTACAGCAATGAAATGGATATCCTCTAAATCCAATAATTACGCTGCTAAGACACGCACTTCTGAATTTAATCAAACTTATTGAACAGAACCTCTTGTACCCCTGCACTGAGTTTAACAGGAGCTCCCTCTTTTTTATTGAAGTTGTAATGTTTTGCGGTACTTGGTCCCTCTGAGACTGTAGAGACATCTTCAAAAGAACACCTGCCCTTATCTGTGTGCTTGACCTATTTCCCCAGCTTCTTTGCTCTATCCCTCCCTCTGTACAGCTTGGGCTACAGAGGACAGGTAATCCCATTGACAGTAGCAGAGACTGATGCGGTGCACCTGTGATCTGGTTATCTTGTCTTATCTTAATCATGAATAAAGCTGGTAGCAAACCAGTGAGGCTTTTGTAAGAGTTCCTGGGCTGTCATAGATCATTAGACTTAAAATAAGTGAGCACTGAACTAGATATTGTCAGGGGAAAACACTGGACAGAAGAGGTGAATGAAACTGCTGATAACAGTTTGTATGTAGGTAATGTTGACGCTTTTATGGAAGAGAGTCAAGTTAAAACAGCACTGATGGTATTCATAAACAGAAAGAAATGATAAGGCCTTTAGTTCAAGGTTTAGCAGGACAGTTTAGAAATGTTTTTGATCGTGTTTTCTAGGACAAACTGAATTAACACAAGAAACCTAGACAAAACAGTACATACAAACCTAGCGGCTTGGAGCTGTTGCATTATGAAAACAAAGACAAGAAAGGAAAATATTAAGTTCCCTGAGCGTGGTCAATAAAGTGAAACAGCTAAACATAAACAAACTTAAATATTGATGGAGGATGTTATTCTCCTGGGAGGGAAAGCAAAGGCGTCTTCTGGTGCCACAGCGTCTGTGTGAGCAGCAGCATAACGCAGGGAGCCTCTGTAGCTGTAAGAGATGTGAAGCAATGAGTACAGTCAGTATCTTTGCTCAGCCTCCAGGTGCTTAACTCGTTTTTTACTCGTTTTATAACGTAATGTGCACTTTGTTTTATCAAAGCAGTGAAACTCGATCCATGCAAGAGTTGTCCACTCATTCAATTAATCGATTTTGCTGTCATCAGCCACTCTCTGCTGAACGCTCTCTCTATCCTGTGCAGTCTCTCGTCCTTTCCGACCTCTCTGTGGGCTCTTGATGGCAGCTGAACGTTTATAGAGAGGCCCAGCAGGTATTTAGGCTTTCAACAGCTCAGGATAATGTGCATCTAGTGCACGAAGCTAAAAATGTAGCTACTCAGGCCTACCTAATTCATTTAACACAGCCCAAGGAGGCTGTGTTCTGGATCTTCAAAATCCATCAGCTTGTGGAGGAGTTCAGACACAAGTACAGCAAACAAACTGTTCCCAAGAAGCTGAGACAAGTGTGCAGAAGAGTTTTAATCCTCTGACACAATTTACTGCTTCCCATCAGATGAGGATTCATAATCCAGATTTACTGTGAAGGTGCATAACACTAAAATAATGACAGAGCTGCTCATCGTTCTCAGTATGGTCAGACCCAATCTACTTAGTTCTGCCTTGTACGAGAGTTTCCCTTTTTTCAGAGCTTTTCCTAATGGTTATTTTTTATTTGCTGCATTCAGGCAGGTTGCATCTTTGTTCTGGGGTTGTGCAGGAGATGCTCATCTTTCTTGCTAAGGAAACCAGGGCAACCACCTTCTGACAACTCCCTCGACTCCACTGGCTTATGGAGTCAGACAGTGAACACATACATACACACAGGCGTACGCCAACACATACTGTAGGTGGTGATAGACAAGTTAGAGGAGGAAGAATGCATTCACATACATACTGTATAAGGTGAGAGAGAGGTTCAAAGATGGATAGGAAGGCAAAAACAAGTGTACTGTAAAATCTGATTCTGGTTTTAATTTTTGCTATTAATAACATAGATAATCACATCATCCATAATCCTTAAAAAAACACACCACTACATCAATGTGACAAAATCTGTACCATTTAAAAAGCTACAAATCTTTTTAAAGTACTCCTGAAAAAAATATTCTATCTAGCTTGCTGATATGGTGGGGTTTATCAAAAATTCATTAAAGCTTGTCTACCCCAATATATTTGCCCCACATTAAAGAAAAATACCATCTCCTAACTTTTTTATGCATTCACACAGTCACAAAATTTTCTCTTGCAGCGACAGAGGTATTGAGGCCTGTCTATACGGATGCGCTGTGGCATGGTTGTCTTCAGCTGGGAAGAGGACTGCAGAGGGTTTTGACAGTGTTCACTCCAGATATCCTGCTCCAAGTGGAACTGATCAGAATAGACGCCTCTCTCAGCACTGCCGGGTGAGCTCCACATCACGTCTGTCACTGCTGTCAAAAAGTGGGGCCTGCACTTGGATGCTCACTTTATAACATAGAGATGGGCTGTAACATCTTGTTAAACTCTCATAAATGCCCATTTTCTTTCTTTCTTTCTTTCTTTCTTTTGTTTTCTCATTGCATTTTTTTACCGTGTTACCTACTAATTTAAGACTAAAAAGATTATCTGAATGATCTGAATAACAACTACTGCTTACTCACTGGCCCTCAGCTAATGATGAAACCCATCTCTTTGCATGTCTTATGACAATTAGACAGAAAGCAGATTTATTTATTTATTCATTTATTGAATCAGCACATTGGCAAGTTTGTTAAACGTGCTACATTATACCATACAGTTATTATTTCTCGTCATATGGTAGTTAGTTCTGCCTCCTCACAGCCAGAAGGTCCTGCTTCTGAATCCTTTCTGTTTGGTATTGCAGGTATTCCAGCTTCCTCCCACAGTCCAAAGGTTAATTTTTGGATGTAGGTGTGAATGGTTGTCTGTCTTTATGTTTTATACCAGCGACTCATCAGTGACCTGTCCAGGGTATTCCCTGCCTCATGTCCAATGACAGCTGGGATAGGTTATATTCCCTTGTGATTCTGAATTGAATAAGTGCAGGAAAATGAAGGGATCATTATTTCTTTTAATTTCTTTGTGTGTCCAATGAGGCCAATAATTTTGAGTGTTCCATAATATCCTAATATTCTATTCTAGATAATTATACATTATAATCACTATTTAGTATTTAGAAACAAACACCATCTTTAGAGAACCACAGTGATGAAATCTTCTGATAAATACCCAGTTATGTCATTTACCCTCATCTTTGTCTGTGAGAACATAGTAAAAGTAAAAAAAGATTTTTGTAATCTCATTAAAAAATGAGCCTGGAAAAATGAAGTGAGTTGTGTGATGCTTTTCTCATCAGTATTTTGATAAAGGCTCTGTCACAGTGTTTGGCTGCTGTACCGGACGTGTGGAGAGCGTCCCCATCAACACTCAAGTGAAGTGAAATCTCAAACCGACGGAGCTTTCCCTGGTGACTCGGCAACATGGCTAATGGCTTTGCTCAGGGCCTGTCCAGGCATAGCTTGTCAATACAATTCTGTTCCGCTTTTCCCACTTGCCAGTTCCCATCTGGAGCCAATTCATGAACTAAGATGGTGTGTACCTTTCCCACGAGGTCACTGCCTGTTTCTGCACAACACTTAGCCCCAGTCCTGCCTTTCACATCCCATGTGCTCCTCTTTCTTCTCGCTCCACTGAGCTTCTTTTTCATTGTGACAGACCATACAGGGAAGTGCTTTACAGTAACTTAACTTCCTCTTTACTGTAAGGCCTCTAAGGCCTTTATGTCAAAGAAAGTAATGGAGATGTTGCTATAGGTCAAAGCACAACTTTGTGATCTATGTATGCAGTAAAAATGTAGGTGCACATGTCTATAATATTCCTGAAACGTTTGGGATCATTGTAATTTATTGTTCTGTTCTTCATGTATAGCCTCTTTTTGTGTCAAAATACATTTGAATAGAATAGGAAATTTATGTTTACAGTTTAAGTTCACTTGAATTAAGGACTGGATTTTCATTCAACAATTCTGAAACGCTGAGTAAAATGGTAGAAACAAAATCAAAGAGAGGAAGCTGGTCATCTGCAGTGAAAGCACGGACAGTGACAGAGGTTGATAACAGCAGGTATAACCTGCAAATTATTGGCCTGCTGTTGTTAGCCCACTGGCCATGCTGGCTCCCACAGTTAAAGCATGCAGCCCTGCCCAAGTCTTGGGGCCATTATTCAAAAAGGCAGTGTATTACACATTTCTAATTACTTTTCATTTTAATTTGTTACACTGGTCTTACGGCTTGTTTTGTTCTCTGCAACATCACCAGGGATCCAGTGTCACTTAACTGACAGTTAATAATAAAAACCCTGAAACTGCCCAGGTATTAGCACAAATCCCTGATCTTATAAGCAGAACACATGCAAGATCTCTGTGCTTTACCATCACATTCTTTTGTTCATCAGTTTCAAAATAATGTGCATATCTTCAACCCTCAGCAGCCGAGGACTTCTGCACCTATTGACTTCAGGGGGCTGTTGCATGAGGGAGTATAAAAGGCACTTGTTGGTATCCTTCTCAAAAATTTCAGCTGGGGATAAACAAGTACTTAATTACTTTTACATACGACAGTTCCACAAGTATTTCTGAAGGGCGCCAATTCTGTATACTGCGTTCTTTTGTTACTAGGTCAGTAATTGCATTCTGACACCACTTTAGGAAAAAATCACTGTCACTTTGATTGTGGCATAAGAAACAAACAAAGAAGAATAAAGAGGTTAGATAAATTATATCTTTATCTAACCTCTATATTTATATAACCTCTATACATACTTTTGTTTGTCCTGCAAATAGATTCCTTGTCAGTCTCCAGATAATAATTTTGTAAATTAAGTGACCAACCTAAACAAGTATATAATAAAGTTTTCCTCTTATCATTTAGGGGCAGCTTAGCTTTTGAGCCACTAAAACATATAATCCATAATAAAAAAAAATGTAAGCTGCCACAAGTCAAGTACTAAACAGCAGGAGGTTGTCAGACAGCCTGGCTAAGGAGGTTATGGTTTCTACTCACCCAGTCAAAGTGCATATTCATTCTTGCTGCTCTGCTCTGGTTCAGCACTGAACTGTTCAACTGTGTCTCAAGGGTGAGCATCAGACAGGCATAATTCCAGGGCCATGCACTGTTGCTCACATTACTATGCTGAGCCATATTTACCTGTTTAGTTGAAGGAAGAACAAGTGAACAAGGAGAAACTGTTAGATCAACTGAAGGAGCATAAGGGACTTTAGATTTTGTATTAGAACATTTAAACAATGGTCTGTAACTTGACTGCAAAATAAATATTTAATCTTTTTCTGACCAACTCTGTAACCTTTTTAGATTTGAGAAGTTTGAACATTTAGCAGTGCTGGGTAAAAACATAGAAATACTTTAGACAGATCTTCAATATATCACAAAGAAAAAACACACGTTAAACCTAGGAGTATCTGCCTGATTGTACAAGTAAACTAGGAAGTGGACGAAAAGTAATACAGTGAAAAAACATACAGTCCCAGAGGATGGATGGCTACATTTGTAAATTTGTCTTTGAATTTTGTAGAGAATTTTGAGATATACTGCACAATAATTATTACACAATATTATTTTTACTCATGTAATAATGTGGAAACAGCAAGAATGACCCATATAAAAGCAGTAACACAAGAATGCTTCCCAAGTCTGCTGATTTGCTATTTCTTATTGTGCCCCCTGATCAACGTGCCTTACAATGTGCATTTGCCCTTTTTCCTTTTCTATGCCTGAGATTTTTATACATTTTAAAACTTATAGTTTACTTTTTTATATTTTATACTAACAAGAGTAACTAGAAGGGGAGCCAGAGAGTACATTTTGAACATCGTATAAAATTTTACAACTTACTTCAGTCAGTTCTGATGTTGCCAATGCTACAACTCTGGCCAAGTTTCATGAATTTTGGTTTGGTCAGTGTCCTTGTAGTCTTGGTAAATTCTAAATAAATAAATAGTGTACCTTTAACTTCTTAAAAAAGTTCTTAGAAAGTTTGAAACTTTCCCTCTTCATATTATAGTTTTACTATGTTTACTATGTATCTACAAAGTTTCGCAACTTGCTGCTTCATTTATGAATTAATCCAGAGGGCTGACTAGAATAGTGGCTCTCATTCACTAATATTTATGTGAAAATGGTCCTACCCTGCACAAAAAACAAATGCATATGCACGATTACCATCATAAAACCCTGTGCACCAGAATATTTTGTTCTTACCATTCTGAACCATAAGGCTTGTGAAATCTGCACACAATCTGCATAGTGCCCCATTTCTCAAACCTCCAGGTGAAATGGAGAAACTGGTTACAATGTGAAAGACAAACCTACACCGCTTAAGGCAAGAAAGTAGGTCCCTGCATTACAAAGGGAGTTCAACATACCTAGCATACGTTTCTGTTATCTGGATTCCCTTACCCTTAGTTATCAACTCTTTTTGTTAACCCAGGGTTTCCCCTGCATGAAAGTGCACATGAAAGACATGACATTGGCAGCATCTGACCAATTCCAGTTACTACAAAAGTGTAATGCCAACAAGTGGAAGATGAATCTATAATATGGAGAAAAAATCTGAAGAAGTTTAACAAAATACAAACTGAAAACAACACAGCTGCTCCCGACAAAGCAATAGTGTAAGTGTGCACAAGAGGGAAAGCACTGTAGAGTAATATAGTAATAAAAGTGTACGCTTAAGCACTTTGGTAGGTAAGACTGGAACAGCGCTACTACATTAATAAAGTCCACCTTATTCGAAGAAAGGAAAGAAGGCCTGGAAAAATATTAACAGACTCGTCAATATCATAACTCTATCATTAAGACACAGGAGAATCTGATGGTTTATAATTGAGTATTTCACTAAATTGATGTTTAAAAGACATTTTTAGTTTTTACTCTCTCTGCAGTCTTGTTGATGTTTAAAAGTCTGAGAGTAAAGAATACATATAAAAACAGAATCCAATAGTAGGCCTAGTCTACAGGCAAATTTGGTCCATAAGTACAAAAAGCTCTGCAGTTTTAGAATCATATGCTAATGCTTAAATTGTTAGCAGCCAACAGAAAAAACAAGGTGTAAAGTTACATAAAATAATCTATATTTAATCTATATTTACTGATACTCATAGGGGAAACACAAAGACATTAGATATTATTAAAATAATTTCAGATCCTCCGACTATCCCTGCACAGAAATCCATGGGAATTTCCAGAAATGGTGATGCTATTTTCCGAAGAACTGATTGGTCAGTGGCAGTAAACAAATGTTTATATACGTCCATAAATATTGTTCTCTAATCTTTAGAATAACCAGATTAGGTTTAGATTAGCTTTACAGGGTAAGATATAATGACTGTATACCGCATCATCGTACTTTGAATCCAGTGTTAACCTGGATAAAATAAGTTACTTGGAGAAATTCCAACAAAAAAATTGAAACAATAGTGGCCACCAAGGAAACCGGAAAAATTACAGTTTTCCATGGTTTCAAATATTTAATGTGGTGACACTTTAGCTCGGTGTATAAGCAGACAACAACATACGGCATCTTCACTGATCCATTATCCAATTAATTTTTAATTAATTAAAAACTCTTGAGGCTCCAAGTTCTCAATGCTGTTTCTCCAGTGTTAGCAATTGTATTCAGTTAAGGGTGTGTGTAAAACCTTAGTTTGCATATATGGTCGGAAGGTCTTCCAAATTTGTTTGGAGAGCACGAACACATTTAGGAATGAAAATATTGACAAATCACTGACTCACAGTTTTGTGAATGAGGTCCATTTTTGGATCTTCCTACTAAAGTGTTTGAACAAAGAACATGCTAATGATGTGGATAAAGTAGCCTAATGAACAGATCACACAGTTCTCTCATGATCTTGCTTCAGTGGAACAACATGACTGGCACATATATTTCCAGGCTTGGCTGCTGTTTGGCTCTTTGGAAGCAGTGGCTTGAACACAACCATTTTATTATGCATTATGCAGTTCTCCTGTAAAGTTCTGTTCAGGATATTGTGAATGCTATTTCTCTCCCTCCCTCTCTCTCTAACTGTGTTGGCATTTAGATAAGCAAATGCAACAATCACATCTTGGCTTGGCATAATTTTCGTGTCATGTTTGTGTCCACTCAGCAATTCTATAGTAGCATATGGTACAATATGCTCATGTTACAATGGGAGTTAACAGAAATGTATATCTGTGTATGAAATGCATGTCAACTGAACAAAGAGTCAGAAGCATCTTGACACATGTCGGATATTACACAGTGTGTGTTTGTGTTAAACATTAGCTGTAACTTTCTGAAACTGACAGTTTCTGATTTTTACATCTATTTTATTTAATGGTAACAGTGAAGATTCTGGCATTTTACTTCTCCCTTACTCTTACAAGCCTTCTTTTTTCATTTGTTATTATTATATAAGGTTATGAGGAACTTTTATTTCCCAACATCACATTCCTTTCATCTTTATACACTTGATTTTCAACAAGTCATAGTTATGAGACGCCATGACACAATGCTCTGTACTGTCTTTACATGTCAGTGACCTAAACTCAAATGGTATTCAGCAGTGTTTTGCTTAAATCACATTCTCACATACCGTACTGTCACTTTTCAGCAAGGTTGCTGGAAATAATCATGACATCTCCGTGTGTCATGCATCATGGTGGATAGCTCAGGTGACACAGGGCTGATGTCAGCACCCCACATCATATACAAAAGCTCTCATCATTCATACCCACAGGTCTCTCCCTATAGCAAAGAGTGCTGAACCTGACACACGCCAACCGTCAGGGAAATGTGCTACTTCCCACGTAGCTTTGCCTGTTGGAAAAGTTGGTGCAAACATGCAGTATAGCGTAGAAGGTTTGACTCGGTGCTCAGCACTGTAGGCCTAGGCATCTGTCTCTCACACCCACAGGTCTCTTCTTGGCCCACAGGTCTCTTCTACAACACCCTCTCTCAGTCAGCAAATGCCACCCACCAGCTATCCCAGCTGCCAAACAGTAGGTGGTGGAAAGCAAAATAGGCAGGTGTATTAAGTACAACAACACCTCAAAACACAAAGCACAGTCTCATCTGCCTCCTCCTGGTTCTTAGCACGGATACAGGAAGCAACCCAGAGTTTCATTTGTAGGCAATAATTACAAAATTCATTTTCACAAGAAATGTATTTAAATAGCACAAAAACAATCTTTTCAGGGCACTTTACATCATAAGGGAACTGATTTACAAATGTTATATAGGAAGAGATCTAACATTGCCTTTTAGGCAAGGACTCAAATGTGCAATATGTACATAAAAATCTTAAATAACATAATAATAAGACTGTGTTTAACTCCATGCTACACCCAATGTGGCCTGTTCATGCTTTTGGCTAACAAATATTCTTAATTAAATTGAGGAAAGTAAATAAATAAATAAATGAAAATAAAATAAAATAGAAATCAAGTGGTGGGAGATTATTTCTTTATGCTAAAACAAAATTGCCATACTTCCCCATTGCAGGAGATTTCATGAATAATTCACCTTGAGTGGACATAAATGACATGTTATTGTTGTGAAATTAAAATGATAGGATGATTTCATGGGGTATTATATGTTCATAAATGGTAAAATGAGCCATTTTAGTCCATTGGTTGCTAGACAACATCTCGGTATCTAATACAGCTAAGAACCTTCAGGTGCATAAGATATACCTGTGTGTACAATCTGGCTAGTAAACTCCATGTGGTCAAGGAGTAGTTCAAGGACCAAGAAACAAACAAGCGAACAGAGCGTGATTTTGTGTATCGTAGTAAGATTGATGTGCCTCATGCAATTTCTGTCTGAGCTTTACAAAAAGAAAACAATTCTGCCCATCCGTTTTCTTAACCGTTCATCCACTTCAGAGTCTGAGAGAAGCTAGAGCCTTTCTCATGTGTTATAAGGCAAAAAGCAGGCTACACCATGGAGAAGTTGTCATTTAGTCTTTTAAAGGGCTAGAACAGAGAGACAGACGGTCATTCACACTGATGGCCAATTCAGAATCATCAGTCAATCTAACATACATGTCTCACCCCAGTCTTTAGAGTGTGGGAGTATGGCAGAGTACCCACACAGGCAAAAGAAGAACAAGCTCCATGCAGACAGGCCCTGGCCGCTTAATGGATTCAAACCCAGAACCTTGTTGATGGTAAAAGGTAGTACTTACCACACTGCCACTGTGCTGCACAGAAACACACTGCTGACACTGCTAATTAAAAAGTTAGTACAAAACATGTCACAGAAAACTTCCAGACCAATGGTGTCTTTTGTTTAGGTATATGTAAAATTGGAACTGTTTATAAACTGTCTACGGCACTCTTCACACAAGCAAGGTATGGACTTTTAATATGATTCGCAGGCAAGCCTTTTGTCAGAGCTGTGCTTCTTTCCTTCTGTGAAACACCACCTATTATGATGCAGAATCCAATTACAGATGGCAGAGGCTTGTCAGGGGCAATGAGCTCTAGTGACCCCTGACCCTTCAGTCAATGTTTTCTAGCTTTCCCTTGCAGCTGATCACTGGTGCTGTCAAATTTTTCCACTGAGCTAAGTTCCACTTATGGTTATGCAAAAATTTAAACAGCGATAGCGATGAGTTAATTAGTGATGGATGGAGTCAGTCATGACTGAGCTAGGTATCAAACTTACATTATGAAACAAGCACGTTTTAAATTAAATGATGGTTCATATTGTGAATTTTACTTCTGATAAAGGTTTTAGTTTTTTTAATGTTGTTTTGATCCTGCTACAGTCACTTTAAGTAAATACAATATTGTACGAGGCTGTTTGGGTTTAAAACAGATAAAATACAATTTGAGTGAACATTTTATAGCAATGAAAATTTGAGGATATATTCAGTACATTTTTCAGCTTTCCTGGTAAATAATTTACAAAATGCTCTCATTATTTTTCTTTAAAAGTAATTGTGGGTGAATTCAAGGAGATATGGTTGGATTTAGAGTTAGGGTTATGTTATTGCACATGATCCCAGTGTTGTGTTCACTTGCTTGTACTGTGTCCAGTTGTATTTGTTTCTTTACTTATGTCCAGACTTGTTACATTGTTTGCTGCCTTCTTGGCCACATGTGTCTAGACAAATAAATGATTATTGATATTACACCAAAACTCTTTTGCAGTGGTTGTGTCTACTGACATTGTATCACAACATCTTCTGTGCCCCATGACTTATGAACATTTGAATTAAGAGTCAGTGTCAGCTGCATTAATTTTTTTAATTAAATAAATAATCACTCAAAGCACAATCATACAGTCTAGAGTCTCTGAATGGAATATAATATTGTTGAATAATAACTATGTGGTGAGGTGTGAGTACTAGAAATTCGGATCCAAGCAAACGACAGGTAACAACAGACGCAAGCCTAACGAGGCTTTCAAACTTAGAGCCTGGCTTTTCATGTGAAATGAAAAGAGTGGATCTTAATATCCTTGCATACATGGCATTTCTGCTGCTCTCTACCTGCCAGCCTCTCTAAGGTAGGGCGAATATTACATGGCTCCTTTTTTAATGTTCTCTGTAAATCCTGGGGGGAAATTACCCAAGCCCGGTCACCACCGTTTGTGACAGATGGAAAACCTTTCCAAAGGGATTATGATGCCCTAGACTTACTCTCATTCTCATTTCTTTTAAAGCCCAGGTATCAGGTATCTGTCAGGCAAGCTTGGGATTGCCTTGACAGAGGTTCTCATGTCTCAGCTCACCCCTCGTCAGAGAGCAGATGAAATTCCCCATTATAACCCCTCTGTCTCTGCCATTCACAGCTGTCAGGCAACACAATGACATAATGGCAACATTTGAAATGCACCCTAATAGTGCCGTGTTGGACCTTGTTAACACTATCATCCAAGCCAAAGAAAAGGCTTTATAGCCCATCAGAAGTGTGCCACATTCACAGTTGCCCCTTGAAATGGGATTAACTTTTAAGTACACATCTGAGGGAGACACTATGAGGAAGAATTGATGGACTGCTCCATTAAAGGAGATGTTGTTTGTTGAGATTTAAGGTACCTTGGGGAAAGTCACAGTGAGTGTGTATCCATGGTGTTGACAACATGTAAAAATGTGTGCCCATTGTTCTCTATTTGTAAGAATGTTCCCAGATTCATACTTAAGAGTATGCAAGTATTTATGATCTGCACTTGTTGTGGTTTAAATTTATTTTGATAATGTCAATATTATTTTTAAATAATAGTATAGTATATAAAAGTATTATTTATAAATGTTATATATATATATATATATATATATATATATATATATATATATATATATATATATATACACATATATATATATATATTACTGTGTAAAAGTCTGTGCAAATTAGTCAATCCCCATTTCTCAATATTTGCTATAAAAGTAGGAAATAGGAGCAGCAATGTATTATTACTGCTGATTAAAATGCATTGCATAAAGCAAAAACAGTGTTTGTACAATTCAAATAGACCTGAAAGTTAATATTTGGAATGACCACCCTTTTTCTTCAGCATAGCCTGAACTCTCTTGGGGTAGCTTTTCAGTAATTTATCAGTAGTCCTCCCAAAACACTTCCCCACACTTCTTGAAGGACATTCTGAAGCTCTTCTTTCATTGTTGGCTGCCTATTGTTCAGTTCTCTGTCAAGATGATCCAACACTGCCTCAATATAGTTGAGGTCCAGTCTCTGGGGAGCCCAGTCTATGATTGTGCTCCATTGTGTGTTTTTCTACACTGATATGTTTTTAGTGCTTCAATCCTAGTGTGTTTGGGATTATTGTCCTGATGAAAAATGATCAACCAGACACCTTTTTTAGATATGATTGCGTGGTGAGTCAAAATCTGACCAAATTTTTCTGCGTTCATTTTCAGGCCACTGCCTGAAATGCAGCCCCAAATGAAGACAGACATTCTGCCATGTTTTTAGAGATGTCTATAGCTATTGTATATGTGTCCTGACCTCCTTTGTACAATCTGAACACAAAGTTTGATGTTTCAATTCATCATTCCATAAGACGAAAGTTGCACAAGATTTTCAGTCCAGTTCTTGTGTAATTTGGCATACCTCAACCTTTTCTGCGCATTTTCCTTCATTAACAATAGCTTCTTGACAGCCACCAGACTATTTTAGATGAGGCCTCGGGAAAATATTCAGTTCAATTCAGTTCAGTCCAAATCAATTTTATTTATATAGCTTCAAATCAAAACAACAGCTGCCTCGAGGCAGTTTATATTGTAAGGTAAAGACCCTACAATAATACAGACCAAACAAAGAAATAGTAGATGGATTAACTGAAGGGTCAGATGTATCTGTCAGGTCCTGTGTCAACTTTGCTTGATTTTTTTCCTATTTCATAATTACTTGATTTTCAAATACTGTTCATCTGCTGTATATAGTTTTAACCCTGGAGAACCCATGGGGTCAAATTTGACCCCATGGTTTCCCTAGAAAACCAATGGGGTCGGATCTGACCCCACTGATGTATGAAACATTATGTTTCATACATCAGTGTTAAGTGCTATAACAAACAAAATAACCTTTCCTCTAAAAAATGGTCAAGCAGAAAATATCAAAAGAAAATCTCTGAAATAACTTCAGAAAGTCTGGAGAAGTATTCTTCAAAACCAGAAAGCCATGCTCCTTGGGAGCAAAATATGATGAAATAAGGGGTGACTATACTTTTGCACAGTACTATTTACTAAATATTGCATATATGTTATTTATCAGTCTCGGTAGGTGGGGATCAGCCAACCGAGGCCTCCGCTCCTGGCCACCGCTTGGCACACATTGCACCCGATCCCTATGGCACCTCCTGCGGGTGGTGGGCCTGCAGGAGGATGGGCCCACGTCCCTTTTTCGGGCTGTGCCCGGCCAGGCCCCATGGAGTAAGGCCCAGCCACCAGACGCTCGCCCTCCTGCACCCTTCCCAGGCTTGGCTCCAGGGTTTAGGGCCCCGGTAACCTTATCCTGGGCAGTTTGAACTGTCCCCTTGATTGTGCATTCATAGGGGTCTTTTGAATCGCTCTTTGTCTGGTCCAAAGGCCTCACCCAGGACCAATTTAGCCATTGAGACCCTACCAGGGGGCAAAGAGCCCCAGTACAACATATCCCCTGGAATCCCTGATACACACAGACCCCTGCACCACAATAAGGTAGCGATTCGCGAAGGGGAACATTAACAACAATTATCAGTAACAATCAAAATTACGCAGTTTATGTTTAATTAATGTGTTTCCATGTGGAATTGCTATTAAAAGATAGTCAGTGGAAGTTATCTTTCTTACTGTCTGTTTTTGTTATGTTTTATTATGTTTGTATCCTGTTTTAACAGGTTTGCATTGGTATTAAAGGTGTTTTAATTTTCTGTTTTATTGTATTGTGATTATTCCTAGTTTTTACTTATATAGCTATATAGGGCTTTGCGCCTTTGAAAAATTGTCTGTACAGTGTAAAATATATAGATAATTTTACTTGTCCCTCCCAAGTGGAATTATTTTGTTATTAGTGTATTACTAGTACTCCATTTATCCATGTTCCTGTCACACACTATGCTGAAAATACTCATGAAAGGTCCCAAAGGTTACTTTTGAGTGACATTCAGAATATTTACAGAAGCAAGACTAAGAGTCTACCGTTCTTCTATAGCAAGTCAAGCTGTACAACTTTAACAATACTAACAAGTTGCTGTTTAGCAATATTTATTGTGATACCATGTCCACATCTACTAATTGCTGTAGCTCTAAACACAAATTAGAAGTCTACACACTGAACAGAAACATTTTAATGACAGTCTATCCAATAGCTGTTCAGGCATTTTGGTCAAAACTTTATGTTAGCCCCAAATAAAAAGTCAATGAACAACCAGAGTCATTAGGACTTCTCTAGACAGCATGAATATTTGCCTAATTAAGAGTAAAAACCAAAGGCTACAGAGACAGTTTTAAAAAACAAAAATGTAAGGTTGTTGAGTTGAGGAATTGTTTGGAAACCCACCAGCCAAAACCTCAGTTTAACGGCTCTGGACAATCACTAAAACCCAATGTCAATTGAGTACAGGCATTCCATGTTTAAACTGCAGTATGCGAAAAATAAATGACACATTTAACAATATGAACATCGGACACACTTGATTTTTTGTTTTTAAATTTCAGGCTGCATTTGCTGTTATTGTTAATACTTTCTCTTTGTCCAATAAGATATTCCCAGTGGTCACTAAGCACTTATTCCAGACCAGCCACACTATTAAAATTAAATAAAACCTCAAAAGAAACTAATTTCCATATGCTTTAACTGAGAGTGGAGACTGTACTCTATGCATTGTCTACAGGTTCACCATCAGCATGGATATACTTCTTTTCATCTTTGATATTAATTTAAATTCCATTGTCTGTTTCAATTGCAGAATTTTTCAGGTCCATAATTTCCACTCTCCTCATTAATGCTCAAAAAAGCAAAAAGAAGAATATGTAAAGAACTGGTTAAATAACCCATTAAGAAAAAAATAATTACTTAATGCACAGAACACAGTTTGTAAGGCTGCTGTTGAACTGCAAAGGTAATGCATGCTTTTGTTTGAAGTGAATCAAAGACTCATCACCCTAGGGGTGATAGAGTCAAAATTAAAGAACGCTTTCAAATATTGGGAAATAAACTCACTTGTCAAGAGTGATGACTACTGTGGTAAGCTAGATATTCAAGCACTGTGCTTTTTGGTTCAGATATAGATGGAGCCCCGCGCACCTTCCTAATATTCATACCATCTCCTCCCAGCCACTAACAGCCACTAACAGCTCATTACTACATTTTACAATTCTTCATAATTATTAAGCAAAATATACTGAGATTAGCAGCATTTCTTAGTTCTGCAATAAGTGACCTGGTGTAAGGTTAAAGGGATAGTTCAGCTTTTTAAAACTGTAAATCTTAATAGTAGTCCTGCCAGTTATTTGAAAAGAAGCTTCTCTTTCTCTTTGTCTTTCTTTATAGTATGAAACTGGTACAAGCTTAACTTAATTTAGCTCAACTTAGCCTAAAGACTATAAATAGGTGGAAACCTCTATGCTAAGCCCAAATTTTATTAAGCTGTTCAAAGACAATATATAAGTGTGAATATTCTTAAATGTGACTGTACATATTTAAATACTGTTTCCAGTAACTGAAGCGGATTCTGCTCCTTGTCAGTTATAGAGAAGCACAAACCAACCCTGTAAGCGAGGCAGTCCACTACACATTTCTCTTGATGACTGCTCAGTAATGATTTAATATTATGCCCACAGACTGCAAGAGCAAACATCCACTGTGCATTAAATGAGGGATTTCAATTTGAAACACAAGGGTGTTTGTGTTAACATCGTGATTCAGTTAACCAGAACGCATCAAGTTTCGGACTTCATCTCTCCTACGTTGACGTAGTCCAGGATCCATGTGTGAGACTTTCTTTCCAAGCTCCTTAGACGACTTTCTTGTTGTCAATCCAGGCGGTGTGCAGGTCAGTCTGGGGGGCTGGGGCTGTCCTAGCTACCATAGGGTGTCCGACGAGGTATACACCCTGGACAGGTTGACAATCTGATGAAGGACTAACACAGAGAGACAAACAACTATTCACTCTCACATTCACACCTACGGGCAATTTAGAAGCACCAGTTAACCTAACCCCACTAACTGCATGTCTTTAGACTGTGGGAGGAGGCCGGAGTATCCAGAGAGAATGGGGAGAACATGCAAACTCCACACAGAAAGGCCCCGGCCAGATGGTGGATTTGAACTCAGGCAACAGTGCTACATATATATATTAAAAGATATATACAAAGATCCATAACTATATTAGGAAGATGGCCACGATCAACCAAGTGCTTGGTGAATACTTCAGGCAGCAGAAACCTGAGAAAGAAGATAAAGCAAGAAGAGGAACCACCATGGAAGGACAGGCCCCCGCAAGGCAAGTGCCATTGGCAGATAGAAGAAGTTGCTGGCATAAAGAAACCCTATCAACGGCTGAACATAGCTGGGCTGAAAGTCAGCACCAAGACACTAATCATACTGTAAATTTTAGCTTTCTTTTTGTAAGAAGGCTCCAGTCAAGTGGTAATTCAACATTGGCTTCTTTCTTTCTTTTGTTTTTTTGCTGAGTTGCCAAATGCTTTGCCACTTGTAGTAAAAGTGAATGTTTATATTACATAAAAAGTCAGAATCCTCAACAAAACTAGAATTTTGTTTAATTATAGGCATGACAAATTAAAATTCCTGAACTATTTTAAAACAGCACCTGCTCAGAAATACTCTACATACTCTTACTTTGGTGTACTGACATATGACGGATTTTGCCAAAACCAAACATGGAGCAGAGAGACCTGGGTGTCCAGGTGGAGTGGCATAGGAAAACAGATGAGCAGGAAAGGTCGAATAAATAGCCGGAGAGCATGGCAGACAAGAACAGTTGCTCTGGAGCTAGGAGACAGGAGAGAGACCTCAAGAGGTCACCAACTGCAGAAGCTGAAAGAGACCAAGGCCAGCCATGGACCTGGAAGCATTAGAGGCCAGGGAACTGCAGTGGCAGCAGGACCTCCAAAGCACTAGGGAACAGTGACCCTGGCACGCTGGGGAGCTGCGGGTACAATGAACATAAATAGCTAAGAGAGGGGCAATATAGACTGTCAAAAATCTGGTTAAAAGTTATGGTCATTTCATTCTGTTAATATAACACAGGGGAAAAGACCCAAATGCATGACCATGAAGCATAATTAATAATGAGAAAGCAAGTCTTCAGTGTCTAAAACAAAAAAGCAAGAAATATTTAGCTCAATGAGCTACTTAAAACAAAACAATTCCATCGTGAGTAGACACAACTCATACATTCAGGGATGAACTGTTGTGTATGAGACAGACAGTCACAAAGGATGAAAAAACATAGCAAAAGCACCAGATATGCTTAAAGAAGCTCAAAATAAAGCAAAGGGAGGACAGGGAAGCTAACACTGAGAGAAAACAATAGATGATAGACAATGACAAAGAGATACAGGAGGCACTGCAAAAATGTGAATAATTACTAATCGCTTAGAAATACAAGAAAACATGTCAGATAAATTAAAACAGGGAACAAATCTCAAACATAGACAGGAAAGCTAGACTAAGAAATTATCTAATTGAAATATAAAATGAACAAGTTTATGCGACGAGTCCATCAAATGCTCTGACATCTCAAAATTAAGTCTTTTAACTGCCAAACAGGGGGAGGGGGTGGACTAGGGAGGGTAATCTTTGGAGACAGGGTTGTAATTTTTCTAAGTGAGTCATCAAAGATAGCCATTTAATCCCACATCTGTCCCAGACAGGAACAGAGAACTCTTTTGATCAGGAAATGAGGCCAGCACTGGGCCTCCAGAAAAATACCCAAATTCCATTTGGGGGATTGAAGTCAATTCAAGGGATGAAAAGATCAACAAACCATCTATTTGTTACATGCAACGTGCATGTCATCTAATTAAGTAAAATGTACACAAATTAGACTACTACTGTTTCGCAGTTCTTCTTACCCCCATATTTTAGATCAAATGAATGACCTGTCAGCTTGCTCTTAAAGGCTGTGGATACAAGGGATTCATTAGAGAGCAAAATATGTTATTTATTCTTCCATAACAGTCTATACATGCTGTAAAGGATGTAAATACATGTGTAATAATACACACTGTTGGATGTTTATGTTTTTAGCATTATTGCAAATATGCTTTATATCTTTCACTGTTATGCAATCACCACTCTCTTACACATAGAAATATTACAGCTTCAACTGCTGGCCTCTATTATTGAACAGAAAGAGGAAAAATATTGCAGGTGGTTGGCGTTTAATATTTAAGAGGTTTTGCTGGATTCAAGCACCTGACTCGCATGCTGAAGAAAAACTGAGGATTTCTCTGCAGACCTGGCCTGCAGACCCTGTGGCCTCCACACTGCCCTCCATCCCACAACACCCCCTACCCACTCTCCCGTACACCCACCGCTACTCTCAAGCCATCCCTGTCTTGGACACAAAGCCTGGTCTGCACCCAAACACTTCGCCTTCATGCCTTATTCATTTTCCATAACATGAACATCACAAGTAAGTCTCTGTCTGTCAGCCTCTCTCTGGATTCTTGGATTAATGTAAATCCCAGCAAACAAAGAAGATTCAGTAGTGGATGATAAAGAATAGCTGCTATTTGCATCGTAATGTGAATTTATTAGATCGGTCTATATCCTGGAGATGGCTGCCTATTTCAGCAGTGATGTGGTGTTTTGTTGTTTTTGTGGAAAATGATGCTTCCTCCAGATGAGGGGTGGAGATAGAAGTGTCCTTGTTCATCTGGGGAAATGTTTATCATGATTCCCACACATTTCCTTCTCTTCTGACAAATCAGCTGCAACACTTTTTACACCAGCATTTGAAGTAGATATCCCAAGCGACCTCCTTTGGGACTTCCAATTCTGAAGACTCTTGTTTGTGTCCTCTCCGAGGCTCTCAGCAGGGAAGGATGCAATGTTCTATGTTTAAAATGAAAAGAGGTGTCATGAGGTGTCACTAAATGCAGCGGGACTGTTTGATTGCTTCACTCGGCTATGAGGGGCTGTTCTCGTGTCTGTTTGGTGCCTATCACTTGCTGCTGGTTTGCCTCATCATAAATAATGCAGTCTTCATCCTGCCCACCCAACAAACACCTAAATGAAGGCAGCCTGCATTGCAGATTCTCAGAATGGGAAAGGTTACTTCAAGGAGTACAGCAAAGCCGAACGAGAAAACAACAGGAAATGTTTGACGAGGATGCCTCTGTTTGAGGGCGCTGTTTACAAATATGTGTATTCTTGTTGGAATGATGTGTGTGTGCTGGTGTCAGCGTACTTGTCTGCATATGTATCTATCTTGTGTGGGTGGAATAAATAAAAGTACCAACATATAAGGGGTAGTATAGAGAGAGAACAGAGAACACTATGGGCAAATTCATAAGCCTGCAAAATACAGTAGCTCTATTTCCCAAAATATCATGTTTTGGGGGAAGATGAGATTGGCAGAAAAAAAATATGTGATGACAGTTATCTCCAACATAAAAGTATGCTCACGCAATGCTCCAGAAAACTTGTGGCTGAGACATTCCAACAATTGGAAATCTGCTCCCCCTCTACTTTTAATCACCTGAGTTTCTGATGAAATACTGAGCTGGAGGCATGTCAGTATCTGTTAATACTGGGAGCAAGACAAACCAGTTGTTGTCATTCTCCACTATATGTGTGAATGGGGATGAATGCATTAACAGATGATCTTATAAACCTGGTCTAACCTCAGACTAACCTGGATTTGGTCTGAAAACTAACTTTTTCCAGAGTCCACCCCTGAGGTTACAGAAGCCACGCTGGGTAATTTGTGACTATTATATAAGGTGCAGTCGATAATGATTCTTTTTTATAACAACTATTTAGAAATAATAATATCTTGCCGTGTTTGGTGGCAAGAGACAAGCAAGTTAATAGTCTCTGAAACAGCAGTAAGCCAATTTATGCACTATTCTAATTCGAAAGTGAAATGTGTGTAGTTTGGAGGAGCTAGTGGGAGCAGGTTTGTTATTCCTTCTGCTGGCTGGAGTTTTTGAAGATGTGATCTCTGCTCTCCTGATAGTAAAGAAGCTTATGCAACTGAGTTCAGTTTACGAGCAGCTAGAGTCCCTGTGGTTTTTAACATCCCAAAATGTTAACCTCAATAAAAAATAGATTACGGATGGACTGGTGACTACTTAGTTCAGCATTTGCATATCGCATTTGCACACAGAAATCAAGACAGTGGACTCCTTTTTTTTTTTTTTTAACATTCCCATAATCTGGGAATCAATATTCTGAAACCACACCTAGACATCAGAAGCAGTTTTTATGTGAAAATATGTCACCCTCAATCAAAAATAGATTAGGCAGAGGTCACTGACTACCTTGTTGGCTGCCAATGGTCCATGTTGAAAATAATGAACCGCTGAAAACATGACAGACACAAATAGCATGATATATGGGAGTAACAGACTGTGCAGGCTTAATTGATAGTCAGGTGATAAATAAGGCAGAACACAAGAAAACTCCTATCAATTAATAGCGTTTGCAAGAAAACATGCCCATGACAATGCTTGTAAAACAGAGGGAAGCATTTGACTGTGAACAAGGATTAATGAATGACTGATCAGAACTTTAATTAATGACAGTTTAAACAGTGGTCTGTCCTAAAGTGTTTTAACATGTGCCTAGCATCAGCTGGTTAAACTCGGTTTCTCTCCAGAGTACCTCGACAAGCTATATTCAGAACTCTTGTTCTTTGTAATACAATCCAATTTATAGATCATTGATTCTGGGATATAGTCCAACTAAGTCAGCCTTCTGGGAAGTATGTTAGTGGTCACCCAACTACTGAAAAGCTTCTAGACATCCATGCCGAGCCAAGAAACAGCATCCCACCCTGAATCTAATGATTTTCTTTTTTATTCTGCCTGAAAAAGTCAGGGGATTTAATAAACTTTACAATGTATAAGTGACACAGCAGTTTCTCTGGAATCTGGCATTAAACGCTACCAAATGTCATGCTGGCAAAGATAAAGCCAAACAGCAATTACGACCCAGCAAATACCTATGGTTACCAAAAATCTATTTAAAGTCTGTTTTAGAATCTGAAATTGTGACTCACTGTGCTGTGGAATAGACTGTTAGCATTATGATCCACCAGAACTCTTGGAAGAAAACCTCAGCTTTCCTCTGCGCCACATAAAAAGTCAAAACCTTGTCAAGACACAGCAAAAGAACCTCAGGGAATACGGGACTTTTTGGCATGCCATACCTAATAAATGTCAAGAGACTCACATGGGTTTGTAGACATGTGAATCAGATCTTAGAGCTATCAGAATCAATGCTTTTGTTTTTAAAAAAAAAAAAAAAAACATGAAAGGGCTCCTTCAGTCTATTACCAAGTCGAATGTTCTTTTTCACCTCCAAACCTTGAAGTGTTTTTATTTTCAAGCTTGTCCACTCACTTTCAGGCTTGTTTTGTGAAACCTCAAGCACTTTGATTCTATCATTATGAATACAGTTTTTTTCAAGGTCATCTTTTCCTGAAAATTTGAATAAGCCCATGGCGAGTATGAGCTATCCGCCGCACATAAAGCCACAGTTGAATACTCAATAGCATCATCTCATCTGTCTACTGAAGTAAAAGGGCAGGAAATAATCAGAACGTGTCAATTGGCCTATCGTTCAGATGGGAATCGTTCACAGTTATCACCTCATTAGAGGTTTTAAATTTTAGCCGTCGTCCTAAAAGAAAGCCTTTACCTCCTCTCGACTATTAACGAGCGCTCTTGATGAACTGATTTGTTGTTACGGTTAAAATTGACTTATGCCATCCATCATGTTGTAAAATGTAGAACAGCTCCCAGAGAGTTTGGCTTTTTGCCAGCAGCTCCCAAACCAAGCGATGCTGGGTTCCAGCTGCTTATGAGCCCTGGTTTTGGGGCCAGATCATAGCTGGCAAACAGTTTAGGTGTACTACCCAGTACCCACTCAACACAATATCTAGTCTAAAAATATTTATTTATAGTGATGTTTACAATGATGAGCCATTCCTATATGTAATGTAAGGTGCTTCCTGTGTTTTACACAAGGCTATAGGAAACAACTGGGTTTATTCATAATGTGGTTTAAGCTCTGAGAAAGATTTCCACTACTACTGTTAGCCTGACAATCAGTGAGTATCTCTGCTTCTTTTCACTTGTTTAGTCTGACATCGTCTTTAGGTTTCTGTTTTTCAGGCATAAAGAACAATCCATAGTGGGGAACAAGAGACGGCAAGAGACAACGCTCACTCAAGCATATCCATGAATTGTTCAGGCAATAATTAGCATGATTTACCATGCAAGTCTTGCTGAGAAATTCCGATAAATTAAACTTTAATACAAAAAACTTTCAAATCATAAATCTAATGACATTTTGAAATTGCTGGCATTAAAGGAGAAGCGCCTTCATTAATTTTGTCCTCAGCAACAACAACAATAACTCGACTGGCTAGGCTGCGAGTCCTTTACAAGGTGCAAGGCTCCAGGAGGCCACCAGATTCAAACCCAGGACCTTAATGCTGTGAGGCAACAGCACTAATTAGTGTACCAATACTCTACCCAATTCCTGCTCAGTGGTGGGTCTGCTCTAATGAAAGGTGCAGACAGCATATAGATTTATTTGTTGTTGGCAGTTCTGTTGTGTTGACACTTTTTTTGTGCACTGGTAAATAAAAGAAATAAAGATTTTAAGATAGTGATGTAATCCACTAACTTTCATCTGTAACATCTCACCAAAGAAGTAAATAAGGATGTTTACAAACTTAAGTGTCTCAAATGAGCAATACTCTTGCCTGAACACACATGTACTCAAACAAACACATGCACACAAGGACACACTGCAAGTGCTTGAACTAATTCCAAAGAGTGTTTCCTGCTTCTCCCAGCTCCTTCCTTACCCTGATCACTTCCTGTTCTAAGCTGCACCGCAGTGGCTTTGGCATACTCTCCAGAAAAGTGTCACATATTCCTTCTACACAGACACTTTTAAGTGTGGTAACAACCCACTCAAATTCACAACTATGTCTTGCCAGGTGAAAAGCTATACTGTCACATGCCAACACAGGGTTGCTCAGCTCATCACTTCAGAGGTGAAGTTTCACTTCAATTGTGAGTAAGCTTCTAGTGATGCAATCAGCACGTGTAAACAGTTATAAGAACCTTTTCACCTAAATTCTGCAATAGCTGAGTGATGTTTGTCAGAGCATGTGAATTTTACTTTAATTATAGCCGGCAGGCCTCTGAGATCTTTATGTAAATCACCAATACCTGAAAAAAACAGCTTTTGGGTTAACTTTCACAGGGACTTGGGAAGTTATCTAATATTTATACCCCCTCTAATTGCATGCCATAATTACAACCTTGGCCTTAAGAAAGGTTTCTGAATAAATTGAATTAATTTGGCAGCCATAAGTTGTGCCTGCATGCTGATTCACTTTGCCCCACCTCTAGAGAGAAATAAGATAAAATACACCAATAATACATTTAAATAGGATAGAAATGTGTCATGAGGAAAAAAGAAAGAAATCTTAAGCTAGGCAGAACAAAGAAAATGTTTGGAATTTGAAAAAGGTGCAGCTCACCAAAAACATCCTATCTATCTCATCTCTGCAGGTCCAAATGTTTCCTTATCATCTCTGCATGTCAGCCTCTCCTTCTTTTCCTCTTCCTCTTGACTGCTCACACACACTCTAAGCACGAGGCTGCTGATCCTGCTGTCCCACTGTGGTCTTCCAACATGCAGTGGGGTCACAGATGATTAAAGCAGTGGCAGGTGGACTCCACTTTGAAACTATCAATAGACCCCCGGGAACTGAATCAAACAGCAAGCGCTCCATCTCTGTCAGCCTAGGTTCTTGGTGGCACCAAGGGAAAGGGTGTGCAGAGGGTGAGAGGGCAGACTCCACCTCTGTATCCTCGTCAAACACTGTAGCACTCTGCTGAAAAACTGTGGAGCTGCTATGGTGGAATTCTAACTCTCTGATGTGATTTCAAGGAGGTTTTGTCTATTCACTGAGCTGACCCTGGAGCCTTTGACCAGGAGGGGCTGAGATTGGGGTTTGGAAGAGTAGCGGTCTGCATTTTTTTATATAGATCAACTTGAATAGCAGTCTGCCTAGATTAAAGATCCCAGTACTTCACCGACATTGTGCAATCAGAAATTACAACTATATCAAATTCACATGGTCAGTCTATCTATCTATCTATCTATCTATCTATTTATGTATGTATGTCTCAAATTAAAATGAAGCGGGGCAGTCATGTGACTGTCAGGGTGGTATAGTAGTATTTCCAGGAGGAATGATTTAATGGAAATGTCAAGAGCAGCAGTAGCTGGAAGCAAAGGCTGAACCCTCTGATACAGCGTGAGACACTTTACTCACTGGGGTTGAGAGACTTGTTGTCATGCAGCTCCAGTCCTAACCAAAATCTGCCTTTATCAGAACAGAAATGGCATTGTCACTTTTTAATGGGATTACAGGTCTTTCATTGCATATTAATTTGCAAGAAATCAATATGGGCTTTGGTCCTATTTGGGGGCATTTAAAACACTTAACTGCTTAGCTTACATTCTACAAAACCAGGGACAAGCAGGGAAATGAAGGGTAGGAATAAGACTTCTATTCAGATTTCTGGAAAAAAAAAAGGCGGGAGGAAAGGGAACAAAGAAGGAATGAAGGTCAAGTAGATGCCTTGAAAATACAAGAAAAAAAATTGTAAATTAAATGGATGAATGGATGATGAATATAAGAAGGGAAGAAAGGAAGGTCATCTGCATCCATAGATATGAGAAGGAAAGGACAGAAAACGCCAACAGCCAATACTGGAAAGCCCTCGGGCTTTCAAAAACGCAATAATTATTACCTATTATAGCAAACAACTTCAACGCAGAGCTTTGAAACGTCACATATTTGAAAAATCTTTTGCTCTTATTGAAAATCCACTTATACAGCCGGTCAGTTTGCCTAAAGGTCGCAAGAGCCGCCCAGAGTACTCAAGATTCATGCGAGTCGCAAAAACGGTGAAAATGTTTAATCGGAGAAAAGATTATCAGAGAAATATGAATATTTGCATTTCTTATTAAACTTACAACAGAAAAAAGACCGTTTTTCACTTCGTGCCTCTGAATGTGCATAGTAATTTTGCAGTTGGTAGAAATATGAACTAAGAATAAGCGCGAGACTTATTGATTCGGATTGATTTAGAAGTTTTTAAACGGTTCCAGCGTCGACGTGAGATGCGGACTGCTCAATTACTGTGGTGACCTTCAGCTGGGCGCGGTTGTTCTTATCGAGCAATCGCCACCAGTTGGCATTACAACACAATTAAAATGCGTATTCAAAGCGACCTGTCACCGTGGTTGTTTGCCGTGCTGCTTGGCACCCTGTAGTGGAGCGGGTGACATCTGTGACTCCGCGCCAAGGGAGCCCGCCAGACGCACCTAACTGTAGTTATTCTTTTAGCTCTGCCCGCAAAATTCAACGAATAATTACAGCACGAACTCCGACCGGAGGAGGTTTTTTTTCACTTATCTGTTTTACAAGCGCAGTTATTTCCCCACATTGTAACATGTACAGGTAAGATCTTTTTTTCCCCCTTTATTTATTTTCTGATCGCATTAAAACCCGAGGCGGTGTTGTTGTAATAGCAATCAGTGTGTCAGACAATCGGGCGATTATTGGTGCATAGATGAATAACCTATATTATATTTTTAGAGGGGGGGTCCTTCACTTATTTCTTCCGAGCTCGTGTTCTCAAAACTCCGCAGGCTGCATTCTAATTGTGCTGTACTTTAAATTTTCGCCCCGAAGACTCGCAGCTGTCAAGTTTTGGGGGGTTTTACTCTTCACGTGCAGCCCTTCCATTTCATGGTTCGTGCGATGTGATAATGAAACCGCAGTGAGTTTTGCTGATGGTGAGATCTGTGCGGCAATAGGGTTAGATTCAGAACTGTTATACAGTAAATCTAGGTGGACATCATTATTGTGTGTGTGTGTGTGTGTGTGTGTGTGTGTGTGTATGTATGTATGTGTGTGCAGTGCAGCTGTGGTTTCGAAATATCATTAGCGCATTTACAGTTACAGCTGGCTTCAAATGAGTTGGAAGCTTATGTAGAAACCGATGTAGTCCGTTGCAAGAGATCATGGAGCAACTTTATGAATATTATTCAACTTCGAGACTACAGCAAGTTTGTCTACTTTGGAATAATTTAATGTAGATTAAAAATAATCAAATGCTCAAATATTCTAGCATTTTTGAAAAGCGCATGTTTTACTGTGCCTGCTCTGATTACATTTAATTTGCGCGTAAAGGGGAACTGGCTGTAATATTCTGGTAAAACAACGACTGAAGTTGAGATTTACCAGCCAGTCAGTGTTATCTTTAGGACCCGGCGGAGCGCTCATATGCAACTGGACATAGTAGCTCCATTTGAGGAAGATTGCTTATCTCTTTCCTCCTCCGAGCACAACTCGGCTGGGCTGAGAAATCAGTCTAACCTATCCAAACGACCCCGAGAGTTGTTCTTCATCGGGATGTATTTTAATACCCGTTGATGGACTTCATCGAATTTGGGACAACTGAGAATTACCTTAAAGGCTTCTGAAGTATTCTCGTGCGCCATTCGGATGAACGCTGCGCCAACCAGCGCTGCGTAAATCAAGGAGCCGCTTGTGTGGACACCCGTGAAGGCACAGTGGCGTTTGTAAAAGGGGGAAGAAAAGCTCTGGTGATCGGGTCCCCGTATCATTATTCGGATGCAAAAGTTTAAAGAAAGTTGGGAGCAAGAGAGAACATCGTAGTCTCCAGGTCAGTTCCCGCTTTCTGCGCACACATCATTTTTATTGATCTATCTGGTGCAAAAAAAAAAAAAAAAATAGAAGGAAATTAGAAACAAAAGAGCCAGTCAGAGACCAATAAACGTCTTTCTGCAACTACCGGTGGCCTCAAAATAACTTGTTGAATGATCAGATTGTCCCGGGAGGGTATTTACATGTAAGTGTTGTGTTTTGAGCATTTAGATGAGTTTGTACGTTTTCGTTATTTGTATACTGTTGCTTCTGTGACCGGGATCGTCGTTACTAAATGGGCCGTAATAGGGTAATTGCAGTAAGCTGTTTGTGGGAACGGTAACGTTTGTTAGGTGAGAAGTGGGTAACATAACCACGAGTTTTATATTAGATATATAAAAAAATGTTGTGCATGTCCATAGTGTTTAATTGGCGTCCTTCTTCAAAGAGTTTAAATGTATTCAGAAGGTTTTCTTCGTTTAACAAGAAACTGAAATGTGTAGTCGGCACCTAAACCTAAACCCTTTTTTAAAGTCCGCCCCCAAAATTCTCGTTTAATAGTGGAAACAATGTCAGTTTAACCTGTTGCGCAGCAAGTCAGCAAAGTCAAATCTAGGTGTGCCATGCCTCTGCGCAAAACTGGATTCAGAACATAAAACAGAATACAGCTTCTTTAAAATATGTAAATTTTTCAAGTTCTATCAGATATTTGCATGTTCCATTTTGAAATCATTTAAAGGCCAGAAAAATACTTTTTTTTTTAATTTAAAAGACTTTTGCTCGAGGCTCTGTCTTTGAACATTACATGTGCTGAACAATAATTTCAAAAATTTGTTTTGATGCGGTGCGTTTTTGCATGTTAGTCGTCCCGGAGAAGAACTCTGAATAATACATGACAGCATGATTTCATATGTGATTGTAGTGAAGGCTGTCTGGCTGTGTCTGGGGCCATCACACTGTGACTACATCAACCACATCCTAGAGTGAGTCCTTAAATAACAAGTGACCTAACGTGGCTCCAGTTGGAGAGGTTAAAGGTGCAGCCCTGGGGCAATAATTGTATGTTTTATGCCGTTCAGGAGTGTTCATATTGGGAGAAGCTAAGAGACACAGTTGCACACAGAGAGAGAGACAGAAAGAGATGGTTGAAGGAAAATAACAATTGAATGAAGGATCAAGACAGAAAGGAATGACAGTCAGAAGATAAATGTGTTACAGTACAGACATGCTTCTGCTTGCCAGTCGATCCCACTGTGACTCATATTGGGGGGTTTGTTCTTGGCTGTAAGAAATTTGGAAGCATTAACCCGTTTATTGTTGCACTCATCAGCCAGAAACAAAGCATTAGTCTGCTCAAACTGGCTATGGATCATAAGTTATTGGTTGGAATTCAACAAAATCAATGAACACAATAAGGAGGTATTGTATGTGTGCACATCCAAAAGCCTGACTGATGCCCAGTACAAAAAAATAGAAAAGGTAAGACGGTAAAATAGCAATTGTTAGTGGAAAAACCACAAAGCGCAAATCAGACTGTCATGTCAGGGTCTTTTTTGATTTTAAAATCAATACAAGTGTTATTTTGCAATCATTGATGTCAGTTGGTGCAGAGTATTGGAGTAGATCTGAGGTCCTGCCTTTCAGCACCATGGACAGCTCTCTTTCACGTTGGTTATAAAATGAGAGCCAAGAGGGGATGAAAAAGCCACACTCAGAGACAGAGAGAAAAGCCACACTTAAGCGGGATTACTATAAAATGAATGGAATACATCCGTTATGGTTTTTAAGAGTCTGGCTGGGAGTTTGTAACCAATATAAGCCACGGGGCACGACTGCCTGCTGACTTTTAAAACACTCTGCTATGCTTGAGCTGCCCAGGGGATGGAATGCAAGTGGACACAAGGGGGTGTTTCAGAGGCTTCAAAAACAAGTGAAGGAAAAGAGATGAAGAGAGAGGGGAAGGGAGAGAGAGAAGGAGTGGGGGGGGGGGGGGGGGGGGTGGTCATCCAAAGTTCTGAGCTCTCTCTCCCGGCATATGGAGGGCTACTCAAATATTAATAACTTCTAATATAGAATCTGACTTCATATTTTTCTCAGTGAAATTATGACATTCACAGGTTTCTCCTTGCACTTTGAGTAGCACAGAATATGAGGTAGACATGCGATGACAGAGGAAACAAGTGTTCTTCTGCATTTAATTTTTTCAGTGTAATCATTTTGATGCAAAATATACAGTTTTGCCAATTATTGCAATGTGTTTCCATGTGCAGCCAAAGCAGCTCTGGTCCATTGGGGCACTGACATTTCTATGGTGTCCTATGGTGTCAGGCTAGAGTACATTGTCAGCTGGTATTATGGTCCTCTATGGAGCTGCCTTGTTTTGGTACCTCCTATGGATGCTTAATCAGTTTGGGATCTGTGGAGACTGGAGGTCAACACACAGAACGCGTTTTCTTGAGACATGTCCCAAGTGTTAAACAGGCTTTTATGTCAGTGGTTTTAATGTTGTGGCTGATGTTGTTGCTGTATAGCCCAATATGCAAACACTACAGCACGGAGGCATATTATTAATGCAGTACAAATTGCTGTGGCTATCACATATGTCCCCTATCTTGGTCATGTTTAATTGAAAAGCAGTTGAATTTACTTCATAAATTGTGTGGGAACGCTTACTCGGCGCACTAATTTTCTCTTTTAGAGGAGTAAAGATTAAAAAAAAATGCAATTCCTTTTTCCTACCTTAGCACCAATGAGCATACCTGTCTATGCCGATTTACTGAGCTACCTGATACCTGCCTTTCATCTGGATATAATTTCATTGCTCTAGATGTCTGTGAATTAAATCCAGTATCCCATGGCCAGGCCTATTTGTTATCCCTTATTAGCTTTGAATGTTCCTAGAGATAAGTGACCTACACCACCCTGCTGCTGCTACCTAATTTGACTGTCTTATGAAAGTCAACCTCAGTATTATGAAAGGGGGTGTGGGACTTTGCAGTATCACGGTGTGTGTGTTGGTTTGCATGTCAATCGTAAGTGCTCCATCCCATGACGCACCTCCGATCAGACACTGACATTTATATTTATGAAATCTTATACACACATCCTGCGAAAGAAATGACTTATTCATCAATTACACTTCCAGGCATGTTTTCAAGACACTTTGCCAACTGATACGAGTGTATTTAAAGAAAAAGAATTCTACCTTTTCGCCTTTATTTCCTCTGCTTTCTTTCTTTTTTAAACAACCATTCATCCATACCTTTTGTCATGGCCCACTTTGAAGGGTCTGAAAAGCAGCTCAGTAATTTCTCCGGCTCAGATGAATAACTTTCATTACACTTGGAATGTATTCAAGCCCATAGTCATTTTGTAAAAGGCGCATTAGGTTAGAAAAAGGAATGCAGTATTTCTAAGGAAGTCTTAAATGTGGTCTTAACTCCTTCAAATTGGCACCATTTTCAGTCCAAGACAAGATGACCAAATTAAAATATTGAATTCTAATACCTCCACACGCTAGCAGGCATCACGTAGTATGTGTTCGTGAACAGAGACATCGCTCATTAAAATGAGTTTCTTTTGATAAATATTGTTAAATTGCTTAATTAATTAATTTGATTTAATAACCTCTCAAATATGGTAATACTTTGTGTTGAAACACAAAATTATCTCACTCTTCTGAACATAAAACTCCCTCCACACGCTTCAAACCCCAGGTTACCTAAATAAATAAATAAATTTCAGCTGTAACTGTCAGTCACAGGGGGGGTGGCTGTAGCCTGAAGGGTAGAGAGGAAAGCTGCTGACCGTAAAGTTACGGGTTCAACTTCATGTACTGTATCAGCTGGAGGAATCAGAGCAGAGAAATTCAATGAGTAATGGTTCTGCCTCAACAAGTACTGCTGAACTCCCCTTGCACAATGCGTTTAACCTGCACTTAAGAGGATAACCATGCGCGTTTCTTAACATTGTGACCTGTGTGGGCAAAGGTTAGATTGAAATGTATTTTTTTCTGTACAGCTATTCACAGCAACAAATACTTTTCACTAAGGCAAAAGCTCTGGCCATCTGAGCAAATTGACAGTCAACAGTAGCTTAACTCTTATTTAAAGTGATACCCAGTTGGAGGTGCTAGTGTATGCTTGCTTCATTTAGTCCCTGCTACTGCACACACTTTTTACCTGAGTCACTGAGATGGTGCAGGTCTCCGCTGACTGCTGCCAGGCACCATTACCTGATGAGTCGGGCCATCTGACTGATGGCTTGCGATTGCTTTGAGAAATGTACAATCCCTCAAATAGACTATTTCTGTCTTCCAATTTTACTTTAATATTTCCCAAATGCCTCTTAAGGCGCTGAGACAAATGCAACTCCACATTCGGCTATAAAGGAGCAAGAATCAGAAAAGGCAATAACTTAAATGTAGTGACTTGACACATGGAAATAAGTCTTTTTGCACAATGTATGAAAATCACATGGAGATTAGACTCTACAGAAGAAGCTCAATTTGAATTGTACACAGTGATTTTGAAAAGGTTATTACTGAGGGACCCATAAAAGCAGCAAAGCCATACATTACACTTGTGCACTTATTGCACATACGTGTGTCTTTGTGTCTGGGTTTGTGCATGTGTTGGAGTGGGTCGTGAGATGTAACACTTCTCCACCTAGCTGCCTGCAAGCCATGTTAAAACTCATTTAATATTTTAATGTCGCATTTCAAATGTTTTGTGATTGTATCCAATCTTTTTAATTCATTAAGCTATCCTTTTCTTCTGTCCTTTAGGATGCTGCTGGTGCCAAAAAGTATACTTGGGGATCAAGTTCAGACATCTGCTGATTTATGAGGAGTGTCACTCCTCTGCACATCACATCTGACCGTTAGTTCACCCTTTCATCAACTACCAACACTATTGAAGACACCCCCTTGTTGACACACCTCATCAGCCTGGCAGAAGCGGTGGCAATCAAAGACAAAATAACTGAACGGGGGCTAATAGTTGCCTGAAGCTCCTCACACAAAACTAGCAAGATGCTGCCACAGTTCCTAAATGCTCTATTGCCCCGTTCAAAGCTGCTGTTAAGTTAGACTGCTATCGTCATTTCTGTGACTAAGCAAAAGTTATTTATAAAGACAAAAAAGAAAAAGAAAAGAAAAGAAGAATCCTACAGAAACCATACTGAATGAGATCAGCGATGCTCTTGCCTGTGTTGTTCGCTCTGCAAGCTTTGTGCACCAGTGTGGGCCACGCTATGCAACATTACCCTGCGGTCTGGGGACACTATGATGTGTGCAAATCCCAGATCTACACAGAGGAAGGCCTGGCATGGGACTACATGGCCTGTCAGCCAGAAGCCACTGACATGACAGAGTACCTGCGAGTGACCCTCGACCCTCCAAATATCACGTGTGGAGATCCGCCAGAAACATACTGCGCTTTGGTGAGTCGTAACCTCGGTTGTTCCCTGATGGAGACAAATGAGGCTGTAGGCAGGATCGCACAGCATACTGGGTCAGGGATAGAGAGCGGAGCATACAAGGCAATGAGCTGCCGCTGCAGCGGAGATTAATGTACATGTAGACCTGTGCATTAGGACAGCAGCAGCAACACACACAAAGACAAAGACACATGATGTTGTGCAAATCTTGGAGATGAATTTGGAGAGACTGGTAAATGTAAAAACAGACAGATGCACAAAACAACAACTCGAAACAGTTACATGCACAAACAATCTGTAAATATGTCTTTGAACAACTGATGCACAGGCATACACAAAGCTGTTTGTGTACATTAGATGTACACAAATTTGGAGCCATTTTTTTCCATATTCTGTTCAAATTCTCTTGCAAATTTATTTTTTATTTAAGTTTTTGATGTCCTTCCAACTATTGCCCTTTAGCAGTCATACAAAGGAAAATTTAGGATAGCTCTAATAAATATGTTTTAATATCAAATTATACTGGGGCAAAAATATTGTGAAAATTGATTTATTACTAAGTCTAAATAGACAAAGTACATGCAAATACATAAACAAACATCTATCTTTATAGCTGACTGAAGACTGACTGCATCTGTACAGATGACTGCAGACACACACACACACACACAGGCACACACACACACAGGCACTGACAGGGTAACTGCACTGGTGCTGGCACTGTTATTAAACAAAGAACAGTCACTGCAGCGTTCAGCCCCCTTATCAGCCTTCATCAACAGTTCAACCCCAGGTTGCATTTGTTTAGAATCACACTCAAAGTAAGCTGTAAGAGCCCATAGGCTTTAAAGTGCTTCATTAGACGTTATGTTCATGCCTGCCAAGAGCTCGTGCGAGTAAATATTTACCAATTAAAATGGGCATCTTTAAAAGGAGGGCTTTTCTTCTCACAGCTCCAGATGGCATTGAGACATTTAATGCCACTGTAGGATGAAAAAGGAGCTAGTCTCCAGTCGGGTGTGACGTTCTGGTAAGCTTTTTTTTTTTTTCTATCAAAACACAAACTGAAACCTTTATCAGACCAGTAGATTATCCTGAATGTTCAACATTTACATAACACAGGGCGCATAAAGAACAGAACAGAGACAAACAGAGTCAACATGGTTGGAATATTTTGTATGTTTGTTTGATTTTTCTTGTCAATACAGAATTTGTTCATAGAAAAGATGTCTTATATTTCTTTGCGATGTCATTTTTTATGCATACTATGCTTATGTATAATTTAGGCACACTAATGTTTTATATTTCTTTTTTAGTAATCTATTTTTCTTTTTATTATTTAGTTATTATTACATAACTTAAATTTATTGATTTTATTAAAATATTAATAGCACATGAACTCTCTATCTATTTTGATGTTGGCAAAATACAGAACTAACAAAATATATTGTGGATCAGTTTTCTCCACATTTGTTATGATTCACAGGGACAAAGAAAAAACAATTTTAAGTAAAATAGTTTCAGTTCAATTTCATTCAGTTGTATTTATATACGGACAAATCGCCACAGCAGTTGCCTCGAGGCACTTTATATTGTAAGGCAAAGAGCCTACAATAATACAAAGACAACAGAGAAAACCCAGACAAACATATGATCCCCTATGAGCCGACAGCGGCAAGGAAAAACTCCCTTTTAACAGGAAGAAACCTCGGGGTGAAGGGGAAGAAGACAGGACAAAGACATGCTGTGGAAAAGAGCCAGAGATTAATAAGAACTAATAATAAATACTTCAGTGCAACTTATATTGTTCTGAAATCAGTCTGTCTAGTGAGTCCAGCACTTAAATTCAGACTGAAATATGTCAGTATTTACAAGAAAATCTGTATGTACGACTCCATTCACAAGATGGATGGCATCAGATTTTTTGAACAAGCATTCATAGTTCGCACATGATATAAAGGTTTTGGTGGAATTTACATGTTTCACAGGACTTTTATAATATTTGGTTCTGACTTTGCTACAGAATTTCAGTTCTCCCTTGAGATGCTTTACATAATGTTTTCTATGCGGAACACTTTATTTACAATAGATTACACTGCTTAACAAATGACATCAGCAACACTTGCTGTTTCGCTTAGGAAGTCCCTAAGAAAACATAATGTCATGTTGAAAATAATCAACCTTCGTGGATTTTCCTTCGCTGGATGATTGCATGTGCGTAAAGACACAAGTAGACTGTGTTCAGTCACCAAATTAAATAAATTAAAAAGATTAGCTGAGGACAAACCATACTGATCTGTTGTGAGACTTTTCTGCCTCATTGGTAGGATAGAGCAGTCCCATTAGTGTAAATTCCAGCTGTATGGTAACCCTCAACTATTCTTGCTTCTGACTAGAATGCCTTTCACCTCTGACATGAATTTGGGGTCATGATTATCTAGATCATCAAGAACACAGGCTCCTTCTGGAAACACTTAAATGCCTGTTGTGTGTTTGATCTGTTTACATTCTCAGCTGGCACACATGCAGACTGACACCAGTGACCTTATCCACCAGTGCTTCCTGAGACTTTGTTGAAGATGAGAGGAGCATGCAAATGAGCTCTTTCAGCCAATCACTAAGTTGTCTGTCGTTGTGAGCCGGATCTAATCAGTTTTTCCCAGGAGTTGGTTTTCCTCATAGCGGATGGTCAAAGAATCCTCAATGTCTTGGCTCCCATCCCTTTCTCCATGTGTTTATGATTCCCATTTCCTATTTCGATTGCTGCTCAAGGAAGGTTTTATGCATATGAAAGGTTCATTAATCATTCAACTGTGTTGTGGTTTTGCTAAAATCACAAAGATCCAACTTTTTGAAATAGAGACTCAATATTCAATAATGAGACTCCAGGATATACAGGGTGTAGGAGATGTGTTCTGCATCAAGGAGTTAGCCTTGTTTATATTTTTAGCTGCAGACCTTCAGGGGTTCTTCAGAATGTGTTGGTATTAAGCCTGTTCTCCTACGGTGTGCTATGGTGCTGTCACTCAGTAGCACTCAGCACTGGTATTTTTTACTGTACAGGTTGTGTGAAAGGAAGGAAACAATAAAATTGTAATATTCTGTATTAATACAAATGATCCAATTAAATGTATTTAAAAAGTTGCTGGCCAAATGATAATTATACTATTGTACCACTTGGGCATTAATGAAAATTAGCTGTTAAAACAGAGAAACTAAATAAGTGTTTTTAATTACACAGCTTTTTTCTGTCTCTAAAGGCCATATTAGGCTGGCTTGTGGGGATCTGATAGTAATTCATTCAAGTAGCAAACCACTGGATCAAATGCAGCGAGAAATAAGGTTTAATGTTCAAGCATTTCATAGATAGACTTAATTTTTTGTAGTTCAAGTGCATGAGCATGGATATGTTTACTCCACAAAGCATAAATTAGCATCAGGAAGATGGATCTGGATATACTGGATAAATAAATTCTCTTTTGCTGAATAGACCACCCTGTCAAGAATTTCCCTCTGAAGCTGCCATAGTGTAGTAGTGTCTGGATTGTACCTTTCTGATTAGAGAACCCAGTGGTTTGGTGATTTGAAACGTGGCAGAAGATGAGAGATACTCTGTGCTTCCACAACATCTAAGGATCTGGCAGTTAATCTAAACGAATGAATGTGAGCTCTGAGTTAGGTGTCATCTGCCCACATGCTCTACGCTCTTGAGCCATGCTGGTTCAACCACATCAAGTTGGCAATTGTGTAAACATTTCTGAGAGTGATTCAGTAATCGTGCTTATGCCAGCTACTCTGGGTCTAACTGGGTATATTCTTGTAATTCCTCTGAACTTTATTCAGCTCTCTCAGAATGGATGAAAGAAGTTGTGGCTGCCAGTTTGCCACACGGCCCCCTTTGGAGGCTTAGTAAGGAGAGACGAGACGAGAGCTCCGAGTAAGCTGCTTGGAGACTGCCACATTATTGACAGTCAATGCAGTAGACTTATCTTTGCTGGCAATGACAGCAGTCATTGTGAAATTTCAGTCTGTGTCTTACATGCACGCAGAATTGACGTAATAGACTATAAAAAGACAACTAGATTATGGGGGAGAAAAGGGGACATAACCTTTGATACGTACATTGGATGTGAGGCCACTGACAGATATGGTGAATCTGCAAAATGGCTATTTTCTCATGGCATGTAGGGGCCATGGTTGCATGAATCAGTGAAGACCTATTCTATGAGAAAGTCAAACTACGTCTCACTCTGTGACTTTGGTAAATATTCCCCCTGATCTTGCCAGCTTCCAGTTGTTTTCAATAGATCATGGTGTGCACTTATTAGATTGTGGCCCCAATTGCAGTGAAACATCTTGCGTGTCAACTTCAAGTTTCAAAATACAAAATGCTCATCTGTTAACAAAGCATATATCATGTGTGTTTTTAGGCCTGAGTTGGTGAAATATTTGGTTGTGCAAAGCTTGTAATTAGGGCTAAAACTTGGTAAAGTAAAAAGCGTTAGGTCTTCAATGTCAAGTCTGCACTGATGTTTGGATTAATCTGTAACAAAAAGACCTGAAGCAGATATCAGTGCAAGTCCAGTGATCCTTATTTTCAGCATCTTTCGTGCTTTTGTTAGAGCAGCTTTCCAGCTACCTTCTTCGCTCAACACTTCACACTGTCAGGTCCCTACAACCCACTAAAATAGGGAAGGCTTGACCAGGTGATGAAGAACAGCGGTGTGGGTCAGCCTCCTATGCCACCACACCCTGGACCCACTGCTCCACCCCTCCCCTGCAGCTGCCACCACATAATCACACTCACACTATACCATCAACCTAGTACCAATTGTAAGGCAGAAAAAATTAGATTATATAAAATATGAGAATACATTGTAATTGGTAGCAAAATTTTTAAAATAGAATTAAAATCTGAGCTTATAGAGGAGAAAATTGACCTTACACTGCATAGCATTATTTACAACTGTATAGCTGCTGCAAATTAGTTACATAAAAATACATTTTTTTAAAGGACCGGGACAACTGATTTATCCCCATTTAAAAGAAAAGCAATAATCCAACAATTCCAACTAGTTCAAACATTATTTATGCTTATGGTTTTGACCAAAATCACTTTTTACACTACTCCCAGTTATTCCTATTTCAGCGAATAAAGAAGCAGCATTATTCATTTTATTATTTTGTATAGTTTGTGATCAGCTGTAATCTCTCACTAGTCCAATTTTCTGAGATAAAATGAGGGCCAGCAATAAGTGATGAACATGTCTGTGCAGAACCAGGTTAAGTAGTGGTCTCAGGAGTTATGTGTCTATCTCCAGTTGTGGAACTAACCAAGCAGTTCAGAGGTCAAGCCAGAAACTGTCACTGGACCTCTCTGATCTCTGTACCCCTCCTCCTCGGTGGGGAATTCACTCATCCATGTATTTGTTTGGAGACAGGGAACAGTTGGAGCATTTAACTTGCCGTCACCCCGATGCCCTTGACTCTGTTCTGAACTGGCCCTGCCCAGCACATCATCACCGCACCACTGCGTACCAAGACACCGAGATGACATGCAACATGTCCCCTGACTCCGAGAGAGGAGGAGAGTCATCATTTATTCTTTCACTCGCCTGCCACTTCTTTTGTCTCCTGGCTTTTTAATTTCCTTCTCCCTTGTTTTCTGTCAGCTGATGATGCATAATATCCATGTCTTGTTTGAACATGTGGAGGTTGGATGCTCCATATGAGGTGAGCACTTGACAGATAGAGATATGTCGGCATTATTTCCCCAGGATCTGTGACAGGTTAAATCTTAGAGGGTTGTAAATACAAAGACGGATGAATTATGCATGGAGATATAAAAGAAAATGATGGGCATTGTGGCTTAAATAGGCAGAGTATTCCTGGCTTAATATTCAAAGCATGTTTTCACTCTGATTTAGAGCACATACAGTATTATTGCTGTATATCGTAATTGCTTTATTCTGTTGTCGAGTACACAAAAGCCAGTTTTGACATTTTAATGTGTATATGAAAATACTGCTTCCTGGGCAAAAATTTTACTAATTGTGTTGCTATAATCTCAAATTACACCCCCATGATATTTGCTATCCATATAAAAGTGCATGCCTATTAAGATTATCTATTATCTATTATGAAACGAGAAAGCTTACCATTCTGATTCAGTGAAACAGATGGTTCAGTTCTTATTGTGGATTTGTGAGTTTTACACTCGACTACTTTCACCAGCATGTGATGGAACCAAGCTGGTTGGCACGGCAGATTGTCAGACCGTGATGTTTCTTGACATTATGTTTGCCAACTGCTTTTGAAATCAAGTAAAAATGTGACATACATTTCCACTTAACACAGCTGGGGTCAAGCACACGCAAGTCAGGAAATGCAGGGAGCTTTTTCAGCTGAATTACCAGCATATATTTAAACTTTTATTGTTATAACATTGGCCAGCTGTTTCACAGATTTTTATTTTTATATATGTCTGCAAATCCTAAGCCTTACATTTTTGCTACATATGTCAGCATAGACAGGTGAAAACAGGTGTTACCCTTTTTTGTGGGGGGTTTTGTAATTTATCTGGATAACTCTTGATCCATTATCAAAGTGTATTCACTTTGCTGACTCAGAGGCTCTGTAATTGCTATTCATCAAATTGCTTTCTTGCCAAAGTAAGGTAAATATTATTTGTGACCCCAATCCTTTCATTGGAGCATGTTTAATTTGGATAGCTGGGGTTTTCATTTTCCACAGAGAAAGTTATTAAGCCTATACTGGAAACATTTAGCGAATAGAATAATTCAATGAAAAACACTCCCTTCCACAAACTGTATGTAAGAGAGATTATTGTGAGCTGAATACATCTCAGTACCTCATCATTCTCTGTTTCAACGTCAAAACATTTCATTATGAGTAGTGACACAAAGTTCCATGATTCTGTCAACGATAACCAAACATTATCCATAATTTAAATCTGCCCGATCCCCCCTTCAGAGTTGGTTCATGGAGAAGGTATGCTTTCTAGTGCATTTGTTATGTATTGTTTTAATTTACTTTGAGAAAAAGGACAAAGTCAAAAGACAGAGACAAATATGGCAAGTAGGGTGGGAAGGTTAAGGGAGGGTTGTGTTGGTGTGACAAAAATGTGGGAAAATTCTCAGAATAAAACCCTGTAAACAAGCATGCTTCTGGTCACATACCTGACATCATGTCCTGCCTTTGGGTTTGGAAGCTGCGTGCTTGTAGTCTGAGACCCACAAATCATTGTGATGATTTTCAGCACAAAGTAATTTGGATACAGAAGTTGATGTTTTCCATGCAATTTGAACTTCATGGTACAATGACAGATGCACAAGTACAGATGAACTCATCTGTATACCAAAGTATTCTAGTCTCAAACGTGAGGCCATCTGTTTGACACCTAAAGCCAGAAAGAAATTGTGTCATGCAGTAGGACAATGATGGCAAGCACATCAGCAAAAAAAGAAAAGAATCAAGTGTTGCAATAGCCCAGTCAATGTCAGTAGTTCAGCCTGAATGAAATGCTGGGGCAGGACCTCAACAGAGATGGACATTAATGATTTCTCACAAACCTCAATGAACTGAAGCCACATTGTCAAGAAGAACGGGCCAAAATTCATACACAACAATGTGAGTCTTATAAAGTTATATAGAAAATGATTTCTTTGAGTTGTTGCTGCTAAAAGCAGTTGTAAAAGCTACTGAAACATGGGGTGTACTTAGTTTTTCAGACAAATGCACAGTTCTGTGCAAAGTTTCTTTTTCACAAGACTGTAGTAGGAATATGTATCTCAAAATGATTCACAGGAAATCCACTTACATCATCTATGACATCTTTTTTCCCATAGTTTAGCCACATACAGTTAGTTTGCTACACATGCAAATGCTAGCACGTGTCAAACTCAAGGCCCGTGGGCCAAATGTTGCCCACCAAGTCATTTTATGTGGCCCACGAGAGCTTGTGCACGATTGTCTTAAAATAAGTTTAGTGTACGCTGCCTAAAAGCGCACATTGGCCGTAAAGCGGCATGTATGAAACCACAATGCATTTCGTTTGCTTGAACCTCAGTGAGCCCTGGTACCAGGGATGAGAAGGAGAACAGCTAGTTTAACGTGATGTACCACCAGATCTGTTATTTAAATATAGTAATGTGTGGTATCGACAGAAAGGTCAGAATCTCAGCTAAAAGCTTATTACGCACCAGTCTGCCGTTGTGTACAGTGTTGTCAACCGCTGTTTCTTTTTCCCCAAAAAATGTCATCTGACAAGAAAGCCTACAGCACCAAAGACATTTCAGCTTTCACAATTTATGGAAAACGCTGAACTATGTCTCTAATAAAACCTCTGTGACTTTGTTTCTGTTTTTCGCTTTCTACTATAGAAATCTCTGTTTTTTTATGACTAAAGTTAAAGAAACAACAACAACAACCACAAAAAATGGACAATCTAGGCAATGAGCTACCAGAACTACTTCTGTAATTCTATACATTTATTTCTTACAATTTAAGTCCAAAGAGTCATGCTGACCGATTTCTTTCTTTGTCACAGCAGCTTTTTCCTTAACAGGTAGAAAAAGTAAAATATGTGACTTTACACAGAAAGGGGAGTGTCATGGGTCCGGGCTTCCTAAGATCAAAGTGGGCTGTGTGTGGTCTATAACTGTGCTAGCACATTCGTGGCACTCTACTGGCAAAGACATAATACAAACATGAGTAAATGAGCACTTAAGAAATAATTTGTCATTTCACTGGGCATGGTGCCTGTCACTACCAGTGAGACAGCTTAACTCTTCAAGAGAAGTTATAATTCAGAGCTGTTAATGAAGTGCTTTCCCAGTGAAGATATTGTTGCAGTGACTTCCATGTGAGCATGTTTTGCTTTGCACACCTTGCCTCCTGTAGCTTTTCAGTAAAGACATAAAGGTGACTGGACACTGTCTGCTGCAATTTAAAAAATAAAAAGATATTCTTTCACTATTAAACTGCATTCTTTGCGCTTTCTCAGCCTTCAGTGCTTGTATATCTATTCAGCACCCTTCATGCTTGACAAACTGAATTAAATTCTTATTAAGATATAGTAATTCAATTACTCAAAACCTACTTGGCAGCATGGCTTTCTATTGGTGCCCCCTGAAAAAACTCCACTTGGTTCATCCATCTGTGAAAGATTTTTTTTTTCTAAGATGTGAAGTGCATGTGTGTGTGAAGGACTTCCAATCCCTCAAGACATTGCCTATAATTTTGCCTAGAATAAAGGGTTTTAAGCAATCAAGAAGTTCTCTCATAGGGGAGGAATGCTTTCAAAGCAGTAAACACAGAAGTCTTTGTTGGTGAGATGTTTAACAGGTTACCAGTTATTAGTGTTAAAAACACAGCAAATGTTTTAATTCAATAAAATGCAAAGTGATGTAAAGTATTAAAGCGTTTGAATTTTTTTTATTCAAATGTTTTTGGAAAATAATGTTAGTGCTCTTTTGCCAATTTCCAGAAAAAAAACCATTTTGTTGAATTTCCAGAAAGGCATTTTTGTCAAATGTCTACGGTGCTGGATATGGAGGATTTAGGTTGATCAGAATGATCAATGATTATTGAGCTGATTAATAGATGAGAGGCAGTGTTAATTCATACAAGGAAATTAATCAGAGAGATTGAGCACATGCACTGAAACAAGCACAGTCTATCTACAGCAGTGTGAAAAAGTGTTTCCCCCTTACCGATTGCTTTGCTTTGTTTTGTTTTTTGCATATTTGTCAAAACTCTTTTAGATCATCAAACAAATTTTAATATTAGAAAATTATTCGTGAATGCTTCCATTTTCTATCACTTATCTGGGTTCGGGTCACAAGCTTGAGCAGAGATGCCCAGAATATCAATCTATAGATATATAGAGATATATAGCTTGTATATAAAGATGTATAATTTATTTTTTTTTTTTAAATTAAATTAGTGCCAGGATACGAGAAATGGTCCCTGGAAGAAGAGATTAAAAGTTTAACTTAGGTTTGTATAATGTGATTTTTTTTTTTGTGGCTGGCAAGAATGTCCAAGAATTACATGAGGTCGCATCTGGATATTGGCACCACCTTCATTTGGAGCTAAATGTTCAAAAAGTTGAGTTATAGACTATAGCGTCTACATTTTACTGCTTTACTGTTACAGTATCAGAAGATGTAAATATACATCTTCCTTAAGAAGTTATCCTATTTGTTATTTTTTATATTTAATGAAGCAAGTTAACTTTTGGAATGATGACAGGGGTATTTCAGGCAGATCTAGACTAGCTCTTTCCATCTTCAAGTCTTTAAGCTAAGCAGGCAAAAGGCATATCAATTGCAGCTTCAAATTATCCACAAATATGACCAAAACAATTCTGCACTGTTCTTTTAAGGTGATAATATTTATATTGCATCAGACTATGTTGCCTTTAAAATCTCAAACAAGTCCAAATGAGAAAAATGAAATTTGAAAAGGTCAGGCCTTACAGAGCATTGTTTTATGTTTTTGTATTTTGTTTTTTAAAGAATCATGCACTGAGTAAAAGGGGTCAGACTTGAAAGAGAGAAATGGTTAGGAGATGACAGGCAACTGTTGCAACCCACCTCCCCTTAGGAAACCCAGCCATCATGTTGTCAGGCCATATTGATCGCTGAGAAAGAGTGAAAGAGACTGTGCTGTAAAGAGAGGGAGGAAGTGAGAGAGGAGAGGTAGCGATGTAAAGTACAGAGGGGAAGAGTGTTCGTTTCCAAAAGTGGCTGGTGCGATTTTATCATGCTCAGTGAAATGGTGACATTTCAGTAATGCTTTATTCCTTACTTTGGCATTTCAAATTAATAAAAGCCTCTAATAACTATGCAGACTGAAAAGATGGAGGATGAGTTGACACACTATGAGCTAACACACTGATGAACAATGCAGCAATTTCACTCTCACACTCCCCCATTCTTGCTTTCACTCTTTCAATTTCATCCCAGTTTCTACCAATTTCTTAGAGATGGCCCCTGCATCCCATTGTGAACAGCTAAGGACTGAGTAGGTGTCTTTTGATTTTCTTCTCAATTAGAGTGCGCCTAGAACCAGTGATCGATTTCTATCTGATTCCAAGCTGCTTATATGAAACAAATGAGTCAAATCAATAAAATATTGATTTCACGGCAGCTTATCAATGTATACTTAGCCTGTCAGCATTCTGAGGCAAGAATTGGATTACACTTTAATTCTAATTTAGTTTCAAAATACTTGCAAACTGTAGGGCCAAATAGGACTGAAAGTGAGTGCACTGATGCAAACAGTTACCATTTTGTGGGTTTTATGTGGCAAATGTTAACCAAGACACAAGCCTCTTTACTCAGCAGAAGCAAGTTTACCTGGACTACAGAGTGAAAAATATATTAATTCCAGTGGAATAATTTGTTTATGAGGTCAAATTACTTGGTATTAATAAGTTTGACTTTGGTGAACATGAACTTCCAGGGCTGAAAACATTTGAACGTGACATTTAATGGCAAGAGGTAGATAAGAAGGCGATACAGATTATACTCTTTAGCTGGTATTAGTTCAGAATTATGCCTGAAACAATGGTTTATATGATCTCTTTAGGACTGTTTGGAGTCATTTACTTGCACTTTTGGATTAACTGATTAGATTTAGATCTAATATCAAGGTCATTGTGACCTTATTCTTTAGTTTGTGGACCACCATTCTGAACCCTGATATGATTGCTCATGTCTGGACAGATATATATTGATTTCACTGACACAGGCATGCAAGTAAGACTTTGTATCATGTAAAAACAAAATGGCATTTAGCCAAAATGAAAAAAAAAATTCATGCAAATAAAAGTTTGTTAGAAGGTGTAAATAAATCACTTCCAATCTCCAAATGTAAACACAACCTACTGTTTTGCATTGCTATGGAAACTTGAGCTGGGCTTCTATTATAAGCAAGTTCCATACTTAATATTTGTGTATAAGACATAAACACAAGATGTGCAAGATATCCGTGACTAAACTGGCAAACAAAGAGTATATGTGCTAAAAAGTATAATGTCAATATATGCAGTCACATAAGACAAAGGCTCAAAATGTAATTCTGTGGTTTTTCATGTCTTGCTGGGTCCTTACTATGGGTACAGAAAACAACTCTTCCAAAAATACTGTCAAAGTATTTGGACAATGATTTTTTTTGTAATTCTGCCGCTGTACAACACCACGGTGCATTTTAAATTGAATAATCAAAACGAGGTTGGACTAATCTAGTGACTTTTAGCTTTAATTCAATTGATTTAAAATACTGCGATAATTATGTAAGAAATGCAGGCAATTTTGTAAATAGTTCTCCATTTTTAGACGCTTAAAAATAACTGGACTTTCGGGCAGGTTTATGGCAAGTGAGGGCTGTTTTCTTCTTTCTTTCTTTCATGACAAATTAAGCAGATAAAAAATCTGGAGCTGATTCTTTCTCATGAACTTACATTTGGTAGCTGCCTATGGGAAATCTCAATATGAGGACCAAAGAGCTGCTGGTGCATTTGAAAGAGGTCCATTATTAAACTGAAGAAAAAAATAAATCTATCAGAGAGATGACAAAAACTTCCTAATAGTGGTTAGATTAGCAATCTGGTTCATCCTTAAAGAAAGTGAATCTACAGGCCTGCTCAACAACACCAACAAGCCTGAAAGATCACAGAAGACATCTCGAGTGGATGATCACAGAGTTGTTCCCTTGATTAAGAAAAACCACATCTCAGTGTCTAGCCAAGTCAAAAATAGTCCTGAGGAGGCAGATGTATCATTGATGACATCTACAATGAACAGACACCTTCAGCAATAGAAATACAGACAGTTTAGAAAAGGTGTAAACCACTGCTTAAACTCTATAAAAAGCTCTTAAAGGCAGTGCCCAGTTGTGGGAAAGGATTCTCTGAACATATAAATGCAAGCTTTATGACATAGTATAAGGCCATATTAAGAAAAAAAAGTATTGTTGATCATTTTGAAAATAGTCAAAATTGTATTTTGAGGAAAAAGTTGAAATAATATTTCGAGAAAGACAAACTGCAATATTTGCTATACCCTTTACAAAAAAGCCTTGTGTAGTAGAGTTAGTGGAACGAACTGATCAGCCGTCTTGTGATAAAACATACATCCTCTTTATTGTGCAAGGATGTAACCATCCTTGCATCTAGCCATTAACAGAAATTTCATTTTGTATAAATCCACTCTTCCAAGTTTGTGTGATTTTTCTGACTGAGCCGCCGCAGCCGCAGCTTTCTGCACCAGCTTTCTGCACCAGCTTTCTGCACCAGCTTTTCAGCATCCTTATACTTATCACCACAATATGTTTCCTCCTTCCTTTCCTTCCTTGTTACTAAAGCTGATTCTGAAGTATGATTTCACTAACTCAGAGGGTATAGCATCTATGGCAGTTTGTCTTGAAACAACAATTTTAAACAATATCTCAAAATGATTGATAGTATTTTTTTTTTATGTGCCCCTAATACTCCTTTGTACTTGTACAAGAATGATGGCAAAAGTAAGGATAAGGAAAGGAACAGCTCATAGTCTGAAGAATAGCATATTATCTATCAAACATAGTGGAGACAGTGTTAGATCATGGATCTGTATGGCTGCCAGTGAAACTACTATGGTTTATTTATTATGTGAGTGCTAATATAAATAGGAGAATGATTTTTGAAGAGTACAGGGCTATACAGTCTGTTCAGATTCAGCCAGATGGTGTAGAACTGATCACTGATCACTTCACAGTGCAAGTGGATAATGACCCAGAATAAACTGCCAAAAAAAAAAAAGTTTTTCAAGGCAAAGAAATTGGATAGTTTGATCTTAACCCAGCAGAGTCTGTTTTCCGCTATTTAAAATTATGTTAGTCTGTCCAACCTGTCCAATTTACTTCTGCACCTGTGAACACGCTTGCTTACTTTATACAGACTCAAAACCTTTTAAATTTGAGTGGTGTTTTTTTACACAGAAATATCTGATTGCATTAAGTTTTCTGTCTGACAGGTCTTGACAAGAGAAATATAAATTGTGCCATATAAGTAGGCAAAGAGATAGAAATCTACCAAAGAGAATTAAACATCCACTCTTTATAGCATTGCTAAAGCTTTTTATTGAATTCTGACACAAGAGAGGATATATCCCACACAAAGCAGATACCTACAACCAAGCACACACAGCAATACACAGATACACATGGGTGTATAAACATACACATCCACATATCCACATATACAAGCAAAATCAGCCACACAAATACACAAGTACAAAACACTTTAATTCACTTCTCCATACATAAATGCACAATTTCATACACAGACTCAAGTGCTCACCTCCACCATCCCCCATGATAATAAGGCAGTGTTAAATATACCCCACTGGAACTCTGCCACATGGGATAGATAATGAGGCCAGGTGTTAATTAATGTGGAGTGCGTTTCTCCTAGTCTGTTGACACCCTGTGAATCCCAATCAAGACTGGGGCACTGGATCGTGGTGCGCTTGATTTGCCAAGCAGTGTACTTTAAAAGGCCAGACTGGCTGTGCTGCAACCCTCAAAGGGACTCCTTTGGCAAGAGCTGTGTTCCAAAGGGCGGAGTGTTTGGCATGTGGCAAATTGAAACACGAGCGCCGGGAGAAGTTTGTGTTTTCGTTTTGATCAAACGTCTGCACCAATAGCAAATTACAACGCCCTCTGATATGTTGTTTGCATAACTATCTCATGCATATGATTTTATCTGCAGTATGCGGTGTCATGCATGACACTCAGAGGAACATACTGGTGTATTTGCACAGTTTTCTCAAATAACCATTGAGTATGTCTTATTTATTACCTTTGATGGGCATAAAAATTCTTGCTATTACATTTGTCATGGGGCCACATTTTTTGTCATGAGTTTAAGGACTAGCTAATCTTAATTTCCTGTTTTATTTTGAAAATACTTCATATCTTGTCTTTTCTTCTTATCTTTGTTTTCCTGCCTTTTGTAATGTCTGCCCTAATTGTTTTCACTTGTGTGACATTGTCAGTCTCCCCTGAGAATGCATATATAGCCTAACATCGATATATAAGTCCTTTATATAGCCTCTTTTTCAGATTTTTTGTTTTCCATGTTCGGTTTTGTATATCAATCTGTTTGTCCAACCTTGTGTCCTTGAGGATTTTTTTCCCCTACGTTATTTTTTTTTTTCCTTCGTTAGATGTAATATTTTTCTGCCATTTTTATGTAGCATCTTGAGTTCCTACCTTTTGTAACTGGTAAATGGTAAATGGACTGGTTCTTATATAGCGCTGTGCTACTCTACCCGAGCACTCAAAGTGCTTTATACAACTTGCTTCATTCACCCATTTACAGGCATTCTTTCTTTACTTTCTATGCAGTCAAGGGTTAAAGTGAGATTCAGAAGGTGGGGGAACCCTAATATCTGTGCAGTGGCTCAGCACAGGGGAAAAAGATCACAATAATTTCTGTTGTGAGCTTCAGTAGATTTTCTTAGTCTGCAGGATATGATCAGCTGATCTGCTGCTGATTGTGGATTTACACATCTGAATCAAGCAAGATGTACACAGTTTGAGAAGTTATCATGCCTGATGTCCATCCCCTTCACTGACACTATACTGTTTATACTCACAGTATAAAGTTGGAATTCAGTCACTTAATTTGAATTAATCAGCTTAATGCAAAATGATCTCTGCTACACTTGATGTAAACCTAAATCTGACCACGAGCACCACAGCCACTGTGAATTCTACTGCAAGCTAACCTGCTTATCCTGCACAAAACTATCCAGTATTTTCATGCAACATTTGAATAACACAGGCATAGTATACTTAGTTTGTTTTGCAGGAGGTTTCACAATATGAAAATACATAATTTATCAAAACACATCCTATACAAAACCAATATGTGATTAAAATTATGACATCAGATATAAGCTTTAAATTTGCAGTTTATCGAGTGTTACTGAGCAGTCCTTACCTTTAAATCTAACCTTTTTTCTTCCTCTCCTGTCCTGTCTGTCTTCCTACAGCTTCCTTAAATTACCTGACAAAAATCCTCCTCCCTTCACGTTTCCGTATCTTCTGTAGCGCTAGCCAGATGCAATGTAAGGAGTAGAAAGTAAAAAGTTGCTAGAAAAATAAATACTCAAGTAAAGTACAGATACCTGAAAATTCTATGTAAGTACAGTAACAAAGTATTTGTACTTCATTACTTCACACCTCTGAGGTTAAGTAATGGTTATATTAACTTTTTTTTATCTCCTCTGTAAAGCTCCTGCAATTTATAATAAGTATAATTTTACTGTTAAAAATATTTAGTTTAAACTATCCTATTGTCTTGTGTATTAAATGTACATGTTTTATATATAATTTAACTTATGTGTCGTCAGGTCAGTAACACCCATATCCCACCGACCTCAGAAATGATATGATAGCCCGCCCACACACACACACACACACACACACACACACACACACACACACACACACACACACACACACACACACACACAGGTCAGATGTCCTTCATTCCTCTGAAGGTCAGAAGAATGAAAAGTCTGGCTCTGTTGTGAACCACTGCTGGCCCTGACTGCAGGTCATTAAAGCTCTATTGAGTTTCTGCCAAAGCTCTGACTCTACCAATATCTCACCATGGCTCATCTCAGCTGTCTTTTCTGTCCAATTTATACCAAGCCCTGAAAAGATCAACACCCAGCCTCTGTGCTCACTATACACATGTGCATTCCTGGATATCTTCCTTTTGGCCTGTCGCCTGTGCGTCATTACAAATGTATCAACCTCACTTAAAGCCAGGAACAGTGTGAGTTCAGTTCAAAAGAGAGTTTTCCTGAGAGTTGAGAATTTATTGTTGCGTCTGATGGGCATCTTCTGATTTTGTCGAGTGGTGCTTCAGCTCAAATTATCGGTTTTCTTGGATCAACTACCTGAACACTGAATCGCAGCCGAGTTAGATCTTCAAACTGTCATTTCTCCTCCTCTGGTGCACCCCATGAATGAGGATGGGCATCCGAACGTGTGATAAAGGGGGTTTGGGCCAGCGACAGGTCTGCAGGTGTCATGCGGCAAGTTAGGAGGTGCAAGGCCGAGCAGGATGATGGGCTGATTAATCCAGCAACACCTCAGGTCCAATGGGAGAGATTTTGCTGCCACAGAGGTGCTGAGTCAAATAAGTTACTGAAGTCTCAGCACAAACTAGCGAGGTACACGCAGGTCACAGATTAATATTACCATAGGGTTCATATTGTACTTTTACTTCAAATTGTACATATAAACAAATACTGAAGCATCTTAAAAATTGTAGTTGCAGATTTCATGAATAAGAATGGAAACCACAAAATTATACTACAACAATCTCCAAAGTACCAAGAAGTCATGTTGTTGTGTATTTCAGGAAGCCCACAGGTTAGTCAGATTTACCGGGAAAGAAAAAGTGTGGGTGAGTGGGAAATTATCATAATATTATCATATATATTATCAAAATAATTATCAACCTCTATTACAATTATTCAAAATCTTGCTAATTTAAACTTTTCCATTTTAAGTCCACTGCTATTTTCTATAAACCTCCAAATAATGCGGTTTAGATAATCTAGATAAACTCTTGTTTTTTCCCTTACCCGCTCAGATTTTATCATGCAAATAGTGCTTCTGATTGTCACATTTACTTTGGCCACCCAGACTCCAAGAAAAAAATGCTTGCTGCATTTATATGCTTATTTTTGTTGCATTGAATCTGATAAAATTGCATTTTGGTTTTTTAACATAAATGTTTACTGAATCATTGTTATCAACTTGTCAGGGTAATTTTGAATTTTAGCTAGAAATGAAAATGGGATTTCTCTCCTGTTTTTTTGTATAAATGTGTTCTCTACTCCATTTGTATAAGTATGCATACAGAGTATCATTGTAGATATGTATTATTTTGTATGTGGGTTAACACTCCACATGAAAACCCAAAGAAGTTGTTTGATTTAGTCTGACTCTTGGTAATAACTTGAAAAATATGATTTTATAAATATCATTATATCTTCCTTTTGTTTTTCTTACTCAAGGTAAACTTAAGTGCACAAATTGCATCTCTCTTCATATCCTCTGAGCCTCTTTTTGCACCTAAAATTGAACACATTTATCACAGGGTAGTGTGTAAATTTAAATGAGACATCACCATGAAAAAAGTGAAGCCTAATTCATTTAATACACATTTACTACGCAAAGCGATATGTCTCCAAGCAATAGACAGATAAAGTAAACCAGCCAAAACATGTTAATGTTCAAATCACAAGTCTGAAATAATAAGCACGCCTTAAAGAAGATGACTGGAGTGCAAAACTATGCTGAGTTCAATATGTAATCTGTGCTTCAGGTCCAGAAATCTGTCAGCTAAACTGATTGGTTGGATTGCCTCTATCCGTTCTTCAGCAGTGGCTGTCATTGGCCACAGAATTTATCTTCCGAGCCACATCCTCTGTCAAACGGCACCTCAACAGGAGGTTGCACTTTGTCTATCTCACAGGCCATATGTCACTCATTTAAGCATCTGCCTCACATATTATGTGTGTGTGTGTGTGTGTGTGTGTGTGTGTGTGTGTGTGCGTGTGCGTGTGTGTGTGTGTGTGTGTGTGTAAAATGTGGGTGTCCCTCATAAATGGCTGTACAGTATAGGCTCCAGAGATTAGGACATCATTTGCTGTTCATGCCTCCTTTCACTCTTTCACTAAGGCAGTGCCCCCGGACGGATCATATAGCATCAATAGAAACTGTGCTCCGTTACACAGCAGCCATGAGGGTAATAGAGATGTCAGCAATGCCAATGAATGATGACCGATGATTAGACGCTCTTGCAGTGTTGTATGTTCTGTAATGTCAGTGGGTGTGAGATACATAGGAAGGTCATCAATCTATAACATGAACCTTTATGTACTATGCAAGATAAAAATTTAATGAGAAATTATAGTGATAATATGGATTTGTACATCTGCATGAAGAAGAAAGTTTTCACATGACTCTATGCAGTTCTGTAAAAAAACACAAAGTACACTACCCCATGAGACAATGGTTTATAGAAACACTCTTAGCAGTGATAAGTTGAAGTAATTATTTTCTGTATGAGTTTTTCGGTCTCTTACATCATTGTGGAGTTATTTTACAACATGTCTTTAGTTCATTGTGATTTGTGGACTTTGTTTAAGGACGGCTTTTTTTATTCTCTACCACCACATTTCAATCAAGTTGAGGTCTGGACTTTGACTTTGTCATTGCAACATTTTGATTCTTTTCTTTTTCTTTCTTCAACCATCAGCTGAATGCTCTAGATGAGCAAACTATCAAAACCTCTGTCTGCAGAGAGTTTCTTGGACTTCATGCAGTTAAAATCAGTCCTGACTCGCAGTCTGCATTATGGTTAATTACATCTGCAAAAATTTAAAAGCATCTTTTCACTTCATCATTATGAGCTATTGATTTTTATTTTTATTTTTACTGTTTTTTCCATCTACAAAACTGTCAGGTGTTCAGAAAGTACTGCAGAGGGGTTGATAGGTCTGAGTATTTTCAAAAGCCACAGAAAATTAAGCTAGCTAATTTAGGGCTTTTTAAAATGGATAACTAAACAGTTACAAGCAAATAAAAGTTGGTTTCCCCCTAAATTATTCTGTTTGAAGGAAAAATATGAACTCAGCTTTCTGATGCTAAACTGGAAGCACTATTTCCTTATTAGGTTGCTCTAGTTGCATATTTTTGTTTATGTTCAGTGCTACTGAATAAATGGCAAATTATTTTGACCTGCAGGTCTAACAGTACTACTGGCTTGCATTGTTAATGTTCACTGTCTTTTTGTTACAATCAGTCAGTTACAATCATCCGACTGTGAAACCACTGGCATCACTGTGTGTCTGCAATGATCCTGTGTGCAGAGACCTCTTTTATAGAAGTGCTCCCACTTATTGATAATTAATTTATTAGGCGCATTGTTTAGCAATGTATTTTTAAATACTTATTTATCCAGGTAAAAAATCTCATTGAGATACAAATCTCATTTTCAAGAGAGACCTGGTAACTTAATTCCTGAAAGTAAGAATGTTTTTCACAAGTCTGCATAGAGTCCTTTGAAAACTTTGCTTTTCACGTGACCATAAGGACCGTGCAAATATGTTATCTACTATAATTTTTCTAATTCGACAGTTAGTTTTTTCACAGTTTTGTCTAAATGCTTTCTGTCTGTTAAATGTGAAATAAATCTTCTCGTGCCTACTAAAATAAAGTGATATTTAAAAAAAAAAAAACATGCTGCTTTAGCAAAAATTTGTTTTTAGTATTTCAAACATGCAGTGGAATTGATTTAACAGTAGTCAAATCATATCATCACCATGAAACATTTTGGTTAGAAGTGGTAACATTATTACTTCAATTATATTTTTGTGGCACCAGTTAATTTGTTTGGCCACATTTTTCATTTGATCGATATCTCATTTTAGTCCAAAACTCAGGTTTTTTTCCCAAATCCTCTGCTGACTACTTCCCCCTATGATCACAGGTAAAGGATCAAGTTGAGAGGGTTTATTGTTTTTTAATAGTTTCCCCCCCAGCATAGCGCTGTAGCCTTGGTCTTGAATGACCACAGAAGGTATTGATCTTCATAAGGCACTGTTTTTGTTGTTAAATAACCACCACAGGAAATCCGATGGAAGGTCCTGACCTTTCTCTAAGTCTTTCATTTCACCTAAACTGGGCTATATGAAAGCAGTGACATATGGTGGGGTTTACTGGTAGAAAGTAAATACTGTACATGTCACTTCACGTTCAACTGGAAAAGAGACTTTAGATTATTGTTTGTTATTAATGATGGACAGGGCTTTTATGAAAGGTTTGTCCCCAGCCAGCTCCCAAATATGAATGGGCTGTTTGGTTAGAGTGATCACTTCCCCGAAGGCCTGAAAGTTGAGGCAGGCACTAAGAAAATGATTATGGATCAAATTTATGACTGCTTTCCACTGGTCTCCGAACACTTCTACTAGTGTGATGAAGCAAATTTCTCTCTTTTTAAAGCCTCTGTTTACTCTGTTTCTCACTGTTCTGCTGGGAAATTGTTTTTCTCATTAGCTACGGACGCCGTGGTCGGAGTTCTTCATATCGACTGTGAATAAGGCTGCCATTTCGGAAGATGCAAAAGCAGCCACCCCACTGCTCCCCGAACCAAACCATGACAACAAATAAATCAAATATAGGTGAAAATTCATGGTCTTGAATGACAACAGGGAAATCACTCTCTTACAATATATTTCTCTCCCCCCCTCTCTCTCTACGTAACATTAAGGTTTGAGTTCTGAGCAGACCTCCAAGGCTGTTCAAGCACAAGTAGGGAATATAAGGAGCCTTAGCACACATCACTGGTAAACAGTTGACTCAAGTACAATTTATTGTCCCTGTGGCAGAACTCAGGCAGCCACCAACCTGCCTATTACTGCGCAACTCTCTCCTTCAAATCTCTCTCTCTGAGTTTCTACAGCCCGGCCTTTCAAGCTTTTGTGTTAGCTTTGTATGTGTGTGGGTGTGCATGGGCGTGAGAGGAGAATACTTTTAGCAGCTGAAGTCTTGCTTTAAAAAAGGTTACATTCACTTTCCCTCCCACTCTCTCTTATTCTTACAATCTGTGGTGGCAGCATAACCCTTATTACCCTCCTAATTGGATCATGCAATGCTCCTTTGAGTCAGCTGAGCAGGCCTAGTGACCCACAATCTTTCAGTCTTGTCATCAAATAGTTATCACTTTTAGCTGAGGAGTAAGTAACTGATAACATATCATAGTCTGACAGGAAATAATGTGGTCTCTGGAGAGCTATATCTAAAGCAGGGAAGTCATCCATACATTTTCCTGTGAAGAAGATAAGGCATCACTTTTTTTTTTCCTCTTTGGGGAGGAGATATTTGAAGCACTTACTCAAAAACAAAAAGCAGCCACTGGTCTTTTCAAATGAAATATAATAGCGTCTGCTTATCAGTATTCCTGGCAGTGATCTTCAGAGAAAGTGGCAGTCTGGGTTGAATGCACTACAATATTGGAGAGATAAGTGACTAATGTTGCAGATAGCACTTTTCTCACCTTTAGATAATTTTGCGTGTAGAGTGTTGGATGATTGCTGATTATCGAACCGCTTTACAGTTGATCTGAATCTCTTCAGCACTTAACCTCATTGTTCCTGCAGCAGAGGTGAGAGGAATGTCAATTGGAGTGCGTCTTCTGCTCTCTGGGCCTGTTTCAGCTCTCTCTGTTCCTCTCTTTGCCATCCACACACACACACACACACACATACATACAAATACACACACACACACAAACAAACACATTCAGAGCTCTCTATCCCTCTCACTCACAAACAAACACACAGACATCAAGAGCTCCTCTTTTTCTCCTCACAAACATGCTCACTCAAACATCCAGACTCACTATGGTACAGAGCAGACACAGGCCTATGAAAAATGCATGTCCCTTTGCGTGTTTCATAAGAAACACTCATCAGGATTCCATTCCCATCTCACCTGAAATACCACACAGGAATATCAATTACGAAAGCAATTTGGGTGGCAGTTTAGGCAGGGAATTCGTGCAGCTAGAATATGGCATCCACAGTGTCATCTTAATGAGAGGGTCACTGTCTCCTGGAGCAGATTATAAAATACACATTGGCCCTGAATGTGATAGAATGTTACTGAGTACAGCAGTGGGATCATGATAGGATCGTGAGCCAACAAGGCAATGTAAAAGTAAATAACTTTTCAAGTTAAAGTACCTCAACCTGTGGGATATTTTTGGATGAGAATATTGTTCAGTGTTGCCTTATAACTGTTTTGTAAGTTGTGGCATTTCTACTGAATACTTTATGAAAAACTAAATATTTACCTACCGTTTTGACAATTCACTTGCCAAGCTTTCTTTTCTAAAACCACAAAGGGCAGCTTTTAAACTGTCAAGTACATAGTAGAAAACAATTTCTGTGCAAAGGTAAACTGGCATGTTAAAAAATTTTCAGTATTGGCTTCATTTCTAATGTTTTACTGCTGCTTTGATCAGTTCTGATCAAATCCATGTGCTGTAGTATTGCCTGTCTGCCTGTTTAGCTGAGGGAGTTGCTCCCTGATAGATTGTACAGATGTTAAAAGGGAAGCAGTGTATAAAGAAGTGCAGTTTCAACATACCTTGCACACTCTGAACGCTTGTCAGCGAATTGTGAAATCTTAATCCACTCTCACGAATAAGTCGTGCAGTTTTAACTTTCTTTTGGTAAATTTGATGTTGCATTTCATTTCGTGTTTTTATGCTACAGTTCTCTTGTGCTTTTCACTAAAATTGTTACAGATACTCAAGTTTTCTTGTACATGTTAAAGAGCTCACGTCATCGCTCAATGGGCATTTTTAAAGTAATACATTATTAGGGATATACTTTTAAATACTGGATTGCATCATATACAGAATGGGGCAAAAACAAACATGTTAATCGATACTTATATATATATCTTTTTTTGGGTTTTTTTATAGGAGAATCCTTATATGTGCAACAATGAATGTGATGCTGCCACTGAGGAGCTGGCTCATCCTCCAGAGTTGATGTTTGACATTGAGGGTCGCAACCCAACAACTTTTTGGCAATCAACATCATGGAAGAAATACCCAAAACCTCTGCAGGTCAACATCACGCTGTCATGGAACAAGACAATTGAGCTGACTGATGACATCGTACTCACATTCGAGTCAGGCCGACCAGAACAGATGGTCCTGGAAAAATCACTCGACTACGGCCGGACCTGGACCCCTTACCAGTTTTACGCCACCGACTGCCTGGACGCTTTCACCATGGAGCCCAAGACAGCGAATGACCTCACCCAGCAGACCTTGCTGGACATCATTTGTACCGAGGACTACTCTAGAGGGTACGTGTGGAAGAATGACAAGACAGTACGTTTTGAGATAAAGGACCGCTTTGCATTGTTTGCTGGGCCTCGACTACACAACATGGCCTCACTATATGGCCAGTTGGATACCACCAAGAACCTGAGAGACTTCTTCACAATCACTGATCTAAGGATTAGGCTGCTGAAGCCAGCCACTGGAGCCACCATGGTAGATGAGAACAACCTATCTAGATACTTCTACGCAATCTCTGACATCAAAGTGCAGGGCAGGTAAGCTCTTTTACATATGTTAATGTTAAGTAGTAATAGTTTCCTCAGAAAGTATTCAGATTCTTATCATTTTTGCACTTCAGCTGTTTTTTTTCCATGTTGAGCAGATTTTTACCTGCTTTGTTAAGATGGACTTGCAAAGATAATATACGAGCATTTTGGGGGTCAATATTTTACTCCCAGTCTACACAACTTAGCCATGATGAAGAAGAAGTAGTAGTCTTTGGACTCTTTGATTTGTGGCTGATTTCATTCCCGTGTCACATCTGAGCACTCTCCCGGTCCTTGCTATTGAGGTTCACCACCATGTTTCACTGTAAAGGTATTTGCCCCTAGGCTGTTCAACAGACAGTGTTCAACAGCAGGGTTCAGTTCAGTCTCTGTCTCGTCAGAACAGAGAATCTTTTCCTTTATATTTTACTTTAAATTCTGTTTGTCAACTCAGATGTGAGCTTTCATGTGTTTCTTAGTTACTTATATTTAGCATTTCTAGTCTGGTCATTCCAAACCTCCCTTATTTCAGAATCACTGAGATGGCAGATTTATGGGAACTGAAAATTTAGAAATGATTTTACACTGCTGATACAAAAATTTAAAATCATCTTTTCACGTCATCATTATGAGCTATTGATTTTTTTAAAACTACATAAATTTCCATCTACAAAACTGTCAGGTTTTCAGAAAGTACTGCAGAGTGGTTGATAGGTCTGAATATTTTTGAAAGTCACAGAAAATTAAGATTTTCTCATTTAGGGCTTTTTAAAATGGATAAGTAAACAGTTACAAGCAAATAAAAGTTGTTTTCCCCCTAAATCATTCTGTTTGAACAAAAACTATGAGCTTATCATATTCATGCATACATGCATACACACACACACACACACGCATGTCTGGTTTGCTATCCTCGTGGGGACATCCCATTGACACAATGCTTTCCCTAGCCCCTTACCCTAACCCTAACCATTAAAAATGAATGCCTAACCCTAACCCTTACCCTAAACCTAACCATAACCTAATTGTAGCCCTGACAGTAAAACCGCATTTTGAGTGTGAAAATTGCTTTCAACCCCGAGGGGACCTGGATTTTGGTCCCCACGGTGCAGAAAGTCCCCACCAGGATAGTAAAAGTCAGATTTTGGTCCCCACCAGGATAGTACGAACCCGTACACACACACACACACACACACACACACACACACACACACACACATGAAAGAAGCACTTCTTCCTTAATAGGTTGTTGTAGTTGCATATTTTTTGTTTATGTTCGGTGCTACTGAATGAATGACAAATGATTTTGACTTGTAGGTCTAACAATACTACTGGCTTGTATTGTTGTTAATGTTCACTGTTTGTTACAATCAATCAGTTACAATCACCTGACTGTGAAACCACTGGCATCATTGAGTGTCTGCAATCATCCTGTGTGCAGAAACCACTTGAAAAAAAATTGCCTGGAGACAGTACTTTACATTTTGTCCCCCACTGTCCAGATATGAAGTGAGATGAATGATTGAAAGCCTGGATTCATGTTGATAAGCAGGCTTCCTAATGAAAGAAATTGGTACAAAGATAATTCAGAAAGATAAGACGCTGTACCACTCTTATAGAAACCTTTTAAACTTTCACAAGTGTTTAGTTTGCAAAGGCTAAGTTCAATGCAGCCTTTTTATTTAATTTGACCAGAATTTTGGGAGAAGGAGAGGCCTGAGCTGATACTAAATTTCTTAATTATTTATCAGAAAAATAACTTGACGGACGAATGGCTGGAGGATTAAGAAACAATCATTGAGTCAAGCTGTAGATCAAGAGTTACCTTATAAGTGTTTGCTTTGAAAATCTGCTGGCCGTGCAGTCAATAGTCAGTCAAGACCATTACTGTCAGAAAAATAAATGTATGAATTGGTGTTTGGTGTTATGGCTATATTTAGTGCACACATTGCTATCTGTTAGGTTGTATACCTACAAAATATCCCAAGATGAGAAGAGCATAAACTCAATAATATTTGCTGTAACTTAGATGAAGTCATGAGAGGGAGGAGCTGGGGAAAAGTTGGGTTGCAAAGCACCTTGCAGATGTGGAACAATTGTAGAACACAATGTAACCATAAATATGGTGAGATTCATAAAAGGCTATCAGCTAATAGCCTTTTATCAGCTGTTCTCTGATGGCATTGAGAGCTAATGATATTTTTATCAGTAGAATTGTTTTCTGATTATGAACATCCATTATTTTTGGGTAATTGTCGAAAAGATCTATTTATCTATTTAATTAATTTTGCCATTCTGTCCACTGGCACCTAAAAAAAGGCATTTGGTGCTGAGCTCTTTTTCAAGCCTATAACCATATTTGACATATTTTAATTTCAATGCTCTTCAACAAAAGTAAATCCCTCTTTTTCCTATATTTTATATTTAAACAACCATGCTTTGTTTAGTAAAATCAAGGGAACTTATGGTGCGCGTTTAATTTACATACCTTGTGATATTACAGAGAATAATAGCGTTTTTTTTCAGTGAGTCATCAGAATGCCTCTGTGAGGAAAGGAAATGGAAACACTGTCATTTCATGATGCATGGAAATCACCCACATGATGATCATAAAGCCTCCACAGCTGCTCCCCAAATGGGACCTGTGCTGCTTTCTGCAGTGAGTTTATAGGAGGGTAACTAGGTTGGTAATGACCCATCAGATGGGCCCTAGGTGAATTAAAACAGTTAGTCCCTAATTAGAATTCAGTCAACTTCAATGGCAGATTAGAACTATTAGCACATTGGCTAATTGGTAGGAGACTAATCTTGTAATTAAGAGCATTTGCAGCTGATTAAATGGTAATCATCAGGGACACATCAGTGAAACGTGAATACATTTACAATTACCAGGCTGTTGTTCCAAATTTAGCCTTGCCCTCTTTAATAACGAGTAGATTTATGTTGTGTCAACGAGGTTTCCTATTTGAGCGAGCAACACTTTTTGCTTCAGAAGTAACAGTTTCACAGGTCTCTAATATTCTTATTATTACACTGCTCAAAAGATTAAAGGAACATTTTGAATACACATCTGATCTCACTTGGAAGAAAAACATGCTGGATATCTATACTAATATGGACTGTGTAATGTGTTAGAAAAGAAAGGATGCTACATTGTTTGATGGAACTGAAAACTATCAAACTACAGATGATTGAATTAATAAACACCAAAACCTCACAGTGAAAAAATGGTGCTGCAGGCTTGTTCATTTTTGGAAATTTCATTTTAGTTGCTCAAAATGTTACTCAGTAGGTTGTAAGGCCTCCACATGCTTGTATGTAAGCCTGACAATGTTGGGAAATGCTCCTAATGAGACGATGAATGCATCCTGTCAGGATCTCCTCTAGGGCTGTTCGATATAACGATATATATCGGATGACGATATAAAATGTCCATCGTTTCATTTTACGCTATCGTTTGTTTCGTGGTGTCGCAAAATAAACTGTTTACGGCAATATTTTTTCATTATTTTGATGGTCACTGTAGTGGCTACATTCATTTCTCAAAGTTCTCTCTTTCTCTTATATTTAATATAACCACACTACAGACAGACAAGCGCTTGTTTTTATGCGTTGTCGTTAGCAACAACGACGGTAAAACCACCGGGTGTCCGCTTGTTCCACATAAACCTTTCACAATAAAGCTCAAGATCCTGTTGAGACTTTTCAAAATAAACTGGATTACGTGAAAGATGCAGAGTGTTTACGGATGAGAAGCAAAAAAGAGCCGTCAGGTGCTAAAAAATAAACCTTAGACTCAAACATTAGAACAGGCTTTTCCCCGCAGCACGCTGTGTAATAAATACTCACAAAGGAAACGGCGGCCGTTACAACCTATGTCTAAAAATGTATAGTTTCATGCATCAGTTAAAACACTGGACTCCAGGTACGCGACGCCCAGCTGGAAACACTTCACGCAAGTCGAGCTGCCCGAGATTCACAGAATTTACAGAAAATGTTACATTTTTGTGATTTATATTGTTTTTGGACGATAGATGTCTTAATATCGGGATATGAGATTTTGGTCATATCGCACAGCCCTAATCTCCTCCCAGATCTGCATCAGGGCATCAATTGAGCTTCTGGACAGTCTGAGGTGCAACCTGGCAGTGTCAATGGTATCAAATCCTTCATTCTCTAGGAACTGCCTGCATACTCTGACTACAATTACCTCTCCCAGTCATGGTTATGAGCCAGAAGGAACCCAGGACCCACAGCACCAACACTGAGTCTGACAGTAGGTCGAAGGATTTCATCTCAGTACCTAATTGCAGTTCGGGTGCTGTTGCCGAGTCTGTAGAGGTCTGTGCATCCCTTCATGGACATGCCGGTTGAGGTAGTGAGCACAAGGCCCACTAGCCCACCAGCTGCCTCAAGGCACCCTCATGAAGTCTGTTTCTGATTGTTTGGTCAGATACATTCAAATTGGTGGACTGCTGGAGGTCATATTATGATGCTCTGGCAGCATCATAAGCAAATACCAAGCCCAGGAGCAGACACCAATCCTGCTGTTGAGTTCAGGACCCGCTATGGCCCTGTGGAGCTCTCCAAGAGTAGTTGCCTGTCTCCTGGAATCTCCTCCATGCTCTTGAGACTGTGCTGGGAGATGCAGCAAAACTTCTGCCAACAGCATCATGATCATGTGCAATCATCAAAACATCTTTAACTCTTCATGACTTTCATTAAGCAAGCTACTGGAAATATTCCTCAGAGACTTTGGTCCTGAACTGTTGACACAAGGCAAGATAGTTCCATGCTTTTATGTTTTTTACTCCAACTTCTGACCATACCAACTGAAAATAAATATGAAGCTCTTCAGGCAACATTTTTCCATTCTTTGTGCAAATGGTAGTCTCAGATTACTGTTCTTATTTGACAGGAGTGGCCTTCACCGTGGTCTTCTACTTCTGTAACCCAGCTGCTTCAAGATTCAATGTGTTATGAGTTCAGAGATGCTCTTCCTCATACTTTGGTTGTAATGTGTGTATATTTGAGTTACCGTTCTTGTGAACTTGAAAAGTTTGGTTATTTTCCTCTGACCTCAGGCATCAAAAAAGTATTTTCATCCAGAGAACTGTCTCTCACTGGATAATGGACCATTCTCAGTTAACCCTTGATATGGTTGTGTGGGAAAACCAGCTAGACCATCCCTTTCTGAAATATTTGCACCAGCCCATTTGGAACAACACCCATGCCACATTCAAAGTCACTCCTATCACAGTTTTTTTCTATTCTGATACCAAGTGTGAACTTCAGCAGGTCATCTTGATGTATCTACATCCTAGATGACGAACAGGCGTACCTAACAAAGTGGCCAATGAATGTACATATTTTGCAGTGAGACATAGTCTTTCAATATTCATCCTTTTTTCTGTAAACATGAATTGATGGGTTTTAAATTGCAGAGATTGCTCCACAGCACAGAATAGCATCTCCCCCAGATATCTTATTCTGCCATTCATTAGAAAGAGTAGCAAAAGGTTGAATTTGAGGAAAATAAGCTATTTTTCCCAATTTTCCACCTTGCCCCTGGGCATCAAATTCAATTTTTGACCAAAAGTTTGCACTGAGAAAGAAAAGAAAATAAACATACGATTTTTGTCCAGAGGTGGATCAGTAACTCACATGAAAGAGGGTGATGGAGGCAGGTGGGGAGAGACTGATTAGAGTTCCCACCAGCCTCAGCAGCCTTCTGGCTACAACCAAATGTGAAAGCCTTATCACAGAATGGCCATCCTGTCCAAGAATTCCCAGAATACTCCACAAACGCTGATAAACTTTAACTCACGTATACACACACACACACACACCAGAATATTTAGTCTCAAGTTACATCCTGAAGTGTTTGTAAATGTGATGTTATTGCTCAAAAATATTAAATGATTTTTTCACAGTGATCTATAACTTTGGATTTGGATGTACATATTTTGCAGTGACACACTGTCTTTCAATATCCCTTTTACTGTAAACAAAAATTGATGGTTTGGATTTATAAAGTAGTAATGATAATTCTCTTTTTTTGTTTATTGCATGTCATGACAATTTGGGGTTTTTTAAGATTTTTTAATAAAATATAGAGTGCATATGTAACCCCTGACTCACGTTAAATGGTTTAGAACAGCCAAATGTACAGACCAGTTGCTAGGTTCGACATGATTACAATAGGAACTGAGGTGGATGCGAAATGAAATGACTGGAGACAGGAAATTAGTGACAAAAGGTTTTTTGTTTTTGTTTTACAGAAATGAAAATAAAATGAGACACAAATAACAGCAGTAATAGTAATAATAAGCCGGCATAACAAAAAAAACAAAACAAAAAAAAACAAACCCCAAAACAGTCGTATTGACCTCAGTATTTCAGTTTGTCCTTTTTGGTCATTAGTCTTTGTCATTGTAGTTGTTAGTCTAGTTCCTTTTTTGTTTTGGTTTTGCAGTTTGAGTGTTACCACTTTGATGCCTCTCTTGAGAGAGAAGAATAAGATCTTCAACAACAGTTCAGTTCAGTCTGGACACAGGCTCACCATCTCCATCCGGAGAGAACCCAGTTGAATTCATCCAAAGAAGTTCAGAATCAGAATCAGAAAGAGGTTTTATTGCCAAATGTTGAGCAGATTTACAACATTAGGAAATTGCTGCGTTACTTTGCGCAAGACATATGATAAGACAAACACTTAAATAAAAATAAAAAGTCCTAAGCAGATTGATATATACATCAATGCAGGTGATGATCCGATCAGGGTCAGCTGTGATCCAAGCTGCACGCCCCAGTGTCCTGAAGGTGTACAGGTCCTGCAGAGATGGGAGTCTGCAGCCAATCACCTTCTCAGCGAGCGAATGTAAGCTTGCTATATCCATTCCAAAACCAGTTTTGATATGTATTTGGGATCGTTGTCCTGTTGGAACACCCAACTGTGTCCAAGTTTCAGCCATTTGCCTGTTGGTTTGAGGAGAAGTTGAAGATGTTGAGAAGTTGCCACGTCATATCTTGTTGTACTAAAGGCAGCTCAGTCTGCTTCCTACTGAATGTTTTTAAATCTGACAGCTTCATGCCCAAGAGGAAGGATTTCAGAGCAATGAAAAGTGTTTGGTTTCTCTATGTGGGCAGCTTCAAATTTCAGGCAAGCTTGATGCTGTCGATTTTGGAGATGGGCTTCTGTTTTTTGATCAGCAGCCTCTCTGTCCATGGCAATGTAAAACTCATTTTACTGTGTACAGTGATCCTGGAGTTCCAGCAGTTTTCAGGTCATGGCAGTCTTGAACCTTGGTGGTTCCTGGATTGTTCCTAAACATCCTAATCAGTTTCTTCTAATCTAACAGTCACAGTTTGTTACACATCCAATTAACTTGCATTAGTTGTTAGAGCTGATGGTTGTGAAATCAGAGATCATTTGTAGTCAATCATGATTACTAACAAGAAGTTTATAGACATTCAAATATCATGTTTTGCCTTAACTGTTATACATCACATCTCTATCACTAAAATCTTATGATTTTTCACTAAATCTGCATTCATCCATACAGCTCTAGTAGCTATCACAAATAAACTGCAAATATGCTTTAAAAAAGAAAATGGCAGCTTTTACCTAAATGGTTCATGCAGATGACATACCTTAGCAGATTCACATTACAAATGTGAGGAACCTTTACCTCTTAGGGCAGCCAAAAAAAGGACTGGATTTCTCCTTTAATAATCTATGAGTTGTTTATAAAATGCCTCAACAGTGCTTTGATTCAAAATGTACCAATACTGCCACAAATCATCCCCTGTAATGATTTATTGTGACAGAAAGGAGATGGGTAAAAGGGAAAAGAATTGAAATGGAGTTCTCCTTTTCACCTCTTCTGAATAGAGAGTCAGAGAGTGCGGCACTGCTAGCTGTGCTATTGATTTCTAATGTTATTCCACATCAACAGAAAACAAAAACCTTGAACCATGCAAGCGGGCCCACCTTTCTCGTCTCCCTCTCCATCTTTCCTCACTTATTGATCAGATGTCTGCTTGTTAATTAAGACATGACCGCTACCGGCAGGTTGCGCGGTCACCGCTGCACATCTGCAGGGCTGCAGTGGGGCCTGGGAATGAGAGGCATCTAATCTATAAGTGCTAATGTGCTATTTCTCGTATTCTCCATGTCACGCTCTAGTTTTTTTTTTAACCTTTTCTCCTTTATTTCTTACTTTGAGCATCACTGTTTTGTTCTCTTTCATTTCCCATTTTACACAGAACGGTCTCAAAGTAACATTAAAATTAGCAACTGTCAACAACATGGCTACGGTTGCCTCATGATGGATACTGTGTAAGATCACTTCAGGATCACAGATTGCCAAACACAAGGTTCTTTTTAGGTGAGACAGAACGTAGAGAAAATCTGTGGTTTTTGCTCTGTTGTATGAACAAACTCACCTTGGTAAATAAAGCGCCTTTAGATGCGTTTAGATGAACACTGTCCTGTGTATGAAAGGATTTAAACACCCCCTGTTATCTTGCAAGTGCAATTTTGTAAATAAAATATTGATTTGTCTTCCGCCAACTATTTATTTATTGGTTTGTGTCAATTTTTGTTAGTCTTTTTAAAGTTCCTGTCACAGTTCAATGTTGGGAAGGCAGCGAGGACATCCCAAATGCATACCAAAGCAAGTCAGGAAAAGTTGATTATGGGTTAATTAGAAAAAAGGATCAAGCAAACAACACTGGAGGGTGTGAACAGAATAAAGACTGTAAGTAAGGCAAGAAATCTCAGAAGGCAATAAAGTAAACAGGACAAAACAAGGCTGGAATGCTTGACTGAACATCCAAAGACAACCTGGGAAGAGTAAATTTGGAGAGACAGAGAATCTTGAATATATTGTACACTATGCCAGAGTGATGAATGGAAATAGGCAGGCTAATGGGAAAACTGAGAGCAAGGTGATGTGGGTGTGGCAGACATGACACTAGGGCTACGTTCACACTGCAGGCGAAAGCGCATCAAATCCGACTTTTTTGACCCTATGCGACCCATATCCGATCATGGTATGACAGCGTGAACGGCACAAATCTGATATTTTCAAATCCATACTGGGTTACTTTCGTATGTGGTGCTGAATCCGATACATATCTGATGTTTTAGAAAGCAACTGCTGTTTGAATGGTCATGTCGCATTAAATCCGTCTTTTACGTCACTGACACAAGACAGAAGCCAATTATCAGCGCCGGAGAAGACATCGTGAATGCTTCCTGGCCATCCACTGTAGATGTTAGTGAAACTGTTGGGAAGACAACGTTGGAGAAACGTGAACATTTTATTTGTACTGTATAATCTGCAGATTCTGAAAGAAATCTGCAACTATCCTTTGAAGCACCGCTCCTCTCTAAAACAGCAATAAGGGTAATTATTAGGCCATATGTAAATAACAAAATAACTTTATAACTTAAAGCAAAATTGGGAAACGTAAAGTCCGAAACAGTCGAACAATATTGTTTGGTCTGGGTCTAAACAGAGCGCGTTGTGTGTGACGTCTTCTTTTGCGCATGCGGGCCGCTTTGAGCGTTCACACTAGAGCGCGTTTGCTGTCACATTTTATTTGTAGTGTGAACAAGCAGACAAAAAAATCGGATTTGATCAAAAAATCGGAATTGAGCATTAAGACCTGCAGTGTGAATGTAGCCTAGGGGAAGGGGTGAGGAAAAGCAGCACTGTCACATATCTAGTATTAAACCTTGATATCTTAGCCATGAATGACTATAGCACTTTCTAAGTTGACTGTTGATTGGGAATTGTACAATCATTATACTTGTGTTTAGTGTAGTTAGTGTAGCTGCGTTTAGGTGTTAGCAAAGATGCAGATTTTCTTCTCTCGTGTGAGTATTTGTCTGAAATGTTCATTTAATCAAAGTAAAAGGTCTGAGGTCCATTTTACAGCCTTCTTACTGACTGAGACATTTCATGACACAACAACAACAAAAAAAAGCATTAAAAGAAGACGTTGTGCTTTTTCTTTGATTGATGTCAGTCATGAATCTTTAGAATGACCATAGACTGGCTGAATATAGATCAACCAAGAGATATTGCTGAAATGCCACAATCATTTTCCAAGACATCGCAGTTGCTTGGTCATATGTTTTGTTAATGGTTGAATGTGATTGCTTTCAGAATGTACCTGTATTTTCATTTTATTTTCAATGCTGTGGTTTGACTGGTAGGTCTCACTGGGATGTATTTCCATTATGAATAGGTTTGATTAATTTGTAACAACTGACCAGTATGACATGTTAATAAAAATGAATATTTTACTTTGCCATCTGTAGTAGAGTAATGCTGTAGCTGCATCGGTTGGTTTAGTTAGATATGCAACCAACTGGCAGCTACTGCAAAAGCATGAATAGATTACAGTTGTTGTGGGTGAATACAAGATTGCAGATGGCATGCCTTGGCTAGGATTATGGGCTGTACTTGTGTAACTTTTGTGTAATAAGCCAGTTTTAAACTTAGAATAGACATGATATGCTAGTTTTTCTATCAACAGATCTAGTGCAGATCAGTGTAAAATCCAAGCTCTGTAACACATAAGAGTATCTAATGTTGACATAACTGCAGGCTTTCAGAAATTAAAAAGAGATCCTTTATCCCCCACTGACTTTTTATGCTGACAAATTTTAAACCAAACCAAATTTTCAAAGACCAAAAAATATGTAATCCTGAACAGTTCCTCTGAGGTAGACATGGGAGTTATTCAAAGGCAATTTGAATAAAAAGAATAATAGGTTTAGATAAGGTATGAAACATTTTACTGTTATTTTACACTCCCAAATGTTCCCCTCAAGCCACAGAAAAACTTTACATCTCCCTCCCCTTGTGGGAATCCTGAGTGCATAAAAGTACTGTATCCCACATTTCAACTGTATCTTGCACTTAAAAGGAGACTAAATTTGTAGCTCTTCCCCAGTGTCATCACATGATCGGCACCACACCCCATTGAACCGCATAAAGAAGATCTAAACCCAGAGGATATCTATCAGTTTGTGTCTCAAAGAGCTGCACACAGGAATTGGGGAAAAAGCAGAGTAATGACATTATGCCACGTTATCTCCTGTATAATGTGCCTACACATTTCCCTCCCTCATTTAAACTAGAACTGACATTTGAATATCATTCTATGCAAAAGATAGCCTTTTTACTGTCTCTGCAGATCTTTCTTTCAAGTTTCTCAGTTTATATCAGTGTTTGTAGCACTATGGATTTTCTCCTTAAATCTTAGTTTAATCCATCTCCCATATTCTACAATTGAAGCCTGTGCTGCTGACAAATGGCAGTAGTTTGACCTTGATTGGAGAATTTTTCATAACATCACAGTGTATCTGATTTGGGAAATGCTTAGCAGTTTTGCTCCGCAGTGTGGTATTTTGTGCTGATAATATTGTATAGCTGCTAGTTGTGTTCTAGGTTGTCACCCTTAACAGGACTGAGAACTGATTTATTTTAAAACTACTGCATAGAAAACCCATGCTCTGTGAATCAGCTTAGTCGCTGGGTTCTTACCATAGCTTGTTCAATGTTATATTTTTTCGTCCTGAAGAATTTTTACATGGAAATTTTCCAGAAACCAAAATCACCTTCTTTGCATAATTTCTCTTTCCCTCCCTTGTAGGAGGTTGCCCTCAGAGTGTGTCAGACCTTGCTGCCACGGCCCAAAATTTAAAGGAACTGTGCACTAATTGCATTTAAATGATACCCAACCTACAGGTATACACAGTACATAAAAATCTATAGCGGGTTAACGAGCTTTAGTGACCGTTTATCATTATCAAGCTATAGACAACATAAAAAGTCCTTATTAGTTGTTGTGTACAGTTACAGCACAGTGTATCTGAAAGAAATACTGATACAGTTGTTATTTTTTAGGTTATTAATAAAAGGTGATTAATAAAAGGATTTTTGATATTTATGGGTTTTTTTTATTCTAATTTTACATTTTACAAAGTTTCACTGACACACGACAAAGTGAATAGCTGGAAGGAGATATATTGTTCAAAGCACTGTCTCACTGTGACTTAAACACAGTTTTGTGTTTTTCTTGTTAGTTTTTTTGTTACAGAATCTCTATTGCTGCCACTGCAAATGTGAGCTTGCTCTTCACATAGCCACAGAAGCCAGCACAAACTGCAAACATGCTTGCACACAAAACAAGCACACCGACTTACTGGCTCTTATCCAGTCTTTTACATACAGTACACACACATACACACACTCCCAATCCTCTAAGCCCATGCCCTGTGAACCATGACAGCTGTAGCCAGCTTGATTGACAGAGTTTGAAAGTCAGGTTCAAGTGCAGGTTCACACGACCCCAGCATTACTCTGCTTCCAACGTAAGGTTCTTCCCAGCTCTGCCAACGCCTGCTCACTTATCTTCCACCAGATGTCTGTCACATGCTGCGATGTTTTCTGCCAGTCATCTCCTAGTCTCCAGTGTTTAATTAGTGCTCATTAAGGCCTAGGTTTTCTTTGTAAATAATATATGGTAGATAGAGAAAGTAAATCAACATAAGCAGTCTCTAGAGAGGCATCAGTCATTTTTCCAGTAAAATCATCACAAATGTTCTCTTGCTACATTTATTGTATGATATTGAACGATAAGGCTATACCAGAAGTGAAACAGACAAGGTTGCTTTGGCTTCTTGAGCGCTAATGCTATATGGGCATGTAAAGGTTTATGTGGGTGTTTCCACCCTTAATGAATGCAGTGGCAAATTGTTTTCTCTCCTCTTCCTATTAAAGTGCTAAAACTATTTCCCTGAAAATGTTTTATTAATGCTTTCACTCATCAGACTGCACTAGGTGACTGCGTCCCCATGCAAGGGCCTATGCTGTCAGATATACTGTAGAGCATGCAGCCAAACTCTGATTTTCATATTAATACAGCTTTCCCTTTCTGGTTCCTTCACTACTTCCTCCTTGTCTCAGCTGCTTAGATCACATCACGAATGATACAGCTCTCCACCATGAGGAGTGAGGTGGGATTAGGGGGATAGACATTACCATACTGTATTCCTACATCAAAGCACAACCTCAATAATAGGCCCTGTCATGTAAACAAATCACAGGCTTTCAGGGGCAGTGGCCCAAGCCATGCAAATTCAAATTTCATTTCACTTCAGCAGAAAATTGGAGCAGGGGGAATTAACTTGTGATCCGCTCCTAATATTTCTCCAGCGTTTTGCGGAGCCCTGGCGGTGCTACTCTATATTTCAATGGGGAACACAAACAATTTGCTTGATATGTATTGCATAACACCACGAAGAATGACAAAATTGGCAACAGCGTAGAGCGACAAAAACAAGCCTAATCGGACTCTTCAATTTCACGGTGACACAGCCTGCTGTAATGAGGTGACTCTGCGACTCACCGGCCTTTTGTGAAAAACTTCAATGCCATCTGAAATGTGAAGGAATTCAATGTAAAGAAACCCTGTCAAGATCACTGTGGTAGCTGGATTTGCTCTGTTCATGCTGTAGAAAGACTTGTGTTTTCTTTTCATTGCATTTTGATGTTATGCCAGTTTATGAAAGGTAAAGGTGAGGCCTTCAAGCTTAAGAACACTGTACCAACTGTCAAGCATGGTGGTAGCAGCGTCATGTTCTGGAGCTGTTTTGCTGTCTGTGATATTTATACATTGCAGAACATAGTACAATGAAGAGGATTACCTCCAAATTCTTCAATTTCTCCTCAAATCAACAGCTAACTGGTAACTAGGGCCAAAATTGTGTATTTTAACAAGATGTTGATCCCAAACACAAAGTAAACCTGGTTTTGGAATGGATTAAGCAGGCTAACTTTAAGTTTCTGGAAAGGCCCCAAATCAAACCTGTTTTTTGGAAAACCTGGTCTGTGCCAGGAAACCAACCAATTTATAATAATAATAATGGATTGCATTTATATAGCGCTTTTCGGGACCCCTCAAAGCGCTTTACAATACCACTATTCATTCACTCTCACATTCATACACTGGTGAAGGCAAGCTACAGTTGTAGCCACAGCTGCCCTGGGGCAGACTGACATTTAACTTTAAATAAACTCTGCCAAGAATGATGGTCAAATATCCAGTCGGAATGATGCCACACACCTGTTAATGGCTACCACAAGCACCTGGTCAAGGTGCAATTTATTAACCAAGTATTAGTAGGTTTTATAGGGTTATATCTATCTATCTATCTATATATATACACACACACACACACACATTTTTTTTTCAATAATAAATCAATAAATAATAAATCAAATAATAAATCAATTCAAACTTGTGCACCCAATTGCTGTTTGAAGAAATGAAAGACATATGCCGTGCAATCATTACACCCAGGAAAAACAAAACTTCAAAAAAAATTACCATAGTATTCATAGCCATTATGACAATTCATGGCCACTTGCAATATCATTAAACCTTGACACTCACTGATATATATTTCCCCAATAACTGGCTTTAAGGTTATTCCAGAAATGTAAATATCGTCTTAGCCACTTAAGCCCCACGCCCCCCAGTACCTCAAAAAGGAGGAGATCACGTTTAATCGGTTATAACACGGGTTGAGAAATATAAGTCCCGACAGGTGTGGTATCCACAGAAACCTCTGAATCTCAGCTAAAATCGCTTATAAACCATTTCTACAACCACCAAACACAACAAAAACAAGCCGTGATTAAACGAGCAGTTAAGTAAATGCGCACAAGTCCGCTAAACAAACAAAACCGAACAAGAAATTCTTCAGACTTCATGTAACCAGCTAAAGACAGGCTGGTTATCTTCCAGAGCTATCACCAATTCCAAACATCAAGTTTCACCACACTCTGACCAAAATTCACTGAATGAGCTGCAAAAGAAGACCACAAAAACACACAGCGGCGCAAATGCGCTAAGACAGAAATTGGCTTACCTTACTAATTTCCGTTATTTTCGCTGGTAGCCGGTAGCCACGTGGTTATCAGCAGTTACCATGCCTAACTAGCTGCATCAGAGCCGTTTCCGTCAACAACCTCCATTTTAGACCCACCTACAGACACGTGACTGGACAGACTCCACATGCAGTAAATTTGGGCCCACGTGGGTTTTGGCCTTGCAACTTCTGATTGGTTGAAGTAACGTGAACGTGGCATGGTTATTGCGATCCTATTGGCTAAAATGATTAAAAAGAGGTGTCAATCGTGCAAATTGACCAAAAGAAACCAAAGTTACAGCCCCTCAGACTTTAAAGGGCCAGAGACCAATTAAACGCTCCATGCCCACGGCAGAAAAGGGCCATTGCCATTCAATTAATTTTGGGCATTTCATTTTCGAGCAGGAAGCTCAGAAACCCCTTTGGGGCTTAAGAGGTTTGATATTGTTTCAGGGGAAATAATTCTTTTTAAAATAAAACAAGGACTTGGGTGATTTTTTTCTTATTTTGAAGCCCTGTAACTTACTTGCACTACAGTGTCCCTTCAAACAGCCACCATCTCTCTGTTAGGTGGTGGCCTTTTTTCTGTCTTTCCCAGCAACACATTGACATTCTAAAACTCTCACCAAGGCCAAAGTTTCCCTCAACAGCCTTGATCTCTCCATATCTGTCAAAGCTATCACTGGTCAGGATATGTGAGGCTCTGTACAGTGTCTTGTAGAGAAAAAGTGTCAGGAAACCTCAGTATGTATTTATACAGCATGGAGGCACATTACAGACTCTGACCATGGGTGACTTGTGTGAGGAAACAGGTGAGATATGGAGCTGAGGGAGACTGGTTTGCTCAGTCTTATCAGTCAAAGTGTCGGCCATGGGTTAAATCTCGAATGAAAAAGGGAGAAAGGCTTTCCATTCTAAGATACTGTGTGTCCATTTTAGAAAAAAAAAATCTGAAAGTAGTACCAACATAAACATTTTCAGCTTTTTTAGACAATTTTCTTGCAGTGATGCTCTTTGACAAAAAAAGAATAATAATGAATAATAATAATAATAATAATAATAATAATAATAATAATAATAATTTAATAATATTAATCTGTTGTATTTTTTAAGTGTAAGTTATTTGGAGGTGTTCTTATTTTGCCTGTTTTCATAGCAGTGGACAACGCTTTAGCAGTTTATATCCTAACTATGTAGAAGTGTCAGCTTGCATGCAAACACAGTAATTTATATCATTTCAAGAATCCAAGTTGAACCAGTTACAACAAGGCACATCGCACATTAACACATTAACATGAAATAATATTTATAGCAGCAACAAATTAATTGAAGTGGTAAAAGAAAAAAAGGGCTTCCAGCTTCCTCCTACAGTCCTGCTATTAAGTTAATTAGTGATTCAAAATTGGCTATAGGTGTGAATGTGACTGTAAATGGTCTGTCCCTCTGTGTTAGCACTGTGATGGAATGGGACCTGTGCAGGGTATATCCTGTCTCTTGCCCTGTGACAGCCGTGATAGACTCATTAGATAAATAACTAAGATGGATCGATGGATGGATGGACCTAAGATAAAAAAGTAAGATGTGAAATAAGTTAGAAACAGAGAGTTTGTAGCATTTAAGCTTTATGTAGCTTTTTGGTAGACATGGATTTGCTGATTTATTAATCTGCTAACAGTAAAATACTACTGGAACAAGTTTATATATAACCAACATCTTCTTTAATGTCAGTGGTCTGCACACATGTTCCTGCACACCAGCGCACTTGATTGACTGGACCTATGTTCAGGCTAAAGTTAGCAGAGCTCTCCTGGGAATTATAAAAGGTAAAGGCCAGACTCAGTGCACCAGCAGACCTTTTCAACATAGAAAATTAGTAGGAAAAGTATATATGTTACTAATAATATTGATTCTGTCCTAATAAAGTGCTTCAGAAAACATAAATTGCAGACAGGTTTCTCTTTCATCTTAACTGTATCTTGAAAGTGCCCTTAAAGCAATGCAGAAAATGTAATCTCACAAAATGATTTTTTTTTGTCTGTTTCCATTGCACTTTGTCACTTCTTGTTTTTGTTTGTTCAATAAAACATCAACTTTGCCTTCCACACAAACCTGAAAGATTGTGTTGTATAAAGTGAATACAAAAAGAGCTAGATCAAGATGCACTTAGAAAGCCTGCAAACCATGACAGCTAAATTGAATTTTTCACCCATCAATTATATCATTCATGCCTGTCCTTTAGCTTATATAGCTTGTCAAAAGGAAAAAAGAAGTATATATTTTTTCAGGTTCAGACCAGTGCAGAAGCAAAACATTAAGTTCCTCGAGTGCCCACTTAAGGCTGGCTCCACAAGCCAACTGTGGTCACCTTGACCTCCTTAAAAAGTGGATATCTGGTCTTATATCTAAAGTATCAATAATTTAAGGAACTAACTCAAGGTTTTCAATCACTTGACCATGATTGTATTGCATTTTAAAGGGAATTATCTAATATGATTCTTTAAGGTAACGTTACTAACAGACTGTCCAAGAAGTTCATTTTTGCGGTGGAGTTTTTTTATTCATGTTAATAAGCACAAATTAGTAGGTACCTAGTATGATGCCTCTTTTCTTAACTAAGATTTCTTGTTATTAAAATGTTTGAAATGTTTGCAGTTTTCTTAAATGAAATTGTAATAATAATATCGTTTTATCAAAATAGTTTATTACAGTGGTTTATTAGTCAGTACTGCTTCACAATAAAACAGGGTATACGTTTATATAACTGTGGAAAACTGCAGTAATTACAGGCATTTATCTGAAGTAAAACTACACTCTAGTAGATAAATTAATGTTTTTTTTCTCTTTGGAAAATCCAATTTGAAAATTAGCAACACAAATGTAATAAAGGGAAATGAAAAAAGAAAGAAAAACTGTAATAAAAACAAAAAGAAAGTTTCACTAACCTGCCAGTTCAGGCTTTCTATTTAACTTAAGTTCTGTACTTCTCTCTTGTCTTGAATCAGTGATGCTAGAAGCTGTCACAGGGAAGGAAAGCTGTGTTAGACATAGTGAGCCTGTCAACACAGTGCCAAGCAGCTAGGAGAAGCCAAGGTTAGGCAGCAGCCAGAGGAGAAGAAAAGGCACTTCTGCTGTCTACTTGAGAGTATCAACAGAAAATAAACCAAAAATCCTTCTTGCTTAATAATTTGCTAATTGCATGAACATTTACAGGGAGCAAAATTAGTTGGAATCAAGATCCGTATGTCTCTTTATTTTCCACATGTAGCAACAATTAGCAGTATTATAATGTCTTCTTTTTTAATGTCAAGATTAAAGACTCTTTTTGCTTTGTTTTGTTTTGTTTTGTTTTGTTGACAGCAGTAGTAGGATGAAACATCTATTCCACCCTGTTAAATCTGCAGTGTTGCTCCTTTTAAATTACCACATTTTAAAATGTTTTCTTTCTTTGCACAGCAGCAGTCAGCTGTTTTGGCATTTGAAATAGAGTTCATTGTTACTTTGTTGCATAATTGACTGACAGGAAGATTTTAATATTTTAGTGCTAGCTACCTGTTTTTGTCATTTGTATTTACTGAGATGCTCATGTTGTAATTGTTTAATAATCCCCTCATTGCAGACAAAACACGCCTATATCAGTACTGAACCAGCAATTATAAAATGTGTTTTTATAGTGTTTTGAGCTCAATAGGTTGGAATTACAGGGGACCGCTTTCCTCTTGTGGCCAAAACCATTTATAAAAAAATAAAATTCTTTGATTTCAATATGACAATGCCAGTGGCAAAAGCGTCACATCCCCAAGCTCCCCCGAGTCCACATCCTCTACTCTATCAGCCTGCTAGCTGCACCGGTTGGGCCTGATGATCCAGATTTTGCTGGTTTTTAATTAAGTGGAAGGTCAAATCTCATCGCTCTTGACTTCAGGGAGCTGATGCTGTCTGCATGGCAGAAGAGCTACACCCAGTCATTAATTTTATGAAGCGGGGACTTTAATTGATTAAAAAGTTAAGGACTATAGGGAATGCGTGGTAAGAGGCACTAGTATTTCATTGCTGTGATTGTCGTCCAATATTCATCGCAATTTATAATGGTTGCTAATGAGGAAAGATGATTTGTGTGCGTGCATTTAGACAGACACAGATAGATAGATAGATAGATAGCTAGATAGATAGATAGATAGATAGATAGATAGATAGATAGATAGATAGATAGATAGATAGATAGATAGATAGATACTTTTTCTATTCAGTTCAGTTTTATCTATACACAGCCAAATCACAACAAGTCACCTCGAGGTGCTTTATATTGTAAAGTAAAGCCCCTGCAATAATACAAAGATGATCCCCTTTGAGCAAGCACTCAAAGCAAAACTCCCCTTTAACAGGAAGAATCCTCCAGCAGAAGCAGTCACAAGGATGTGACGACATTAATGTCACTATGTCACACAAGTCACGACGGTTTGGGGGAGAGGGGAGGGAGACAGGACAAAGACGTGTGGAAGAGAACCAGAGATGAATAAAAACTTCTAAAACTACAAAGTTGTGTATAAATGCGTAATGAGTGAAAAAGTATGAGAGAAGGAGAAACACTCCAGTAGCCCAAGTAATGTAGCATAACCAAGGGTGGATTCAGGGTCACTTTATCCAATTGATATTGTATATACTGTAAGTGAAAAAGGAAAGTCTAAATCCTAATCTTAAAATAGTTCTGATACTATTGTGCTGATGGTTATTTAATGTCCTGTTTTTATCTAAATTCTACTATTATTTTATGTAAAGTACACTTTTGAACTTCTTTTGTTGGTATTGATTGAAGTAGGCAGAAATAGTTTGAGAACCGCTCCTTTAAACCTTATTCACTGACTCTCTAATGCTGTTTAACAGCAATACCAGACGGGGTCTAGTTTCCTTTGTTTCCCGCAGTTATCTATCATTAAAGTGAGATGTCACAGTAAGGCCAGAAAGTCAATTAGAACAGATGTATTTCAGATTGCTGCTGCTATTTCTTTGTCTCATGTTCAGCGGTGATTATAGAAAACAGATACCCAGATCCTGACTCTCAAATGAGAGAAATCTTCCCTCGGAAGCACATTGTAAAAACAAACAAAGGCATGATGTGAAACCATGAGCCGACCAAACCTCTGGGGAGGTCTCCCGTGTCAGATTCACTCAATGGCCTGCATCCCAGCTGTTTCTGTATCAGTGCCCTCCTCCTTACAAGATCTGAGGTCACTAGCTGTAACCTTTTACCCTCATGGGACTGAAATCAAATAAAGGGAATTATATTTGGAACACTTACTATTTGAAACTGTATTATCTCATTTGGCGACAAAAACAGCTTGTTCTGCCTCAGGTAGAGCTCTTTCCTTGGAGTAAACACAAATGAAAAAGGTTATATTCTAAGTGCACGTAGTTTACTCTCTTAGAAACACTCAGAGGAGACTCAAATTGCAAACAGCTTGTTCTTTTTCAGCAAGCATAGGCGCATGCTTCTTCCATGTGGTCAGAAGGGAGGTGGATTTGGAGTGCCTGAAAGCCATCCGCCCTTTTCTCTTCTCCTGTCAGGAGAATCTGTCAGCTCTGCCACAGTTCGGTCTAATAAACCAGCTTTGCCAACTGGTAGGGTTTCCTGTCTGAAAGCTCCCTTGCCAAATAACTTTGAAGAGAAAGAAAAAAAGGAGTATTCTCTGGCTGCCCAGCTTCTCTTTATTCTATCATCTCTCTATCAGATCCCTGCTTTGTGCTCAATTAGCGAATCTTACAGAGTGCCTTTCATTTAGCTCTCAGAGTGGCAAAAGTGACCTTATTCGCATTGCTGTTCTCTCCGCAGGGGCAGTAACAAATGAGGCCTTGTTTTTTTTTTTAAAGGAGAGCATAATGAAGCTTTGTGGAGGAACGATCCAAGTCAGATAACCCACCAGGATTTTAATTTACCACTGTCAAAAAATTAGAAAGCTGAAAAAAACAGGGTATGCATATTCCCTCCAGAAGGTATTGATTCAATGGATGCAGAATGATGCCTATTCATGTCTCTGTCTTTTGTTGTTATTCTTGTGTCTCAGGTGCAAGTGTAACCTGCATGCCAACAGCTGTGTGTTTGACAAGGGGAAGCTGGGCTGTGAGTGTGAACACAACACCACAGGGCCAGACTGCAGCCGCTGTAAGAAGCACTACCATGGAAGAGCCTGGAGTGTGGGGTCCTACCTCCCTATACCCAAAGGAACTGCAAATATATGTAAGTATAGAAGCGCTTGTAATGCTATGTGGACAAGCACTGGCCATGCAGCTAATTTGCAAGTGGCTGGCAGCACACTGTTTCCACTCTTGCTGCTTGTTACCAATAAAAGGAGCCACAATGAAACATCTTTTTTCATTCTCTTTGAGAGATTATTCTACCTCTTTATGATTTCAGCTTTTTGCCACTGCACTGCATCTTTGCCAGATGCTGTTTTTAGCCTAGTTTTTTGACTATGTTTTCTAGTGCATGGCAGATTTAACAAACTGCATACTGAGGACTTGCATGTCACATCATATTTGACAATGATCAGTAGTATAACTTGTATTTTTGACATTTGAGGTGAAACTCGTTAAAAGACCCATGTTTACATTGTGACAAGCTGACTGGTGAATAGCTGGGTATTCCAAGAGTGCACAGCCTTCTTTTGCCTTTCAACATAGTTTAATCAAATCATTTGTCAAGAGAAATTACAACATATTAGTTATAAACACAAAAACATTAAATTATGAAAAGTTTTTTTTCATAAATAAAAAGGGTGAGCTTTCATTTATTCAATATTCATTTCATGTAAAGTCAAATAATTCAAGCTTTTTTGTGTTTTCAATAAAAAAAACAATCAAAACTCAATTGTCTCAATTTATTAGAATAAATGATGTCCAGCTTTCAAAAAGTATGTCCATTTAAACATTCGGTAGATTACCAAGAATTGCTTGGTAAAGTGTGGTGTGGTTTGGAGCAGATCAGCTTTTGGCACTGCTGAGGTGTTAATGAAGGCCAGGTTGCTTTAGAAGCGGCCTTTGGCTCATCTGTATTTCTGGGTCATTTGTTTCTTATCTGTCTCTTGACAATACCTGGTGGTTCAAGTCTGGCAAGTTGGCTGGTTAGTCAAGCACAGTAATCTGAAGGTCAGCAAACCATTTGGTAGTAGCTTTGGTGCTGTGGGTAGATGTTCGGTACTGCTGGGAAAGGAAATCAGCATCAAGCTTGTCAGCAGATGGAATCATAAAGCTCACTAAAAATTTCTATTAGATTGCTGCTTTGGAATTAAAACACATTTCCAGTGACATGGCACAGCAAATCATTTTAGAGTGTGGAAACTTCACACTGGACTTCAAGCAACTTGGATTTTGTGTCCCTCCACTCTTCATCCAGACTCTTTAATTTTAGGTGAAATTTACTTTCACCTAAAAAGACGAGTTTAGACCTTTTTCTCCTTATCCCAGGAAAGATGCTTCCTGGGAACTGTCTCTGCTCAGAAGTGGTTTGATATTGGAAATACAACGAGCCCCTTTCCTGAAAACATCTGTCCATAGACCAGCCTCAGTCCACTACTTGTGAAACGCCTACAACTCTCAAGGCTGTGGATTTCTGAATGTCATAAATTGTAACCCATAATAATTCAAATTGAAACAAAAATTAAGCCAGAAATATTTCACTTTATGTGTAACATATATTGAATGTGTATATAAAATATGAAAATTTACCCTTTTGAATGAAATTTTCATGGTATTTGATTTCTTGATAATACTAGATGCACTAGTATTTGTTCTCGCTAATGATTTTTTTCAGATAATTTTAATTAATTTTATTATTTTTCTTATTTGGATATTGTTTTAAATTGCTACTTATAAATAATTTTAAAGTATTTCCAAGCAGTTAGCAAAGCCAATATAGAAAAAAAAAAAGAAAAATATAGAAAAAAAACCCTGTTCACATTCATGTTTTGTCAGGCAATAACCAGATGGGCCACTGAGTCCAAACATGTGACATATGGATGTATGTGTATGTAAAGGATTCATCGGTGTCACATTTAAACATACTGAGTAAGCCTCCATTTTTCAGTGTGAAGGGTTAATGTTGGGAAGGGGAAAGCTCCTGAGCAGGTCACAGACAGCTTTCTCCTGTCTGACAAACGTAAGGCGTACTATAGCGAGCTTTAACAGAGAACTTTAATCTCTCTGTGTCTAATATTGCTGCAGCCAGCAAGTCAAGGCACTGACACCAAAGGACACTTTGTCCATATCTCTGCATCTGACGGAATAGAAGTATTTTGTGCCCTGGGATGCGAACGCAATGGGATCACTGACACAAATTCACTGTAACCTGTTAGTCTTAGGGTCTTTGCATCACTGGCAAGCTATTTTCTGTATTTCATTCATTTAGTATTCACTATTAAATAAGTGTCAATAGTCCTCCTACAGTAGTAACACTTTAACATTGAATTTGTTATTGCTACCTCAACTCCATGACAAGTGTGAATTTGGTATCTCTGAGGCAGAAGGTGCTCTTTTGCATTATCCCCATTATAATCTTGGACTGGAGTTGAGTCACATTTATCAAATCCCATGCCTGAGGCAGGGGGCTCATTGCTTCAATAAATCTAATACAGCCACGCAGGGATATGGTGGTAGACGGCCAGGCAAGGCCAGATGGTGGAAGATCTAGCCCTCTGGTCCCCCATTCGCTCTGATTCAGCCTCCAGTCAGAAACTCTCTCATAGCAGCCGTCTGCTGGGATTGACAGCAAGTTCTTCAGATGTTCAGTTTGATTGTCTCACTTGAATTCTCAGACACCGTGTTATGATTAGATTTGTACAGAGATATGGTATTGCTATTGATCCACTGTGTTGGTAAATTTGTGCAGTAACACTAGTTTTCTTGCTCTTCTAAGGGAAATTTCTCATTGATGGATTGGATGATTATTCGTTCATTTGAATTTTTTTATCAGTCTCCTGTTTGCATGTATGCACACTAAGCTGTGTGCACGCACACGCATGACGTACACGCTCACGCACCACACTCGATTGTGTGTGGGAGTCTGTTTGTGGGAACATTTGTGAACTCTAAGGAGATATTGCTGGATTTACCCCTACACCTCCTCTGTGTTATGAATCTCCTGGCAATGTGGTGCTCACTGTCAGATTGACAGGGTGTTATTAAAAAATCCAACACTTGGCCGCATCTGCACTGAACTGATGAAACCAAGGTCTACCCATATCAAAAGCAATATTAGCACTTGTTTGGAAGTGGCATAAAATGCAATAATGTTGCACATGGTAGTGACGTAACAATATTGGTCCCCCAGGTGTTGAATGAACACACTTTTGTCTTGAATGATTCTTATTTCTAAGCTTGGGTCCCATAATATGCCTTTACCTATTATGTGAAGCTCATTTTTCCCATGAGGATATTAAACATACAGCCCTTATATTACCACAAATATGTGGAACATGCGAAATGTAATTACGATTTAATAGCTTTCATCTGTCATCAAGTCTTCCTCTTTAATCTCGGAAGTCATTTATCTCACCGCTAGGAACAGGGCAGGGTCTATTACATATTCAAAACCACTGTACATGCAGATATATGGACATACGTGACCCTTCATCTAATAAATTTTAGCCCAAAATGGTGCACTGAGTTGCTAGGGGCCATAGCTGTCAGCAGCAGAAAGACTGAGAGTGATTCAAATCCATGATTTTCTGAAGTAAATAGCTCTGTGTGTGTGTGTGTGTGTGTGTGTGTGTGTGTGTGTGTGTGTGTGTGTGTGTGTGTGTGTGTGTGTGTGTGTGTGTGTGTGTGTGTGTGTGGTGGTGGTGGGGGAAAGGGGTGTTGTCTGTAAGTTGCCTTCAGAGCAGAAGAGGAATCACTTCAAGAATTATGTTGACAGTTCACTTTGCAAAGAGCGTCAACTCATCTTGTGTTCCAAAGCAGGTTCAGAGGTTAAGGCAGGTTGGGTCTGAGAGTTTGATCAGACTGTAGAATGTGCTTTGGCTTCAAAGGGCAATATTGTTTGCCCTCCATTTCTCACATAAAGCTATGAGTGAGAAATTGCAGCCTAAATGTGCTTTTTGCAAATTGGAGCTCAGAATCTCTGATTTTCCGTTTTTTTCAACAGTTGTTGTAACAGGTAATTTAGTGATGAATAGGCTGCAAACAATATTAAAACCCCCAGTGAAACATAATCACGTGACGCAAAGTGATAAAGCTTGTGAAAGGCATCCAAAATTGCACTAATCCTGGAGTCAGATTTGCTTGGTGATAAATATCACACAAAGATGGTGAATCAACAGCCAGATCGAAACACACATGGATTGTCAGGTTGTCATTGTTTGCAAATGTGTGTTTTGTTTTAAGGCTGCGGCTGTGTCTCGACAGTTGAAGGTAATTTTCTGTTGTTCTTCTTCCCCAGTGTGTTTAATGGGCTTTTATCTCTCTTTTCTACATATTAGAAAGTTCAGCAAACCTGACAATAAGAGACGATTACGGCAGCTAGCATTTGTAGATGACGTTTGATGTGTTGATTCATTCGTTCAAAGATGATATTGAAAAATGGTGAACATAAGCCAAAAGCAGATGAGAGAGAAAAACTCTGTTTATTGAAAACATGAATGAAACTGCTGATGACAAGACTTTTTCAATAGAGTTTTGATTCAGCTGGCATTTTGTTGCTGGCAGGCCTGTTATTATCATCAGAAGAAGGCGGAGTGGTCAGGTTCTCTTTAGAGCAATACAGTAGCTGCTGCTAATCAGCGAATGCATTGGAGATCAATGTGATAAGTGCTGGTGTTTTGTTTTTTTGTTTTTTGTTTTTTCAAAGTAAACAGCACCATCAACAGTATTTTCTCTCACGAGTAAAAAGAAATGAGTCGATGCCTTAATGATACATTATTTCCTTGCTCTTTCCACAGGTATTCCCAGTAATCATGGACCAGTGCGTAAGTTGATCAGGCTTTTTTATTGGCATGCTGACTAATATTTTCCTCCCTCAGTCATGGCTAACTCTTGTTTGACTGATGATGTTGTGTAAGAAATTGTGCTGTACGTTACCATTACCATTGATCAGCATGTTTTCCACAGTGGGAAAAAAAATCCATCCTACCAGGGCACTCATGTAGAATTGAATCCTAATACCCTACGTTTATAGAGGGGGTGAAACGATGCATGGCGTGAGGTTGAGTTTCTCTGATGTAGTTCTAATAATGATCACTGACATAAAAGTAAGAGTGTTTGAAAACTTTAAAGTTTATCCTACTAATAAAAATTTAACCTTTTAACATTCCTCTAATTTATTTCAAACCTTTTCCACTTCACATTCCAGCAGTTTTTCATATTTCATGCTGCCGGTTTTCATAGTTTGGAGTTATTGTGTTTTTGCCATATTAAATGAAAAACAGTGTGCATTAATTCCCATATGGCACTAAATCAGTTACACTTCTTTGAATTAAGCTTTCAAATTTCTGGGTTTTAATTATACCATAAGCCAGTCTGAATAATCTTTGAGGTTTAAAACAAATTCAGATCTTAAGATTTGCCATATTCATTACTTTAAGCTATGCATAAATTGGATTGGTGGTTAGAAATATTATGTATATTTGGTAGCTATTATGTGAAAACTTGCAAAATAATGGTAACAATTGATACATCTTGGTACTGGCGAGTTTATAAAATATGGTGGAAGTCCCGAGTGTCTGGCCAGTGTATCAGAATGATTTTTCCTTTTCAAACTAGAATATTTGTTCTAAGCGCACAGACAGATATTTGCCCTAAAGAAAGGAAAACCTTTTTTTTATGAAGGTGTGGTTCCAGCCATGCTTCCCTCTGCATGTTGATGCCTGAAGGTGTCTCCACATACTGGATAACAAAAGCAGCTACCATGCATACACATTGCTATCTTTGTACTGTGGAAAATTCATTTAAGCTGCATGCACACTATTCTACATTAAGCCATTTACTACTCCAAATGTATGGCAGGAATCTTCTGGAAATTTGGACATATCTTTGGCCTGATGCCTGATAAAGGTCATTATTGTAAAAACCAGCAACTATGCATGCTGTCCCTGTGCTTTAACTAAATAACAGCATGACTTATTTGACAGCCAGTGTAATACATAACCTTTCCCATTTTTACACAGATCGGGCAAATGCTTCATCTCTTGGTGTTGCAAATCGTAATCAAGGTAGGCTTATTGGCTTTGTAACTTCAGCATGACATTACCCATAGATAAAAAAAATTACCGACTGGTTATTGATTGACCGTTTGGAAAAAAACAAAAGTGTAATGTAGAATATGCAAATTCTTGTGTGCAGTAGGTTGTCTTCCCAAAGCCCCAATGCTTTCATCCTGCATGCAAACAAACACACGCTGGTCCTTACAAGGCAGACCTTTTGTTGTGAGAACACTGCAGGGAATGGACCACATGCCTCGTGATCACCGAGTCCACAGCCTTCTAACCCCTTTGATCATGCCCTTTTTTTAATTACCCAGTACGCTCTCTAGGGGTGCACCCTTTCTGCCACGTTCTGAAAGAAAAAAAATGAAGAAGAAGAAAAAACAGGGAGAAAAAAGAGAAGAAGGAGAAGGAAGGAGAGAATAGGCTCCAGGGGGGGTTTATGTAGATTGATCTCCAGCTATCTCCAGATAATCCTCAGGCCCAGATTTTCTGTGTAGTGTGTGTTAAGTCACATCTGCACCACTGCTCTCACAACCAGGAGAGAAAAAAAATTAAAAGAAGATTTTGAGGATTTCCACAATTGAGATGGGGGGTGTTCCCTCTTTTTTTTCTTTTTCTGGATTTGCAAAACTGTGGATGAGATTAAACAATAATCTAATCTTTCTGCCGTCAAAAAATAATTAAATGAAATTGGCCATTAAACAACAACTCCATCAAGAATTTTCTAAATCAAACATGACATCTTTAAATGGATTATTTTACTCCACCAGTAGTTTGAAGCAGACGTTTTGAGTAATTATTTAGAAAATGATCTGTTAATTTTCTGTTGATTTGTGATATATAAAACTAAAACCTTAACCTGAACAGCCGCTGATTTAATTGCTCTTAAGTGTAAATAGCATTTACAACAAACCAGTCTGGACTATAATAATGGGTATATAATTAACCTAATATGCACTTCTGTTGTTTGCCAAGACCCAATAAAAAGCAAAACACACAAAAAAAATCAACTAACAAACTACATTAGCAGAGGTTTCTCCCGTGTTTCCCGTGTGCTAAGCTAAACTGGTAGCATGTTAGCTGTATTGAAGTATAGCATATCAACATAAAAGTGATAGCCTTGTCCTCATCATACTGTCAGCCCAGAAGTAACTAAGCACATATACTAAAATTTTCTTAAATGCAACTTTCAGATCTTGCAGTTTTGAGTTGACAAGCAGTAACAACTGCAACACTCGAGTAAAAGGAAAAATCATGCACTTTCTGTCTTCAGATCCTCACCACCTTCAAATGCTACTATACAACTGACAGTTTATATTGAACTTCAGAGCGCTGAATCACTGACTAATGATGAAGCCTTCATGCTAATATGATAACTGGGGATATGGCTGAATGAAAGTTTCAGCTTTCACTGACATCATGGCAAAAGATATTGACTGAGTGTAATTGAAACAACAGTATTCTGTCTCCAAGCAGATAATTAGAAGATCCTGTATCTGACAACTGTCTCCAGGTAAAGTCAATTACCTGTACGAATCCATAGTTATAGAGACATTTTAAAAATATTAAATGCATAACTGTGAATGAATATATTTTAAACTTTAATTAAATACAGGGGCATTTTGTATCTGCAGGGTCGTCTTTTTAAAAAATTGGATCTTAAACTTTATGACTCACTTTCAGTCATCATGAGCAAACCTCATTCATGTAATATCCAACTGGCTGATACGGACAGATGAATGTAACAAGATTGGATGTTCAACAGAATACACCTCCACTACATGACATATCTAGATCTTTCATTAAAAGAGTGACACTAGCTACAGTATGATCCAGCTTATCGATTTGTGTCTTTTAACTTATCGTGCTGTGATTTTCTGTATCTCAGACACTTCAGCTGCAGAGTATCTGAGGACACCAAGAGTTCACAGAGATGAGAGGATAAAAGAACTGTCTGAGTGTGCTTTTGGACAAACAGACAACAATCTCCTTTTAAAAAACAGAAAAGAAGGATGACTAAGTCCAAAGTGTCACAACCACAATAGATTCAATGTATCCACAATAGTCTAATCCAGTTGCAGTACAATGCAAGACAGATTTACATTTAATTGCTTTAAATTGTGTCACAATTGCAATTCCACAAAAGGCAATGGGAAACATAATTCAGGTGTTTGTCCTTCCTGTCACTTCTGTGCTGTTGCTTTGGTAAATTTTCTCCATGTTGCTTCGTGCAGCACCAAAACCCCAGAGTGGCTCTGTCATAACAGTTATACTGCTAAAATGTCACACATCTGACAGAGGTGTGAGGTGCACATATGTCTCCCGCAGAGTACGCCGGTCCTTGGGTAGGACTGGAATTGCTGTGTCTTCACTTGCTGCACAAGCCCAAGAGTGAGTGATGTCAGACAGGGTAAATTTGTAGACCCACTGCATTAAAAAAAAAAAAGGGGGGGGGAGAGAAAAAAAGATTTTTAATGTCCTCTGGAGGGAGCTTTACAAAGGCTGAAAAATAGCCCTTTAATGTTTTCATTAATTCCTCCGAGCCAGACTGAAGACTACAAATTTTAAGCTAAGAGCTGGTGTGGCATACAGTGAGGAATCTCTACAGGGACACTCCCCACAGTGTCCCACGGTGTCCTTTCAGATTCCATTATTCTTACATGGGAAAGGCTCATCTTTGTAAATTGAAGATAGAAGGAGGACCGGCTCTGCCGAATTTCACACATTATTACTGTGCTGCCAGCATCCGCTCCATTGCCTATTGACTAAGAGATGCATTTGTGCCACTGGATGGGTTTGAAGCAGGAGGACAGTTTAACTTTCACTGCCAGTGCACTTATTTAATGTGTCACTTAAAAAAGTAAACTACAGTAACAATCTAGCTCAGGAAATTTAAACTACCCATAATAACGAATTTCTCATTCACGCCTTCCAATTCCAAAGACACTTTTCTCTCATGGAAGATGGTGTGATACCTAGTGTTAGTAAACCACATCTAATAGCAGGTCTTGAATAAATACATATATTCATGTCAGGAATTATTTTAGATTATATGATCTTACTGCTCCAGATTGCAGGCCTGGAGAGACTGGGTGCATTTGTTGTCTTTAAAGAATATTTCTTGATATAACTTGACAACTATTATCACCACAGGGGAGAACTGAGTAACAGATTTACTCTAATGTTTGCCCAGTAGTTTTAAAAATATTGGGTATATACAAAGACTTCATGATAAAAGCTGACCCAGTATTAGTCACTTCAGCGATAGCAGAAGAGCTGAGAAAATAGATAGGATTTATTCTTAAAAAAAAAAAAAGATAAGTAATTTAACAAACGTTCCACACCCCAATTTTAAACCTAGGAAGCACTCTGGGTTGAGGGCTGGGGTGGATGTAAGCCAATCTGTTCTTCTTCTGTTGTCCACTCTGTACACTGTTATGTGAAATGCATTGCATCCAGGTAGTTTACTTTGTGGATGTTGTATTCTACCATGCTTGGTCTGCTGTCCTTTGTTACTATAATACAACCACTGAGAAAGTTTTCATTTCACTTTAGATAACAAAAAAAAATAATTAATTTATAGCGTAAAGCATCTTTTGTCACGACAGCACAACAAAGACAGAACAGTCTTAAGCCTCTGCATAAGCAAACTAATTGGTTTTACAGATGCTTTTAGAGAGGTAATGGTCCTGAGGGTCTGCTGGAGGATACACAGATTATCCTTCGGCCACAGGCAACAATGTTAATGTGTTGACTAAACTGCTGAGACTTGAAGTGTTTTCCAAAACACACTGAGCAGGTGTTTGCATTAGCTGTTAGAATTTTTTAGTTATTTATTTTTTTTAACTGACTAGAAATCACTGATTGGGGAATTGCCAGAGGGCCATTAATGTTTGCGCCCACTCTGGACCCATAATTCATGAGTCCATTCCCACCACACCTGGTTAAAATATCTCCCCAGTCATATTTGCCCCTTCTTTGAGAGCAACAACTACAACATTGCTCCCACGTGGTGGTCCAGTCAGTCAGTTTCACACAACAGAAAGACACGATTAATGCATTGACATTTGATTGACAACCTATTTAGTTATGAAAAGGTTGTAAACTGAAAGTCCCACAGCATTCAAGCCGTGTACAGAGACTGGATTTGCCATAGGCCCATTTTATTATTAATTAGTTTAGTTTGTTTATGGCATTTACATATATCTACATGTAAATTATATTCCTGTCTCATGTGTTACTTAGCTTGTGTCATGCTTTGTTTTGCCCTGCCCTTGTCTCTATTTCAGTCAGTTTGATTGCTTTTCCCAACCCTGTTAGTTTTACTTGTTATGTTTTTTAGTCAGCTGTTAGTGCATGTGTGAGTTATTTTGTGTTTCCTGCCCATTTTCACTTGCTTATTTCTTTCTCTTACTGTTTTATTTGGTGGGGTGGGTTGTTTCTTTGATTTTTATTTTATTGGCTTGTTGGTATTACATGTCTTAACCCTCAAGCATCTTTTTGTTATTCAACTCTAGTAAATTTCATTAAATTTCACCTTTGTTTGCCTTACCCGCCCTTCTGCATTTGGGTCTTTTTTAGAACTCTCCTTTCCAGACTCATTCTTTTAAACAGCTACACAAAGAAAAAAACGTTTGCATACAGTAACAAACTTACAAGACCTGCTGCTATTAAAATAAAGGGTTTGACTACCATATTTGCTCGTTTAGTACCACTGTTATTGACGCTTTAAATAAAAGCACAGAAAGGCCATTAAACATAACAAGGCTAACACAAAACAAGTCTGGAGACTGTTCAAAGAAGATGCAGACATGTCAGGAAAAGCAGATCTACCAGAAGCATCATTTCCAACACTTCATCACAAAGTTATTGAAAATCCTATATTAAAGATAAAACCCTGTGTCCACAGGTGGAATTTCCATTTAAAGTGCATAACAGCAGTGGTGTCTATGTGCAGTGGGTGGGAATATTATTAAGTTAAATGCAATACCAATGCCTTCTTAATCGGTTTTGGCATGAGCAATGATTATTTGTTGAGTTTATTCTGATGCATGAGCCACATTACTGAAAACCAAAAATGTGATTACTATTTATGCAAGGAGAGATATCCAATTACACTGAAATCTCTTGGCAAATATTACCTCTTCCAGGATTTCACCTCTGCAAGCAGAGAGGCTTCCTGGGATAATTGAGTTGTGAGTTTTTGTCTGGAAATGTGGATATTAACTTATGTAGTCCTAATCAGTCTACATCAAAACAAAGAAATGTTTGTTAGCCAGTAAAACTCCAGCCACTGATATTACATCCTTCTTCTGACAATGTTGTATTGCTTGCTGTAAGGTTAACCACAGAGAAGAAAATAACAGCTACTGGTGAAATACCTGGAAATGCTCATTTGCATATGAAAGGTTGTGGTGATGTGATGGAGCCAGGTATCCATCCCGTGTCTTCTCCTCTTTCTGTTCTCTTCACCTCAGCACAGAGGGGCTGTTTCACAATACTCTGGCATCCTTTGATTCTCAAATAATTAAATTCACCTCATCAGTGCCATGGTTTGCTTGCTCTTTTGTTTTGCCAGAATTATTTGCTATAAAGTCCCTTTGGCGCTACTAAAAATATCCATGAATCCATACAATGTCTGTGTTCCTTTGTTAAGTATTTTCAGAGGCTGTTGGAAGCGTTATGTTCTTTTAATATGTACCCTTGCTGTCGGTGTCCTCTTCCTTTTTTTGCACACTTTCTGAAGTCCTTGGCTTTACCCTCTCTAATGTGTCAGCTGTGCTCTAAGGACACAGAGCAGTACAGACAGGACAGGAAGAGGCAGCTTGTGCCCTGTGAACCTGCCTGTTGATGTTCTCTGCCGCCCTATCACTGAGTGATCTATTAATCACGCTTTCCTGTCTCCCCTGCCCTTTCTGCTTTGTCTCTGCAGCTCGGGTGTGTGACAACGCGATGCTGCGCTGTCAGAACGGCGGCACGTGCCACCACCATCAACGCTGCCATTGCTCCCCCGGCTTCACGGGCATCCTGTGCGAGAGAGCTCGCTGCCAGGGTCCAGGAGACTGCGATGACCAATTGTCTGGACAGGCCTCGCTCCATCATCGCCCCACAGGCCACCACCACACTCTTACCCTTGTAGTGTTCCCGCTATTATTCGTTTCCCTTTGCTGAGGGACCTGAACCAAATCCTCAACCAAAACACGAAATGCTGAGAATGAACACTCAACCTTAAGGACATGAAGAACAAAGAATGTGTGGACAATGTGCTCAGCAGACAATATAAGCAACTCTTTTTTGTATATCCAAGGCCACAGTGGTGGATGGCAGTGTTATTAGCGCAAATGGCTGTGCACTGATGTGTTATACTGAATGATAGAAGGATTTATGAAAGGTCTGGTGAAATCACTGCTGTCTTATAACTTCCCAGAGGAAACGGTTGGAGCCTTTGCTTTGTGATCTTGTCATTGGCTTATACTTCAATAAAGGCAGACTGGATACTCCACTCAGATAAAGATACCTACATCCTGAGAGCAAACTGTATAAAACTACACACATGATTTCTAAGTATCATCTGAAGTTAAAAAAAAAAAAAAAAGTATATATATATATACATATATAATAGTGTGGACGGGACTAAAATCATGTTGCCTCACTGCCTCCTTCCTTACTTGCTACCATCTTCTCTCCTTTCCTCTTTTCCTTTACTCTGGCCTTTTTCCCTCACTTTCTCCTTCATGTGCTTTGGTGACCCTGGTGATTTTACTTTACGGAAGGGCGTCTGTTGTTTTGCCAAAAGCTGCACATGCGTTTTCAATTCCCTAAAAGTACCAATCTAGTATGTTTTTTTTTGTTTGTTTGTTTTTTTTTAAGAGGCTTTGTAGTCATGCTTGAACTCACCTGTATGGGGGAAAAAAGGTGTAACATACTGTAACTGTATTTAATTTTGTATAAAACAGATATTTTCATGACTACGCAAAACAAAAAAGATGTATTACTTGTTTTCTATTGCTGGCGACCTGTCATATAGTAGATGTGGACTATGAGTGCGTAAGGAGTTTTGGTTGTATTATTTCTTTGCTTGTGTGGCACATGGTTCTCTTCATGGTTTGAGAACTGCTGTCAAAACTATGTTTACATTCCCACTTACACAATACACTTCCACCAAAGCGAAAAAGCGAAACATGTCTTTGTGTTGTTGTTGAACAATGGTAACATTATTAGTCAGTAACATTTGAAACAACATATGTAGAGTTACGGGTTTATTGTTTCTAGGTAGGTGCAAACCAGTGACAATAGATGAATGTCATTATAAAGGATTTTAAACCCAAAGCAGTTGCTGATAAAAAATATCAGTTAACGCGTAACTCCCTGGTTCTTTGTCCATGGCTGGTTATTTTACTGTGCTGTGACACGCTCTTGTTGTGCTCATGAAACATGGGAGAATGAAAAGAAACTCAAGACAAAATCCCATCAATTTTATGTAAATTTAACAAGAAGATTCAAAGAAAAGGAGATTGCTCCGCTGTCACAGAGGTTGTTCAGCTCAAGTCTGTAATCAGATCTAATCCTTGAATCAAATGGGAAGAGGGGACGTTTTTCTGAGCTAGTGCGACTGAAAGCCTGCATCCTGCTGTGGCAGCCACCACAAAGCTACACGTTGAGGAAATGAGCTTTAATTCATGCAGGGTCAATGAATAGAAATTAAGATGCATCCCACTGGGTGACATATTGAGCACTGAGACCAATTTCATTTGAGAGATTAATTGTACTCCCAAAGGTTGTCATGAAACATCTAATTGTGCTAGAGTCTATTATAAGTGCCTCTCATTAAATTACTATCTATGATAAGAGTTGCAAATGCCTTTTTTGACAGACTCTTGCTTATAAAGCGTCCTTTGAGAACCAACACAGGGTATTTGAAAAAGGCTAATTCGCTATATGTAATCACTAGAAAGGTATGGATGTATTTTATTTAGCAAGGTTTAAAGTTTTGGAAGAGAAAAAACAAAATCTTTTGCTTAGAATTTCTGATGCAGGAAACACTAACAGACTTATCAGTTATTCAGAAAATGAGTCAGCAGCAACAGGTTTGGTCTACACCCGACTGTATTAAAAAGGCTAAATCTATGTTTTCTAGTTGAGGTGTGATGAGCTATTCTGTTTACTTACCAAAAGAATACAGTGGAAGGCCAGATGTCCCAGTTTTCAACTAGGACTTGAATGCAGCTTACATTTGTGGATCTGTGTGAAAATCTGTCTCAAAACCCTACGTGGGCCTGCGACTCAGTGCCAAGCCCACTGAGATCAGCTGATCTCAGTGCCAAGCCACATCATCAGCTGCACAGAAGGGTATCAGCTGACCCATAAGGTGTCATCCTGATGGATCAGCAAAGAAAGAACAATCTCCAGGATCCTAGAGACTGTGATGACCAATTGTCTGCATAGGCCTCAGTCCATCATCACCCCACAGGCCACCACCACACTCTTACGACTCCTTGTTTTGATCTCAATATTATATTATTTGTTTACCTTTGCTCAGAAATTTGAACCAAATCCTCAACCAAAACCTGAAATGCTGAGAATTAACACTCAACCTTACAGACATGAAGTACAAAAACACATGTGGACAATGTGCTCAGCAGAAAATATGAGCAAGTGTTTTTGCTGGCAGTGTTATTAATGCAGACAGCTGAGCACTCTTGCTCTCCCCACGTATTATTTCCAGGTACAGTTAGATCTATATTGTGCATGACATGTAGCTTTAATGCAAGGGGTTTTACAAAAAACATATTAAGTGTTTGGGAATTACAGCCATTTTCATACTTTCCCCATTTCAAAATTAATTGATAACTAACAGCTGGCTAACAACTGACTGACAATCATTTTCATGACCAGCTGAGGCCTGTTGATGAATAAAGCAGACATAATATCTGAAGCTGATTAAAAGGGTTGAATTTTATGTTAGGCATTGCTCTTTCAATTACGAGGCCCAGGGCCCAGTCCTTCCATATGCATATGGAAGGACTGGGCCCTGTTCTGCTCCAACAGTGCTATGCTGCCAAACTACTGCAGATGGAAATTACAGAAGGGAAATTACTTTTTTACTATAGTTGTCCCATCCTCTGTATATTAATAATGACGATAGCCAATGTGACATCACCCACTGGTTAATGGAGACAAGTCATGAAGCACTGAGCTGAGCATTTTTATCTTGACAACACAAGTCAAGGAAACAAGGGGATGCTGCACACTTTACCACTCCACCCTAAAAGCACACACAGCTGTAGCCTATATAGGAGTCCATGGGAGCAATAATGCATGATGTGAGCATCATGTTGTGTTCAACCAGACTTAAAACTAACAAATTAGACCACAGTCGTAATGATATCCAAAAGCTACGTCTAACTTTGAAATACAGTCATCTGACTGAGAGGTTCTAACTGAACATTACGCTAAGGATTGCAAGCTAACTACTTACCAGCAACAGCAATAATTGAGCTGCTTTTAAAGCCAAGGAAAATTTCATATTTTGAAAGTCTCTACTCAGAGTAGTGCATATACTGTGGAGTATTTGTCTAATGTCTGTAGGTGCCAGATTTCTGCCACAAATTTTGTCCGACTTGTAGTTTATAGACCACTTGCAGTTCTGTGATGGATTCATGAAGGTTCACACACTACCAAATATTCAGCTCTGAGTTTATCACAGTTTTCACTGAAAGGGCTGTAATAATAATAAAAAAGAAACATACAAGGGGACAGACAAAAAACGTAAAAGCTACGTTTTCTATCTTGTTTATTCAGGTATCCTATGTAGCAAGCAAGTGCGTAAGCTAAGCTGCTCAGCTATAATTAGGCCTGTGATTTATTATACTTGTTTTATCTTAAAAAACAGCAGCTTTTTTATTTGAATGTCTGAAATCATTAGCTGGTGATGCAGACTTTTCCCTGGGACATACAGTTTTAGCTTTAATTATTTCACATTATATTGCAGGCATCAGATTAATGGAAACTTTCATCCTTTTTTTTTTTAAATGACCTGATCTAAAGCAGAAAGAAGTGAGCCAGAAACAGCACTAGCTAATAAAATCTATTTGGTAAAAGGTGCTATTATAATTAGCTAGAAATGACTATCCATTTTTCATCCGGAATGACTAATACATGTAATGGTAAAGTTGGCTCCATTGTTATATTCACCATGTGAGAACAGAAGGCTTCATATGTGTCTCAGCAGTAGGGGGATTGTGCTCAGCTCTTTAGGATGTGTGAGTAAATTGGCAAATAACTACACTGTTATCCTAAATACAGCAGCAACTTCATCTGTCCAGCATTATATCGCCTTCAGTGATTTAATACTTTGCTTCAAGGTTCCTGTCTCCGAACTGGCTTTGGAGAATGTGAAGTGGTCCACTTGAGGCTGTGGTTATAGTTCAAGGAAAAGAAGTTTTTAAAGCAGTGTGATCCAGCATGTGTGTGTGTAGAAAAGAAAATTACCTTTATGACATGTTAGTGCAATAAAACTAGTGCTTTATGACCCTTTCTCTTAGCTTTGGGCTGTATTTAGCTATTGCCACTAAAAAGTTTTAAGGTTAAATCCAAGTCTCTTGCCCTTAAATACTGATGAATGACTGGATAGGGAGCATTGCTCCAACTCAAAAGCTGCTCCAACACTCTTGCATTGAGATTCACAAGGAAACAGTCTGCTTAGCACTGACATATTTTAATGGTAATATCAATATGTTTTTCTCACTACCTTATCTGTCTTTGGAGAGAACAAAAATAAAGGTGGAAGGTAGATATTTTTATTCAAGAATTCTTACTAACTTATTGGTGGCGACAGTGGAAGTTGAATAACTGGGATGATTTTGTAATGCATGATGATTTTTCGGTCACCAGAATTTAGACCACAGAGAGAAAGAAAGGTTTTTTTTTTCCTTCACTAGCTCTGTTCCCTACTGTTTTATGTCACAGCAACGCCTTGTCCTTTTTACTTTCACATCTAAGACTCAGGAGGGGGTATTAGGAGGACATTTTTAGACATGTGCAGTCCTTGTGTTCTGCCACTGTCAGCACTGGTGGCACCAACAGAAGGTTACATAACGTAAGACAAGGGGTATTCAATATCGAGGAAAGAAGAGGCTCAGCAACATGACTGGAGCACTGAGCAAACCAATATCCATATTCAGCTCTAAAATACCCAGCAATAGAACTGGTGCTGTTCCACGACAGAAATCTCCACTTTTCTGTCAATCAGCATTACAGATCGTATTAATGATCTGCACTTTGTTATCCATAAACCTATCAAATTTGTCTAAATATTTGAATATTGATAAACTCCATTCTGTTTGCAACATGAACTCGTCCTTGACCCTGTCGCTTAGCAAGCTTCAACTGCTGGTTCAGCTGTCACTGTAACAAAAGAAAGGATGAGGGGATGACACCATATGGAGAGTTGCACTTTCCATAAAGATTGTCTTGTTCATGCGGCACTAAAGCAACTTTATCCATTGCGGTGAAAGTTGTTTTATTTATTCACTTACTTACTTATCGTTTCATTTATTGAGTTACGCTTACTGACTTACTTACAGTTGCATTGTTCATAGTTTTATTTGTTTGTTTTGCAAATGCTAGCTCCCATTTGAAAAGAAAAAAAGTTAAATGCGACTCTTCTTTAGACACATCAAATTAAAGGCATTTTTTGTACATTATCTTAATAAACTTTCTGCTTAAACTTTAATAATCTTTAGGATAAACTTTTGATTTGAACTTAAGTACAGTAATATTAAGTGTCAAGTAGTCAGGTTTAACCATCAGTTAGTGAGCCTAGTAAATAAGGGACAACATATCTCTCGTAACTGTTTTAAAATAATTCCTTCTGTAGTTCAGTAGCATAAAATTTTCATTTTGGACCCTTTAGAGGAACCAGTGAGCGGACAGTCTTGGTCCTTTCAAGTAAATCTTTTCATTACAACAGTCCTGTTTAAAATGATTTTACTTCAAAATTGGGTTCGTCTAAATGCTACCATGAGGATGCCTTACAGCCTTAAAACTTCGCTCAACCTGAGAAAATCAAAAATAAAAAGACCATGGAGGTGCAGAAAACCTCTGCAAGGAGATATCTGCTGTTTTAACACAGCTACTGTATCCACATATTAGCAGAGCACAAGTCAGGTGTTTTGAATAAAAAATAAGAGCATTTATTAAACAGATAAATGGCAGTAATGTTGTTTTGGTGCCAGAATTGAGCAGGGTAATTTAGCACTTTTAGATATTTACTTTCTGAGCCAGCATAAAGAGGTTTAACACCTTATGTGACAGCCTGAAAGAAGCATACTTGCAAACCTGCATCACCTGTGCGCTTATGTGTACACTGACTCACCAGCATCTATAGGACTTTCCACCCCCTCCATCCTGATCAATGTTTATCGACTTCATTTATGTGACACCACATCAGGAATGGCACTTATGGAGAGGTTGGAGCAGCATGCCATATGTGGCTTTATCAAACTGCTATTCACATTCCTGACATTGCAAGGACAGCTGGTGGGTGGTTTGCTGGCTTGGCACAGAGAGCCAGAGTACGCTGGAATCAATAGACAGAACAAAGAGGAAGTTAAGCTGCCCCTGCTGAAGAATTCTTGAAATACCCATTTACTCTGTTCTTAAATGTGGAAGTCCTTTTACTCTTTAACTATTTTGTGGAAGATGGGATTAATATTATTGTTCAAAATGTTTTGATATCAGTCCTTGTGTTGTTGGACACTTGTGCTATAATAGTTGTCTAACTGAGGGGAAATAATTACAAAATATTTCTTATTTGCTTGAAAAGCATAGATAGCTTTAAGCAGAGCAGTGTCATGTTGTAGAGATTAAAAGAAACCTTACAGAAAATTTTGCTTAAATCAATCTGATGTCCCCCTCACTTCGATACAATCTTTGCTACAGATTGCAGTCTTTTTCAGTGTCAAACATGATCACAGCACTTGTCTTTTACTGTTTTCTTCAGAGCCAGATCCAGCACTTCTGGCCTTCAGTGCCACACCTAAATTGCAAATCAGCTCCGTCTGGGATTGGCACCACGAGCACCCCAACACCCTGTCGAAGAAATTATTTATGTATCACACCAACACTGTCCATAAATAAAAGATACCTTTCACAGTCTGTTCCAGAGTTCCTGGAGCTTGGAAGAAATGGTTTATCCTCATTTTTTTGCATGCTGGCAAGAATGTGTTTTTTTGTGTTGAACCCCTAGGTTGCATTACAAACACGTCTGACTGGAAAAATAAAAATAACACACCTGGAGAATGTGTGAAAGATTGCCACCTGTTATTAAGTACAGTCTACACTCAGACTGTGATATATAAACTGAGATGCAGTTATAGGCTACATGTATATTAAGAAAATCTGAGTTGTTTTCTGGGTATGGGAAAAATATTTTTCCAAATGAGAGATTCAAATTATTGAAACTTAAAATTGAAGTTGTATTGATCCTGTTGGTCCTAAATTGCAGCTGTAGCAGGCCGACTACCAAGTCAATCAGTCTCTGACTTCTCCAGTCCAAGTATCCTTGGGTAAGTTACTGTTCCTTGAGTACACCCCCATGCATCCATTGGAGTATTAGAATATAGTGAATATTAGAACATGATTAGGCACATATAAAACTGATGATTGTGGGACCGGGTGAATGAGACTTCTACGAGAACACACTTTGAGTGCTCAATTGAGTAGAAAGAGGCTATTTAAGTACCAGTCAGTTTACCATTGTGGACATGCCTACATACTAAATACCTGAGAGATCCAGCCAGCCCTTCAGCAGATTCATCGACTGTTCCCTGAAACCTGATTTCAGTGGAAAGGTGGCTGTCAAGAACCCGATCTTAAGAACAGAAATAGGGAGAAAAATGGCTGAAGTGCTCCAAATTACACAAGAAATATACTTGTGAAGTGATGAATATATATTATGAGTTTATGCTATGAAGGATGTTCCTCCGGCAAAAAATAAAGCTAAAAAATAAAATAAAGTTTATTTTTCATGCACGAGTGTCTGCATTTGGGCCCACTTCCTGCCTGCCCCAGCCATACATGACACAAAAAAGACATGCAAGGTAACTTAATTACCTTTTTACTTTAATTTTTAACTAATTTTCCCAATTGTAAATTAGATTTAACAAAATAAGTACTTTACGATTAAGTTAAGCTCATTTTACACGTCATCATTTTTTCATTACAGATCCCAAACGTAAAGTATATTTTTATAACCGACTAATAAGCAAAGGGCACAAAAGCACAGTTCCTCAATACATCTAAATCGTTTCATTATTGTAGAAAAAGAGCCCTAGAGAAAAATTTAAAATGAACTTTGGATAAAGTGTGGTATTAGTTATGATAAAATAAGGTGATGTAAATAACAGAGCGCTCACTGTGAAATATTTGAACTGCCTGCATTTTAAAACTGACCACACAGCTGGCAACAACAAAACAAAAAATACATTTTAATAAATGATTGTAGAAAGGTTAAAGTTTATCACCTTTTCCACATCTGCCTGCAGCTTCCCATGTCTGCCTCTCATCACCATTCACACTGCTCTGCCTCATTTTTGCAGCTTTTTACATTCTCAGCTCTACTTTTCAGGCTTGAAACCATCTGATTCTTCTGCTCTGCTCCAGATTTAAATCTTTATTTACTCGGATTAGTTCCCCTGGTTCTCCATGTGTCCACAATCCGCTACGCCACAGCTCAATATTCCATCCATGACCCTCAGTGAGCTAGGTGCTCTGTTGATGATAATGGATGGCTAATGTGGGTGATTGCTAATAAACAGCTAACATTACGTTGTGCACAGACCAAGTTAGCATTTTATATAGTTAATACTTGATATTGCTGAAACAGGAGCTTTACTGACCTTTGAAATTCCTCCTAAAGTGATATGAAACTACTTAACTACTAATTACAATATTCATTTGCAACAACATCTTAATTCAATTTTAATGTTTAGTATGGATTGATTTTTTTTTACAACTCTATTTCACTGTATATGTGCATGTTTCAATAAATCAGTGCACCTATTTTCATTTTTCTAGCAACATGTAAAAAAGTGAGGTGTGACTCAAGACTGCTGCATAGCACTTTTTTCACACAGTTGCATAATGTGAATACACTGACTGCTGGAATGTTTTGCTTTTGGCAGGAATTAGCTACCTTCTTTATCGTTTCCCTCCAATTAAAGCATATTTGGATTTTATTAATCTTTTCTTTACACCTGTAATTCATGTTCTGCAGCTGACATTTTTCACGGCCATAATCTTGACATGAAATAGACATCCTCTTTTGTCACATTAACCATCTGCAGTTCCTCCTTCACTAGATCCATGAATCTTCTCTGTGGTCTTTCCCTTGTCCTCCTCCCTGGCAGCTCCTTCTCCAACATACTACTTATGTGCAAAGGAGGGATAGTGAATATATTCACTATCCCTCCTTTGCACATGTCCAAACCATAACAGCCTCACCTCTCTAACTTTGTCTCTTTTACCCCCTCTGATATACTCATTTTTAAACTTCCATCCTGGTCAATTTCAATTAAAATCATGAGATCTTCAACTCTGCCACTTCCACATCAGCATCATGTCTTTTTGTCCGTGCCATCATCTCCAAACCATACATTATAGTGGATCTCACTACCATCTTGTAAATCTTCCCTTTCACTCTTGCTTGGTGTCCTTCTATAACAAATCACCCCTGACACTCCTCTCCACCCACTTCACCCTGCCTGCACTCTCTTTTCCCTCTCTCTCGTGCAGTGTCCTTTGCTTTAGATAGCTGACCCAAGTTATTTAAACTCATCTACCTGCACTATCTCTACTCCTTAGACGTTCACCATTCAAACACATGTATTCTGTTGTGCTTCTACACACTTCCACTTCTCTCCAGAGCATACCTTCATCTCTCCAGGCTCTCTTCCACCGGCTCGCTACTCTCACTACAGATCACATTATCATCTGCAAACGTCATAGTCCACAGAGAATCCTGCCTGTCCTCATCTGTCAGCTTCATACATCACCATTGCCACACTTACATACTTCTCTGATCCAGCCACAAGGGGGTCACATGCCGGTATACATCTAGTGCCGGTCCAAGCCTGGATAAACAGGGAGGATTGTGAAAAGCCAGAATACTTTTTCCTCTGTTTCTGTTTCCAAGTCAGCACACAGACTTAACGTTATTTTATTAAGCATTTATTCGTGATTTATTACAAAGCAGTATTGACTTTGGCAGTTAGTGAATCAAAGGATTGCTATTACATGTATTAAAAGAAAGCAGGAGGTAGTGGCACAAATAATGGGGGTCAAACAAGCAGAAGAATATAAACAGAGAATGACAAAAACAGAGTGACGAAGACCGAAGTAACATGAAGATAGACAGCTTAGATGCAAACAAGAGGGACAAAAAACAAAAACAAAACAAAAAACACAGGGAATCAAGTGGGGAGAAATTATAGCGGGAAGACAGAGACCTTCATCACAAAAGGCTGCCATGAAACAATGGTTCCCTGATGGAGGAGGCAGCTGTAAACATGAACACCCCCATTTGGCAGACCTGAAGGAAAGGGTTGGAGGAGAAGAGGTAGACATGAAGGGGGGTGGGGGGTGAGCAGGTGGGGTTAGAGACAGACAGACCCTGCCAAAGCAAGCCCCCATGACAAGCACCACCACCTCGTTAAACCTGTCCCCGGGAGTCACAGGCAGATGCTCTGCTTTTCCTATGATAATGACCGACCTGCTAAGCAGCTACCAGCGTCACGCTCCTGTGAACAACTATTGACCTCAAAGCTGTCACTCGCTTTCACGCCACTGCTGCTTCCAACTCGCCACACTCAGAAGGGGCTTGTTGCATCATTCGTTTTAATGCAGGCCTGGACATTTTAATACTGCCTGTTATCAAACGTTGTATTAAATCTCTTCCTGCTGATGCGGTCCTCAGAGGTTTTGTGCACTGCATGTGGACATCAGATACAGTGGCTACAGATTCGTGATCGTCAATTATGTCTTAAGAGCTTTGAAAACATGCTCCCCAGCCTGTGCAAATTGACATTAAGGATATGAAAGCATTACCCATTAATACACATTTATTCACCATTTTACATTTAGAAGACCCACCGCTGTCAAGCATCAAAGCGCAGTCAGCACATGGAGCCCATGAGTCAAGAGGAAGTAACTGGGGTGAGGGAGACACGGAGAGAGAGATAGACAGAGAGCAGCAGTTCTCTGAGGATTAGCTCATTTAGACTGCTTTGATCTGTGAGATCTTAATTGCTGGGTAGCACTGATAGAGTCCTCATGGAGACTTAGCAACACCATACGGGCGAGCAGGGAGGAGGGTGGCTGTGTTCTTACCTTCTCTTGTTTTACTTATTAACTCGTCTCAGTTCGACAGACCATTCAGCAATGGTGGCCTATGGCATACTTAGCAATCACTGCATATGACTACAGCAAAAAGAATTAATGAGCATTTTCTACTTTGTCACCGATACTCACTAAGTCTTCTGTACAATTTCTTCTTTCCTCGATACCTTTCCTCATAATGACATTTTTGAAGCGTTAAAGTCAACCGCTCATACATCTTCTACTCTCTTGTAAGCACAGAATTGATCATTTCCCTAGGATTTTCGAATAGGTCATGTGACTCAGGGCCTTTCTCTTAGTGGGCCAAGTAACTGTAAGGACTTCCAAGAAACAAAAGCACTGTGGTCAGATTGAGTTATTTTTCTTAAGTTATTCATCTAGCATATAAATTAATGAATTAAGCAAAACTACCATTCATGTTTGCTCATGTTTCTAAATGAACAATCGATACAATTTTTTTTTTTCTTATGAGGGCAACTTCCCCATACAATCCCAGTAAGAGCACTAAAAAGAAGAATAACACATTATTTTCAGATTTTAATCAGAATGTTTTGCATGTATTTGGTGGAGCTGCCATCAGATCATATATGTCATGTTATGACAATTCAATTCATCCACCCATTTTCTTCCGCTTTTCCAATTCAGGGTCGTGGGAGGCTGCTGGAGTCTGTTCCAGCTGCTATAGGGTGAAGGGCGGGGCACACCCTGGACAGGGCTAACACAAGGAGAGATTCACTCTCACATTCATATCTACAGCCAGTTTAGAACTGGCAGTTAACCGAACCCATTGCATGTCTTTGGACCGAAGCCAGAGTACACAGAGTGAACTCACACAAGCTCTACATACAAAGGCCGCAGCTGTACGACCCCAGCCGGTAGATTTAAACCCTTCTTGCCATGACGCAACAGCGCTAACCACTGTACCATCATGCTGCACCCCTACCCATCCATTTCCGTTCACTTATCCAATTCAGGGTCAGGTTTGGGTTTTCTCATAAGATCTGATAACTTTTTCAATCATTCCCTTTTCTCTTGTGAGGCATTTTATATGCACCTTGCCTCAGTAAAGAAAAACATTAGCTGCAGTTTTAGTTTGTAAGAGGTTTCATGGTCAGAAGTCATCAGTTGAATGTAAATCATACTGTTAAACTCTCTCAGAGAGCCGAGCCCCTTTGAGGGGAAGTGAGAGCTCACTGTATTTGCAGTTTCAGCTTTTGCTAAACTCCCTTTTAGCCCCATATAGAGATCCAGAGGGACTGACAGGTGAAGACTGGGGTTAAGAAGATCATCCCAACAGATGAAGATGATGCAGGGCCTCCTTTGCTTTCTCTTTCTGCCTTTGTCCCTCTCTCATATCCATACACACTATCTTGTTTCTACCTGTTCTTTATCTCACCATACTCTATGCAGCCTTGTACATCCATTTCTCTCTCTCTCTCTCTGGCTGGTGTCCAACTTCTCTGTTGTCGCCTTTCATCTCCTTGGCTAAGACAAGAACAGACAGATTAAGGAGAGGAAGAGTATTAGGGGAGCCATTTTTTCTGCCTCTTTTGTGATGGGAGGGTTACTGTTAGCTGAGCAGAACCCTCCCTCTGCTGAGTTTGGTCATTAGAGAGGCTGCAGAGCAGTGGGGGGAAAGAAAGCCTGAGGGAGTGTTTACATTACAAGAATACTGATACTGTGAGGCTCCAGTGTGTAAATCAATCCATTCTTATATTTGATAGAGAATTTCATCTATGGTAATATATGATCGGACTGTACAAAACAGCAGGAAATGCACATTCAGTAATTAAGAGAACTAGCTTACTGCATCACAGCATTAAAATACACCAAAACCAGTAAAATTAATACACCTATAGATAAAAGAGCAGCATCTCACTAGATGCAGTTTCATCAGGATCACAAGTGATCAACTGGAGCATTTGCTTAATCTGTTTGCTTAAAATAAATCAATTTAGCTAATAGTAGCAAATTCTGACTTTTGAAGTCAGTGAATACAAGGTGGAAACAATAATGTGAACCATGTCATCTCTGTACCAGCAGTCCCTCCAGACTCCCTGATGTGCCCATCTGCACATCAATAAAGACCTTTCTGTTGATATTGTGAAACTGTTTCTTTTAGATGGCATTTTGATGCAGTTGTTACCATCTCTGACTAACATGACACATAAGAGTCATAAGAGTTGCGAAGTATAGTAGTGTGTAGTGTCTACAGCTTAGACACAAGTTCAGAAGTGAAATGCTATTATAGGCACCCCTGTTTTTGTTAATTCTAACAAAGACTTTCTTATTTTATTTATTTATTATTTATTTAGGTTTTGGTTTGCTATCATTATTTACTCAGTAGGACATTTTTCTGTAATGTTGACCTATCAGTCCCACAGTCCTATGACTGTTTTCTCTATAATCAATAATTAATCTATAATCCACCTCCTAGGCAATTATTCTAATGCCCACTTTGGGGTGCCTGCAGAAGCCCATCAATCCTGGTAGACTCCCATGTTTAATAACTTTAGCAAGACAAAATGCTAAAAAGACTTTACTGTGTGACATCATATTGGCTATATCTATTTTTTTACATATACTATATGGTTATGACAAATACATGCATGTGACGAGTGTACAAAAAATCCTTGCATTTGCAGATACTGGAAATCCTGCAGTCACATTCTTTTACTTTAATTGAGCCATTGCGCTCAAGTTATAAATAATTTAGGACAAAGGATCAACAAATATAATTTCCAAGAGACGAAATATGTTGCATATTTTAGCCCGTACAATGCAAATTTGCTGAAAGGGGCACAATTTTGTGCCAAATTTCAGTGTGGCAAAGAAAAAAAAATACTGTTCTACATCTACATGTTCCTACATCATAACGGTTTTCAGTCGTCTTCCCTGTTCTGTTTGTTTGGACATTATTTGAGCACTGCCTGTTCTCCACTGCGCCTCCAAAAACCATGTCAGACACAGCTGTGATTTGTGATGCAACCTCACAGAGCCTTTGTTCCTGCAATGTAACATTTGTCCGAAGAGGGAATAATAGCCTATCCCATTTTAAAAGTGCAATTCAAAGAGCGTGCTTTTATTAAATATTTATGTCAAACACATGGTTAGTGGGGTATTAATGTTTGAAGGAAAACAGCATCACTTAACGCCCTTGTGCTACCTTGCTCTACAGTGAACAGCAGTTACATCACCCTTGAATCATTCATACTGAAACCAAAAAAAAAGAGTTGAGGTAAACACAAAATCCGTGGAATGCAAAAGGGCTCTCTGGTTTCCACAGTAAATGATCAAAAGATCAAGGAGCTCAAAGTGAAGTATAGACCTATCCACGCCACACATGTACTTTTAAAATTTATTTGGCTTTGTAATTCCTTTTATGCATACACTTTTTCTCTTTGATGTCTAAAAATGTATGAGAACTGGGCATTATATTTGCTCTAGTGTCATCAAATGGGAACACTGTGAAACCACCTTTCTCACTGTGACAAGTTGCCATATTCATTTGTAGTCTTGTAGGCCAGGAATAACCACGGTTGGAATAGGTTGATATTTTGGGAAATGCTTATAGAGTTTCTTGGTGAGTGTAACAGAGGACTAATAACTCTTGTGTCTTTCCACTAAATATGAACCTGCAGCCACAAGGAGGTTAGCTTAGCTTAGCATAAAGACTGGCTTCAGTAACCCAACCTGCTATGGAGATTTCAATACCCACCTACCAGCCCCTCTTAAGTTCTCTAACATCACTCGTCATCACTATGGGTTTGCCGGACAACCCACAGAGACATAAAAAAGTCCCCACTGACAAGAAA